>NC_088688.1:60837369-61140399 GCF_028017835.1 Emys orbicularis | reverse complement strand
AACTGGTGGAACAATGTGTTGCTCTTGAATCTCTTTAAGCTTTCGTGTCAATAGCTATCACTTTTATTTCCTTTTTCATAAAACAGCTGCTTTGTATATTTAAGGGTTTGTTCAGTGGCATCTGTCACCAATATATTCAATTTTCCTGTAATATTAGTTGCTATGTTTTTCTGAACTGTGTTTTTATGTATGTCTTGTAACCTTTTATCTCCTGTTCTACTTAAGCTCTGGAAGTATTGAAGAATGTGCTCTTTAATTACTGCAATGTGATTTTTTTTTTTTTTTTTTTTGCCTTGGAGAAGCAACAATGTGATTTTTTGGGGGGGACCCATCCCAGCTATTAAATATTACTTCCACTGGGAACATGATCTGATCATGCCAATTTCTGGAGATCTTGTTTGATTCACTAAGGACTTGGAAATTAACATTGTATCTATTCTAGTAGATAACTGATGAGGGTGTGAATAAAATGTGTAATCAGTTTCTGTGTGTGCAATTCCCTCCAGCAATCGGAGAGGTTGAATTGTTAACACAGAGAAGTCAATGCTGCATCTGCTTTCCTATCCACCTTGTCTTTATCAGATTGGTCCCAGTATGGAATCAGTGTGCAACTGAAGTCCCCTCCAACTATAATTTTTCCCTTCTCCAAAGTGTATCAGTGTTTTAAAGAAGTCCTTATTTATTTTAAATTTTTTTGTCTTGCTTTTGGTTGGGCACATACTCTGAGTCCACAGTTATTAATAACCCAGCAATTGTGCCCTTCAACAATATAAACCAACCCTTCTCATCCTTCAGTTGGTCTTTAATTTGAAAAGATGTGTTTAGCAATTATTATGCCACTCCTCTTTTTTCTTTAGCTGAAGCAAAAAACTGTCTGCTGAAACTACTTACCTTTCATGCTCGTAATTTGCCGCCTGAAAAGAAGTTTCTTTAAGAGTGGGGGGGGGGGTAAGTTCTATCAGGGCTCTTCCCCCCTTTTAATTATACTGTTCAGCCCTGTGACAATCAAAGATGTCACTTGAAAAGGAAGAACCATTGAGAGTAGCTACGTAGCTTATTGAAAAACTTGAAATTGTGTTTCTTTAGCTGTTTGATGGCATGACTTGTGTTGTCAGTCTGTCCTGCTTCAAATTATGTTGCAGTCACAATTGTGTGCCTGAATGTGGTTTGTTTCTCTTTGTAAACTTCCATGTTGATTTCTTGTATTAATTCCCCTCTCCCCAGCATTCCCCTTATGGTAAATTCACAAATAAAATACCAACACAACATTCAAAACAATCCCCAAATGACTGTGCTTTGCTGACCCCTAAGCCCCTGTACCTTCCCTGTGAACACTTGGGCTGCTTCTCCTGAAATCCAAAGGAGATACAATCTCCACCTATGTAGGGTGACCAGATGTCCCGATTTTAAAGGGACAGTCCCGATTTTGGGGTCTTTTTCTTATATACGCTTCTATTATCCCCCACCCCTCTCCCAATTTTTCATATTTGCTGTCTGTCACCCTACACCTATGGGACCTTGACCCTGGCCCTTAGGGACAGATTACCATCTGATCATTTGAATTAATGGGAAGATTTACACAGAACCTCTAAAAGCTCCTCCCCGTCCTCTGTATTTTCTCCTGTCTCCTCCAAACTTGGGATTTTCCCCTCTATACGCACTCCCTACTTACGGTCCTTTATTTCCTCTGTGTTTGAAAACACAGAACACAGCTTTTCCCATCTTTTTCCTGGGTTTCACAGTTTACCAAGAGTTTTTCAGCAGCTTGCAGTAGTTAACTACTTCTGGAGAGTCTTCTTGTACGTCTGAGGTTTGGATTTCTATCCCAAGTGACAGGAGGGTATTGTTTCCTTATTTAAAGTCTCTAACTGCATAATACTGATTTTTGGAAGCTGAATGAATCTGGAATCCCCATCTATAGGAGATATCTGCCCTCTGGAGTGCTCCTGTAATTTCCTCCAGCTCTCATATCATTTTTTTTTTTTTTTAAAGTTAGGGCTGAGAGTTCATGTGGAAAAATTAGCTTGTGGCCTTTGAGTGTTCTCTGGCTTTTTCCACAATTAAATTTTTCTGCCTATAATCATGAAATTTCACAGTTAGGTCTCTGGGTTTATCATTATGAGGCTGTGAAGAGGAACACTCAACAGCAGTGCTGTCTAGTGGTCCGGCCAGGGTGTGTCAGGTTGGCTTCTTCCCGGGCATTCCCCTTTCTCATTATAGTTCCACCATATGGTGGTCTGTCCTTTTAGCAACTCAGCCCTCCAGCCAGGTTGCACATTCAAGTCCACCCTCTTTCAGGGTCCAATAATGTGGAATTGTTTAGAGGTCAGCAAGGGTTTCAGGGCTTCCCCCTGGGGTCAGGCTTTTGGGGTCTTGACCCCTGCACCTTCAGGATCTTCCCCAAATACATTCCCCACTGAGGGATAGACTTCTGTCATTGTCCCCTCTTTAGGGGCTGGTAGTGAGCCCAGGCTTGCAGTCTCTACCAGGCTCCAATCCAGGGCCCAATGGCAGGCAGCTAAGACTAGCACCTGGAGTGCTATGTAGCTGCCTCCCTGGATCGCTTCCTACCAGTGCCCCCTCCTCCCACAGGGTAAAGTAACTAACTGAACATGAAATTAATGTTTTCTGATCTTCAGAAGTCACCAGTCCCTCCTTTGTAGCTTAGCCAGGTCAGTTTCTTCAAGCCTCAGGCAGCAAAAATTCTTGTGGTGCTCCTTCGCAGGCATTTAGAGATCAGGAGAGATCCCCGTCTGCCTGCCACTGAGCTACTCTGCTTTCTTATTAAGCTCTCCCTCCAACTTGTGCAGACTTTGCAAGCGCAGTGGCAGGGAGGGCTGTCTGGGTCAAGAGCAGCTCCTTAACCCCTTCTTCTCTAGTGTGGGGTTTGTATACACCATCACAGAGGCCCAAGCAGGGGAAATAGCATCCTATGTGCTCTCTTCAAGAGAGCTCAGGTGTAACCACTCCACAACTAAAGTTTTTACATACCAGGTTGGTATGCTCATTCAGCATTTTCAGGCAGCCCCTTAATTCTAATATTATTCTTTCTCAATCTGTTTTCTATATCATCCAATTTAAGACGCATCTCTCTCTTTCTGCTCCATCATTGTAATGCAGCTCTGTTTCCCTCTTACTTGTGTCTCATGGGCCAGTGTCTAGCACAACAATTCTCTCTTCCAAATCAGCAACTTCCTTCTTTACTGAGAGAAGTTTGGTCATCAGATGATTTTTCATGGCCTTAAACTCAAAGATCATCTCCAGAATGTCTGCTTTGGTAGCCATTTGATTTCCTTGGACCCAACATTTCTGCCTGATTTGGCTGCCCTGTGTTCACTTGGAATCTGAGTGGTCTCTCCACTCTGCAAGTCAGAAACACACTTCTTAGTGAGGTATCTCTTTAAATTTTCAGATATTCTTGGCAAATCCATCCTCTGCAACTCTGTGCTCTGGTTTTTTGGGGAGTTGGTAGGTTTTGGGAGTTGATGGAGGTGGATTGCTACGCAATCCCCTCCAACCTCAGGTTTGAGGCACCCATTTTGGCCCACTGTTGGGCTCCTTTACACAGCTATATTTAGCATTGTAGCGTGAGCCCAGGTCTGTAGATCTAGGGTCTAATACTTGATGCCTTGGGTGGTGGGTTTTTTTGCCATGTAGACAGGAGTGGATTTACCATGAAACAAATCATGTGGTGGCACAGGGCCCCCAACAACAGGGGGCCCCCCAAAATGCAGGACAAATATCTGACAACCTGCCCTCGAGTACCGGCTGGCAGCGCGGCAGGGCGCAGGCAGGCTGGCTGCCTGCATGCATGCCGTGGCCAGTGGCCCCACGCCACTCCCAAAAGCGACCGGCTGCTGGCACATCTCTGCGTGCCCCTGGCAGGGGGGGCAGGGGAGGTGGCTCCACGCGCTGCCCCCACCCCTGGCAGCCCACAGAGACCTGTTGCTCCCTCCCCCCAAGGGGCACACAGAGACGTGCCAGCAGCAGGGATAAGGCGGCTCTCTGTCCGCTCTGCCTCTCTCCCTCCACGCTACTTCGCTCCCGGAAGCAGCCGGCATGTCCCTGCGGCCCCTGGTGGGGAGGTATCTCTGCATGCTGTCCCTGCCCTGCACACCATCTCCGCAGTTCTCATTGGCCAGGAACTGCGGCCAATGGGAGCTGTGGGGGCGGTGCCTGTGGGCAGTGACATGCGGAGACACCCTTCCTCCCCCCGCCTAGGAGCCACTGCCGGAGGGGGGTGTGCCCGTCGCTTTGGGAGCCGTGCTGCCAGAGGTAAGTGCTGCCCTCCTGCCCCCTTCCTGCACCCCAATCCCCTGCCCCAGCCCAGAACCCACACCCAGCACCCCCTCCTGCACACCAACCTCCTGCCCCAATCAAGGTATCTCACTTTATTTTCATTTACTTCCCATTACTTATAATATAGGAGGAGGATGAAGGAAAAAAAGAAAAAACGGGAGGCGGGAGATAAGAGAGAATGTTCTCTTTCTTGGCTGGGTCCCGGCGGGGTGGGGGGCGAAAATGAAGCTGCACACAGGGCCCCACTAACTCTAAATCCACGTCTGCATGTAGACATACTCCCTGTGCCTTTGTCTGACCTTCTGTAAAGAAAGAATAACGCTATTTGCACACGTCACCAGGGTGTTCTGAGATGTACACCTCCCAGTGCAAAACCCACGTAACTGAACAGGGAATTTGACAATAGAGGAGTGTTAGAGTTCACTTCTGGAACCGTGGGCAGGTGCAGGTCTCTACAGCAAACTCTCTATGCTAGCTCCTTAGTGTCCCGTGTGTGGGGACTTGGGACCACTGAATTCATGTAAATGAAGATCACAGGGGCCCTGGCCTGGCCTATGCCCAACAATCACCTCCATGTTAGCTCATTTGGAGCCAGTTCAACACACACTCCCTTTCCCCAGTGTACAAGAGGTGCAGAGGCTGCCTGTACCACCACTTCACACACCACCTCCTTGCACACCCCTTCTGTGGGCTTGTCTTCACTAGAATTAGGAAGTGTGCTTTCTGACTTGCTTCCTAAACATGATGTGCTATTATTGTCAACATATTTCACATCATTTATTGTTCCAATAATATAATAAGACAATAATGGGCATGCAGCATGTACAACAAAATGTTTGTCTGACTGCCTTTTGAGTTTTCCCTCTACAGGTGATGGTGCATATTTGGGTACACATGTGGGGTACACATTTGGGGTAAATTCACCACAGGTGTAAGAGGGTGCAACTCCACAGAAATCTGACAAACTGGATTTGAACATAAACTTTTCATGCTGTCACCTCTCCGTGTAATGTATTCCTAATCCCACTTCACTCAAAGTATTTTTGCCTCCTAAAAACCCACTGGTTCTGTAATGTCCATCAGAAATGAATATATTCTAACTCAAGTTACCCCTCTTCCTGGATTCTGCATGGGCTTGTCTTTCAGACAGTTAGTGCTTTGGGGAAGGGACTTTCTTTGTTTTTTTTGGCCAGTGCCAAGCACTTTGTCAGCAATAAACAAGTAGGGCTAGATAATAAGTGGATGTAAATCAGTGTCATTTCACTGAAGTCAATGAAGTTAAACCAATTTATACCAGCTGACAATCTGGTCCATAATAAGTAAAAATTCCCCTAGGTAACTTGAACCATCTGCAATGGGAGTTTTACCCGTGTAGATGTGGGCAGGATGGGACTCAATGAATGCACTGTAAATGGTAGTGATTTCTTATGATTCTGAATTCATTTTTAATACTGGCCCTTTAAAGTAGTCTGAAGTCAGTTATAAGACTGTCAAGCCATTTGATAGACCATTCCTAAGTACTTTCTAATAACTTCGAGTATCCCTGGTTATTTGGGGAATGTTATAAAAGCATACAATTATGCATGTTTCTGCTGAAAACACTCTACCATAATGTCTCCTAATGCAAGGGGAAGCCTGTTACCTTTCATTTACCTCAAAAGCAATTGACCTCAAAGCTACTTACATTTAAAAAATCAGAGGCAGGTGTGGAGCGTAGCTTAGGCTTTTGATAGGCTTAATGATGGGTTATCCATAAGGGTGAGAGTTTATTGCTAGAACTGAGTAAGAGATTAGCAGGTCCCCCAGCAACATCAGGTGGTGTGACTACTCCCTTGATAGCAAATAGCCCTCTAGTAACATTACTATCCTCCCATGATAATATATGTCATCATAGCCCCTCAAATAAGGAATCCCACAGGCCAGGAAGGATGAGGCAAGATAAGTACTAATGAAGAAATAGTTGAGATATAAAATTAATCCACTGGAAATGCACCAAATACTTTGTTTCCCAGCTATTTTTTGACTGGTATCACTTCACTTTTAGAAGTTAGAAGAGGGCTTCCTTGGAAGTGGGAAGCATGATATGGGGAGGGAGGTTACTTCATGAACAAATGCTGTGTGTAAGTCCTGATAAGAGCCTGCAAGCTTAGGATAGTCATCCTTGAATGTCTAGCCCTCCAACTCTCATGTAGATATGAGAGCTTTACCAGTCAAAGGCTAAGTGTTTCTCGTACTGTCAGCTCCTGCAACTGCCCATTTTGTGTAAACCTGTGTATTGTGCTCCCCATAATAGGTGCATAAAATGGTAACAGATTGACAAGTATACAGCAGTTACATGCTCCCAAACAAAAGCTACATGAAGATGGAATTAAAGTTTAGGGGGGGTTATTTATATATATCACAGATATACATGTATGTACCTCTAATATAAGTTTGCAGTGTTGTTGTATCTGTGTTGGTCCAGGATATTAGAGAGACAAGGTGGGTGAAGTCATTTTTTATTGGACCAACAAGCTTTCGAGCTTATACAGAGCTGAAGAAGAGCTCTGTGTAAGCTCAAAAGCCTCTCTCTTTCACCAACAGAAGTTGGTCCAATAAAAGATCTGACCTCACCCACCTTGCCTCTCTAATGTATGTATGCAGTGTATTTGTAGCCGAGGTATATAGATATATATTTGCGTCAGTTTACATTATGCTATATTTGTTTTCTTCAGTGGCTTGTTCCAGTGGTTCGTTCCAAAGGTTCTGTCCTGCCCGTGTATGCACAAATGCATTCTCACACAGCTGCCTGTGGATGCCAGGGCAGAAGGCCACCAGCTGCTATTGCACCCACTGCCCAATAAATTCTGTGTGTGGTGTGTTTTACAGAGTCCCTCCATCTCTGAGCAGGGGTACTTTAGGAGGCAAGGCACTTATTTGCGTTCAATTTTTTTTTCTTCAATTTTGTGGAGTGGTTTATGTTTTATTGCTGAATTAACAGATTCCTTCTGCAATGTTTCCTTCTGAGATCCAGACACGGGAGGGATCGAGGCCCATATCCAGAGAGAGGCCATCCCTCTTGATGACTCTATGAAGCCTAGTCAATCCCCCTCCTCATGCAGTGGTTTCTCCAGTGAATTTACAGTGCTTAGTGAGGCCATGAGGAAGAGCTAAGGAAGAGCTAAGCAGAGAGCTGAGATTTATTTCTGACTATTGAGAGCTAAAATTGGTTTGAGGGCTATATGTGCAGATATCCACCTCACTAATGTCTCTTTGTTCTCTCTTTTTTTTTTTTTTTTTTTTTTAGGTCTTAAGAATCCAATCAGGGGCATGGACCAGAGACATCTGCCTCAATGCCAATCCCAGCCCTCATTCAGGTACAGGTTTAATATTATCCAACTCTTAAGTTACTTCATAGATGTATGCATGAATGGTGTTTATTGAGTTACTTTTCTGTTTCATCTTGGAGGGGGGAAATATGAGGAGTTAAAATATATATTTTCTATTGTTAAATAAAAGTCAGTTGTTTTCAAGAAGCTGTTATATACCCTGGTTTTCTTCCCTGAAGATCAGGGGTCAGAGGTGCTGGGTATAGAGAACAGCTTAAACCTCTTCCCAGTCAACCTGAGGGTATACAGTATTTACACTACGGAGACCCTACAGATATAGCTATGTCTGTGCTATGCAGGCCATATCAACAGAAGGGGTTATTCTGTCCCTGGGGAAACACCACCTCCCTCCCCCAGTGACATTAGCTACATTGATGGAAGCACTCTTCCGTTGACATAACCCTCAGTGTAGACACAGCTATGTTGGCATAGATGTGCTGGCCAGGAGTGTGAAAAAAAACACACCCCTGACTGACTCAGCTATACTGATATAACTTTAAAGGGTAGACCAAGCCTAAACTAAACTGGAAAAGCCACTCTTACACAGAAATAAGAGTGCCAAGGCACAGCAGTTTGCACCATTTAAATAAATGGGTTTAAATTAACATCTTAGGTTAAACTTTCTTGTGCAGACAAGACCAGTTCCATGGGTGCAGTTCCCATCGAAGTCACCTGTGTAATTAAGAGCAGCATTTTGCTTGAAGTTTCTCACAAGCTTACCTGTGCTTGAACTAGTACTGAAAATGCCCAAATCCTACTGTGTGGATGGAGCAATAGTTTTATGAGCAAACACCCCACTAGTTAATGAAATATTACTTCTTTGCTAAATCAGCTAAGAAAAGAAGCAAAGCCTCATGGCTAATGTAACCAAATACTCACAGACAAGCTAATAGGTCTTGATAACAAAAACTGGTCATATTGAATTTGAAGGGGGTGGGTTTCTGTTTAGTGGAAGGACATTTGAAATATAATCTCATTAGCAGCTTCAGTTGCTAAGTGTTACAAAGCTTGATATTGTCAGCAGGAAAGCATTAATGAAAGTGAATACACATTTTTATTGCTTGGACCATACGTTGTACTTCAAAAACCTCTCTTGCCTTCTCTACAGGGCTAGCCTTAGATATATTGGGACCCAATCTTTTAGAAGCAACTTGGCACTTGCAAGTCCAAATGCTGGACTAAGAGGCCTGTCTGCCTGCAGTTGTGTGGGTCATTCTGTATTCTTTGTTTGCCTAAAAAAATGTGTGTGTTGTATTTTCATGGTTCCTGGGAGTTGCCATACCAAGTGGGGGGTCAGTGCTACTGAGGCCAGTTCAATCAAGGTGGAAGTGGCCTATTCTCAACAGTTGACAAGAAGGGGTGAATATCAACAGAGGGAAAATTATGAGTAGAGTGGCCCCTAAATTGCTCTGATTTAGGACAGGGTCAAGAGGTGGAAACTGAGCATAAAATTGCTATGAAAATGTTTAAGATAATGGTCCACTAAGCATAATCTGGGTGAAGCAGAAACTCTGGCTCAATAGCTTAAACACAATCCATGCTATGGCACTTGTATGAAACAATATGAGGACTAGAACTAGTAGAATAATATGGGGGGGAGTAATACATCTGATTTGCTGCTATTTGTGGATTTATACGATTTTTATTATCTGTACACATTTGGATGGGTACTTGGCATCCATAGAAATTATTACAAATCCCAAAAGTTTCATAAATTTATATTGGAAGTGGATTATTTACCTCTAAAGAGTTTCAGTCATCCAGTCAGGAGGCAGAAACAATACCATATGACCAATTACACACCACAATATTTTTCTTTAAAGTACTTTTACAGCCCCTATCACCACAGTATCTGATCACCTGCCAATCTTTAATGTATTTATCTGCACTCTGCCCCTGACAGGTAGGGACAAGCTATTATCCCCATTTCACAGGTGGGGAACTGAGCTACAGAGGGGCCAAGTGACTTTCCCAAAGTCACGCTGAAAGTCTGTGTCAGAGCAGGAAATTGAATCCTAGTTTCCTGAGTGCTAGACTAGTGCCCTAACTACTTGACCCACCTCCGTCTTTAACTCTTAGTAGTGAATAGTCAACAGGCACAGTTTATGAACTACCCATATTCTGAAAATTATTCATACAACCTCCTGGAAGAATGCTTACTACAGAACACTTAGTTCAAATAGTAGCAGGCCTATTAGAATACCTACAATGCTACATTTGAGAAAGAGAGAAGCATATTCTCACAATGGCTATGTGGGCAAACATTACACCAACCAAGTGTTAAAGCTCACAGAAGGTTTCATTCCAAAACCAGCTGGCTGAACTACTGGAACTGACTTTTGAAAACACTGAGCTGCAATTTGCATCTCCGAGCTTGACAAAAGTCACACAGTAGCCAGCTTGTCAAAGCTGCAAGAACTGAGTATTGTATGACTTAGGCTAAAGCCAGGACTGAACTGCAACGTTGTGATACAGACTCAGATCCATAACCAAACTTCCCCAATTTGAGAGTGTCCAAATCTAGGAGCTTCGTTCAGTAAAGTATTTCAGTGGTCTTTCTCTCGATTACCTGTGCTAAGACCAGTGCAGAGTGGCCAGTTTTCACACACACCTTGTTTATTAAGCCAACTGAATTGCTGGTATGTGGTTTTCTTGAATTAATTATTAAGCATAAGCTGGCAGAAGCCTATGGTGTCTGTGGCTATGGCAGCCCACTGGCTGAGGCCCATGGAATTTTTAGGGAGCTGCAAGGGGAAAATAATGCACTCAATGACAAATGAAAATAGGAAAAGCCAAATCCATGGAATGTGACCTTTTCACATACTGGAAAGACTTGTTTGAAGAGCATAAAAAGCTAGCTAGTGAATATAAGCACACAGAAAAATACTTTATCCTTTGCTTAGTACAATCTCTAGATAGGGAGGGTTTGTAGAAGGTCAGTGTCAGAAACTGCAGACTTTAAAGCCCAGTTAAATGCAGGCTAGTCATAGGCAAAGCTCAATATAAAGATTGAGATTTGGCTCTTATCCAACCTTCATGAAGTTGCATGCTTTCTGAGCTCCACTCCCATATTTGGAAGGTATAAATCGGGGCAATTGTGGGGGGAAAACCAGGGATGCACCTGTTAACTCTATTGAACTATATTGGACTAAGAGAGCATTTGGGGGCAAAAGTGTCAAACAATTTCTATTTCTTAAAGAGAATGTCTCTCTTGAACAGGCACACTTGGCAAGCAGCCTCTCTCTAGGCTCTTTATTCTTATTTATTTGTATTATTGTAGCACCTAGGAGCCCCATTTTGCTAGGTGCTGTACAAACACGGAACAAAAAGACATTCCCTCAGACAATCCGTCCTTCACATCAGCCCACTGCTCCCCTTATTTCCAGTAATCTGTCATTCCAGCAAGCAGGTTATCCTTGGGCTCAACCTTGCAGGCTGCTCAGCCCTTTAATGACAGCTGTTCATTGTGGAGAGGAAAGAGATTCTGAAAGAATGTTTTATTTTAATACCTTGAGGGGGTGCAAGGCTTATAAATGGTGATTAATGTGATCTGGATCCATGCCAGCCTCACAGGCCTTGTTTTAGGGATAAGAATTAAAACTCCATGGTATTTGAAATGAATGGTGGCACTCAATATTTTTATTAACTTTGTCCTATGGCTGTTTATTTTGTGTATTTAGCCCAGGGGTCGGCAATGTTTGGCACACGTCTCGCCAGGGTAAGCACCCTAGCGGGCCAGGCCAGTTTATTTACCTGTTGACGTGGCAGGTTCGGCTGATCGCGGCCCCCACTCGCCGCGGTTCGCCGTCCCGGGCCAATGGGGGCGGCGGGAAGCGGCGCGGGCCAAGGGATGTGCTGGCCGCGGCTTCCCGCCGCCCCCCATTGGCCCGGGACGGTGAACCGCGGCCAGTGGGGGCCGCGATCGGCCGAACCTGCCATGTCAGCAGGTAAATAAACTGGTCCGGCCCGCTAGGGTGCTTACCCTGGCGAGCCGCGTGCCAAACGTTGCCGACCCCTGATTTAGCCAGACAGCTACATTGCAGTATCCGTATTGGTATGTATCAAAAAAGTAAGTTTCAAGTCAGACAACTCTACTTCTAATGCTTTTTCTTTAAAGGAAGTGCCAAAGGAAAGGAGGTGCATAAGCAAGTATTAGCTGAATAATTCACTCTGAGAGATCAGTTCAGCTGAATCGAAAAACAAGTGTGTGCATTTTTTTTTTGTCTGAGAGGAAATTAACATCAACAGGAAACTGGCTATGTTCCATTTATATTTCACATAAATTTGCTATCAAAGCTTGCACCTGTCCTAGCAGTAATATTTGTTCCTGTCACTTCTGGTGCCTAATGCCTAACCAATGTTTCAGCTGAGAGTGGTGATTCTATAAAACAAAGGCAACTCGCCCACCCTCATCTGACTGTATCTTTAAATGAGTTCCCTATTATTTACACCTGCATATGTTGTGGAGGCTGAAGGTCAGGATTCCAATATCTTAATGCAGTGAGTACCCAGGGTCTCACCCAAACTGGCCTTTAAGAGGATATTGGAACTAAGAAGGTTTGCTAGTTACTATTGATTGTATTCTACCACCTGACATTACTATTACCATGCACTCCACTAACAGCTATTTATTACACTCACCACTACATAAAGTGAAAGGCCTTAATTTATAACAGTAATGTGTGTATTGCAGGTCCAAGCATAGAATTTTAAAGAGAGATTTATGGAAACGCAATACAGAGAGTTTATAAAACATCCCCTCCAGGGAGAGACACTGCTCCTCTCTGCCCTGCAGCCTTCTTATAGGGATCAGCCTGGCCCTGATAGGCTGCTATCAAGCCTCCATTTGATTGGCTCCCAATAAGCCCTTCCATGATTGGCTGGGGCTCTGCGCAGCCTCTCTGGCTTGCTCCAACTCCTTCCATGCCGGAGTGGGGCAGCTGCCCCATTACATAGACATACCAATTCGGATACAGCTGAGAGAGAGCCTTTGCACCCAGTCCTTAGACAACCACTGTGGCTGAGAGTTAGTCGTAAAAAGCAGGTAGTAGCAGCATCCCAGGCAGCTAAAGATCCCAGCACACAACCTTTCAAGACAAGTTCTCACAGTGACAGGCAAGCGACAGAACTTGCAGGAAACAAAACAGGCCGCCACTGAATTGGCTGGATCAGTTAAACAGCTGTTCTGGGTACTCAGTTTTTGTGGTTTAGCTGACTCATGTCTGGGTCAACATATATGGCTTGAAGCTGTTCTGAATTACATCTTTCTAAATCAGGAGTAACTGCAGTGAAATCCATAGAACCTGGGGGTGGGGGGAAGGTAAGAAACAGGTGCATCAAACACACAGAAATATACAAACCTTTTAAGATGCTTTACCACAATGGAGAATCCTAATCATATTTTTTTATTTTGCTGCACTGTTTGATATTTTAAACCTAAATAAAAACATTTGGATACTAAAAATAAATGTAAATATAATAAATGGGCAACTTAACATGAACAGTTAATTTTAGTTATCCATGGATGTCACTCCATCCACCCATCTTTCTGAAATCTGATACTATCATCTTCCATTATAGTCTCTTTCCTCTCTCTGTGAGAGAGAGCAGTTCCTTTGATATACATGGGAAAAGAAGGCTGAAATGATTGGAGTTCCCCTGCAGCCAATCAAAAGTCTGGAGTTAAACTTTTAAAAACAAATGTTTTGGAAAACTAAATGGGTAGCATTTGCAGGCACAGTCCCCACACTGTCATGAGCCTTCCTCATAATGGCCAATATTTGTATTAGAGCCTAAAGTCCCCAGCTGAGCTCCAGACTGCATTGTGTTGTACACACACGTAGTAAGAGACAGTCCTTACCTCAAAGAGGACACTGAAAGGGAATATTATCCTTATTTTACAGATGGGCAATGGAGGCATAGAGAGATTAAACTACTTGCCGAAGATCACACAGGACGTCTGTGGCAGAGCTAGAACCTGCATACGGATCGCCTGCGTCCCAGAACAGTGCCTTAACTGTAAGAGCAGCTTTCCTCCCTTAGCCTGCAACAGGATCTCTTATGGACTAGTGTGGCTGCAACTGAAGTCAATGGAAGGAGTCTTTTGGTTGATTAAAATTGGAGCTGGAGATGTCCCATAGGGTGGGTCCATGCACCTAAGCCAAGTTCAGGCTAATTGATCCCGATCCCACAGCAGGGTCATGGCCTTTAGAAGTACTGTTAACTCTAAATATTTGTTTTTAGTAAACATCATACAATTTAAATGGGGAAAAGCAACACACACACAAAATACACCACCTCTGCAGGCAGTCTTGCTTGTATTTGAAATAAGTATACAGTTTCAGAAGTGGTCTATGAGCTCAATCCAACCTTCACTTTAAATCAACGGGGGGTCTTTCCAGTGATTTCAGTTGAAGTTGGATAGAGCTCAAAGGGAGACAGAAAAGGAACATCTTGTATTCAAACAGCTTAAAGAGGAAGACAAAATAAGATAAAAGTGTTTCTTGGTTCATCTATGTCATCTTGTGAAATAGAACAGAACTGTGCAGTCTAACAGAGAAATAATCAGTTAATGAAAGTTCTCAATTTTTATTTAAGTACACTTGAGGCATCCATCCCAAAGTTCTCTCTGTCCCTGCCCTCAAGCCCTATGCACGATCTGGTTCAACTGAGTTCAACTGGTCCTAGCACCAGTTCAGCTGAAGTGGTGGGAGGGCAGGTTATTTTATGATTGTCCGTTACAAGATTTCTTGTAGCTTTTCTCTGAAGCAATTGGTACTGGACTTGACAGACCCCCATTCTGACCTAGTATGTCAACTCTTACATGCCTTTGTAAATGCTGAGCAGACATACTCAGCAAAATTCAATTTATGTACTTCATTATCAAATCTCAGTGTCTTGATTAAAACAGTTCCCCTGTAACTGAGACATAACTCTTACCAGTGCTGTGGGTATTTAGGTTACCTCCCCAGCATGGTAGCTGAGAAACTGCAAACTGGCTGTTATGTGTAAAACAGGTGCCTAGAATTGGACTTCTCCTTAGCATTCAGCATCAGCCCCACATTCACAACTTGTTATGGGAAAAAGAAGAAAACAGACATGTGCAGAGGAGATAAGAGGAAGAACGGGCTGAAAAGAACACATTACTCTTGGGGGGATTCTGTGCCAAAAAAATTAAAATTCTGCATATTTTATTTGTCAAAATAATGCAATATAAAATAATGCAATATAATCACACCAGTTTCAATTGTTTTGGTAATTTATTTAAACTACAGTACAGGAAAAAAGTCACTAACTATTCCACATTTTCTACACACAGGAAAGTTAAGTTACAAACACTTGGTAACTAATACCCTGCATTCCAGTTATAACCCAGGATTTTCATTTAAATTACATTACAGAACACCAAACAGCGCAAAAAAAAAAGTAGAATGTCATTTTAAATTGCTCAGACTTTGACATGAACGTCATATAGTTTTGCTAATCATTGTCTTGGACCTGGCTGGGTACTTTG
This sequence comes from Emys orbicularis, assembly GCF_028017835.1. Lineage (NCBI taxonomy): Eukaryota > Metazoa > Chordata > Testudines > Emydidae > Emys > Emys orbicularis. Next base: position 61,125,219 of record NC_088688.1, on the reverse strand, counting down.
GAAAGTGCTTGTTCTGACATTTTATTAACTGCTTGGTAAATGTTTTATTTGCCCCAAAGTCTTTTTTTAATGGGTAAGTAAAATAAATTGTGAGCTGTAATCTACCCCATTGTGCCACTTTGGCATGGGAAAAATGTGAGAAAGCACATCTATCTTCCTACCTGAGGATTCCCTTTCTGTCATTTTTAATAAGGCTCCTTTACACATGACTCTGACAATGTAGGGGCCTTAAAACTTTCACAGGTTTTATGCTCCTGGGAGAATTGACTGAGAATGGGAACAGTTAACTAACAATAGGAACATTAACAATGTTACTATGTAGGCAGGCTGCTACATTTCTGCCTCAGAGAATGAGATCAGTTAACTAACAGGCAGGCTGCTACATTTCTGCCTCTAGCCTGCCTCGTGCATAATAAAAAGCCCTAGCCTTCCATGCCAGTGAGCTGCAGTAGCAAGCAAGAGGGATGGAATGTCTCTCTCTCTCTCTCTCTCTCTCTCTCTCTCTCGCTTGTTGGCACACACGTATGCATGCCCAGCCCCGTCCCTCACCCCCCCCCCGATGGTGATCAGGCATGCATGCCCAGTCCACCTCCCCCTGTCTCTGAGGCTGCTCCAGGCATGCTTAACTGAGCTGGAGGAGAATGACATGGCCAGTAGCTCCTAGTTATGATAACAAGTTTCTGGACATCCACTGGACTCATGCATTAAGTAGAAGTGCAGTGCTAAATTAGAACCACCAGTCTATATCGCCAATCCCTGCCTCTAAACCAGCAGTTCCCAAACTATGGGTAGCGCGCTCCATCAGCATATGGGGACATGGCAATCCCAAGTGTTGCTGAGGAGGAAGCCATTTTAGAAAATCTCCCTGGGTGGAGGATGTCACTTTGTAGAGCAAAATGGCATTCTCCACGCAGCATAAACTTGCATGCATCATACATGCAAGGTCCCACTGTGTGGAGGATGCACTTTTAAAATGGAATCCTCCATGCTGTCTGGGGTTGCAAAAAGCAGTACATATGAAAATAGTCATGCAGGGGAAAAGGTTGGGAACCGCTGCTTTAAATTAGTCTCAGCTTCACCACACTGTCAGAGGCAAGCATGGCATATTGGGTGGGATATCATAGCATATACATGGAATCATAGAATATCAGGGTTGGAAGGGACCTCAGGAGATCATCTATTCCAACCCCCTGCTCAAAGCAGGACCAATCCCCAACTAAATCATCCCAGCCAGTGCTTTGTCAAGCCAGTCTTTAAAAACCTCTAAGGAAGGAGATTCCACTACCTCCCTCGGTAACCCATTCCAGTGCTTCACCACCCTCTGAGTGAAAAAGTTTTTCCTAATATCCAACCTAAACCTCCCCCACTGCTACTTGAGACCATTACTCCGCATTCTGTCATCTGCTACCACTGAGAACAGTCTAGATCCATCCTCTTTGGAACCCCCTTTCAGGTAGTTGAAAGCAGGTATCAAATCCCACCTCATTCATTTCTTCTGCAGACTAAATAATCCCAGTTCCCTCAGCCTCTCCTCATAAGTCATGTGCTCCAGTCCCCTAATCATTTTTGTTGCCCTCAGCTGCACTCTTTCCAATTTTTCAACATCCTTCTTGTAGTGTGGGGCCTAAAACTGGACACAATATTCCAGATGAGGCCTCACCAATGCCGAATAGAGGGGAACGATCACGTCCCTCGAGCTGCTGGCAATGCTCCCTACTTATACAGCCCAAAATGCCGTTAGCCTTCTTGGCAATAAGGGCACACTGTTGAGTCATATCCAGCTTCTCGTCCACTGTAACCCCTAGGTCCTTTTCTGCAAAACTGCTGCCTAGCCACTCAGTCCCTAGTCTATAGCAGTGCATGGGATTCTTCTGTCCTAAGTGCAGGACTCTGCACTTGTCCTTGTTGAACCTCATCAGATTTCTTTTGGCTCAATCCTCTTATTTGTCTAGGTCCCTCTGTATCCTATCCCTACACTCAGCGTATCTACCACTCCTCCCAGTTTAGTGTCATCTGCAAGATACTATTCCCCAGGGGTGCTGGACCAATTTGTATGGTGCGGGTGCTGAGAGCCACTGAACCAAACTGTAAACTCTGTTTATAATGGAATCCACTTTAAACCAGGGAGGGTGGTAGCACCCCTAGTTCCAGCATCTATGCTACTCCCTCCAAGTTTTTGTCAGGTTAACTTGGCTACAGTTCTTGTTCTTTTAATTAGCAGATTTGCGTAGAAGAAAAACGGAATGATAGGACAATGGAATGTTCTTTAACCTTTAAAAAACTGACTTGTTCCAATGGAGATCAGCTAAATTTCCAAGGTTTCCCTAGGCCACAAGGAGGTACTGTGGCAAGAAGGAGGGAGGGTGTGGCCATTGGGAGGAGGAACTAGTTTGGGTATGGGAGGACCTCTTCAAACTACTGGAGTCTGGGCATGAGGGGGTTGGCTAGGGAGGTAAGAGACAATTCATTTAAAAAAGGGGAGGGAAAAAGTGAAAACAGCAATGGAAGGCAGGCCTTGTATATGGGAGTGAGCAGCCTCAAGGTACCTAGAATGCTGTTGTAAGTATTATTAATATACAGTTTACCTTAGATGAGTGTACTTGTCCTTAAGGTCCTACAAGTTATGGGTTGTTTTCTTAGATTGGCAACAATAGTATACTGCTGTAGCTGCATATCATATGTAAATGACACCTGAGTTGATGCCTCAGAAGTCAAAGCATCAGGTTTGGAATCTGCTACCTCCTTCGAGCTATAGCTTCAAATTACAACTAGATAAATAATGGGGGGAAATTTCCATAAATATTTGCACACATGTTTGAATAAATTTGCTTCACCTGTTTTCACATCCAGTTTGTGTATGCTTTCTAAGAAAGTACACCTCTACCCCCATTTAACGCTGTCCTCGGGGGCCAAAAAATCTTACCGCGTTATAGGTGAAACCGTGTTATATCGAACTTGCTTTGATGTGCCGGAGTGTGCAGCCCCGCCCCCCCGGAGCACTGCTTTACCGCGTTATATCCGAATTCATGTTATATTGGGTCACGTTATATCGGGGTAGAGATGTACATAGTTTTTTTTTTTACTAGTATGTCTATTTGTGGAAAGTAAATTTTAAGCTCATACATTTGATTACTTGCACAAAGCAAGCTTGCATAGTAAACCTGATTATAAGACAGGTTACAAAGTAGCAGCCGTGTTAGTCTGTATCCGCAAAAAGAACAGGAGTACTTGTGGCACCTTAGAGACTAACAAATTTATTTCAGCATAAGCTTTCGTGGGCTACAGCTCACTTCTTCAGATGCATAGAGTGGAACACACAGACAGAAGATATTTATACATACAGAGAACATGAAAAGGTGGAAGTACACATACCAATTGTAAGAGGCCAATCAATTGAGATGAGCTATCAGTAGCAGCAGAAGAAAAAACTTTGAAGTGATCATCGAGATGACCCATAGAAGGTGTGAGGAGAACTTAACATGGGGGGGGGGGGAATTCAATTAGTGTAATGACCCAACCATTCCCAGTCTCTGTTTAGGCCTAAAAATAACAGGAGTACTTGTGGCACCTTAGAGACTAACAAATTTATTAGAGCATAAGCTTTCGTGGGCTACAACCCACTTCTTCGGATGTTTAGGCCTAAGTTAATTGTGTACACTTCAACCTCTCTAATCACTCAGTGACAGACTTGAAGGTGTCAGTTTTGCAACAAAAAAACTTCAAAAACAGACTCCAAAGAAAGACTGCTGAACTCAAATTAATATGCAAATTAGACACAATTAACTTAGGCCTAAACAGAGACTGGGAATGGTTGGGTCATTACACTAATTGAAATTTTTTTCCCCCATGTTAAGTTCTCCTCACACCTTCTATGGGTCATCTCGATTATCACTTCAAAGTTTTTTCTTCTGCTGCTACTGATAGCTCATCTCAATTGATTGGCCTCTTACAATTGGTATGCGTACTTCCACCTTTTCATGTTCTCTGTATGTATAAATATCTTCTGTCTGTGTGTTCCACTCTATGCATCTGAAGAAGTGAGCTGTAGCCCACGAAAGCTTATGCTGAAATAAATTTTAGTCTCTAAGGTGCCACAAGTACTCCTGTTCTTTTTGCTGATTATAAGAGTTACATCCAGCCAATCAGGCTGTAAACAAATACTGTAAGTAATAAGTGATACAACTGGAATTTTAAGTAGCAAACTATACCATTAATGGATTTTTTAAAAAGTGTGGTGTTTTGAGTACTACATAAATCCAAGAAAATTGCAATCTGTTTGTGGACATTCCACAGATAGAAAGAGGCAGAACTTATCAAGTATGTTAACCATAGATTGTTTGCTCAGCTCTACATCTAGTCCTGCCAGAACTGACCCCACCCTTCATCTTTCATTGGTAGATACAAAGTATTATGCAGTTTTTTTTTAGTGAGGTCATTTGAAATAGATCTTAAAAATTAAGTTGGCACAGCTATTAAAGGTCCCATGGCACTTTTCATAGGAATAGGAGTTTGATCTACAGTCCTTGCTCAGATTCTCTTCTCTGGCCCCAACAGTGTTAAATATATCAGTGCCACACTCCACCCCAGCCGTAGGTGAAATTCAGTGATGTCAGGAGTAGTTGATAAAGCACTCTGGGGAAAATTCTCACCTGAGCAGAGCCCAGTACAAAGTTCTGTTTTAAGCACTCTGCAAGGGGAGAAATTCACTTTTGGTTTGAATGGTGCTATTTAAGACCTCAACCTTGCAATTCGCTGTGCCCATGCACACCACTGCACCTACATGGAACCCCTCAGAAGTCAATAAGCTGACACAGAATGAATTGCTGGATCAGGGCCTAAACTATTATGTTGTGTCAATATGACTGCCAGGCTTGATATAGATCATTACTGCAGAAAGGAATCTGGGGGTCATGGTGGATCACAAGCTAACAGAGTCAATAGTTTAACACTGTTGCAAAAAAAGCAAACATCATTCTGGGATGTATTAGCAGCAGTGTTGTAAGCAAGACACAAGAAGTAATTCTTCTGCTCTACTCCACACTGATTAGGCTCAACTGGAGTATTGTATCCAGTTCTGGGCGCCACATTTCAGGCCAGCTGTGGACAAATTGGGGAAAGTCCAGAGAAGAGCAACAACAATGATTAAAGGTCTAGAAAACATGACCTATGAGGGAAGATTGAAAAAATTGGGTTTGTTTAACTTGGAGAAGAGAAGAGTGAGAAAGGGCATGATGACAGTTTTCAAGTACATAAAAGGTTATGTACATAAAAGGAGGAGGAGAAAAATTCTTCTCAACCTCTGAGGACAGGACAAGAAGCAATGGGCTTAAATTGCAGCAAGGGAGGTTTAGGTTAGACGTTAGGAAAAAATTCCTAACTGTAAGGGTGGTTAAGCACTGGAATAAATTGTCCAGGGAGGTTGTGAAATCTCCATCATTGGAGTTTTTTAAGATCAGGTTAGACAAACACCTGTCAGGGATGGTCAAGATAATACTTAGTCCTGCCATGAGTGCAGGGGACTGGACTAGATGACCTCTCTCAGGAATGGTTAACCGCGGCCACTGGGAGCTGCAGGCAGTCGTGCAAATGTAAACAAACTCTCTGGCGGTCCTCCAGTGGATTACCCTGACTGGCTGCATGCAGCCTATGGGCCACAGGTTGCCCACCACTGCTTTAGAGGTTATTAACATGTCTCTAATAATAATCACCAAAGAAAAGTAACCCTTGTGTCAAAGGCTATATTAATTTTTGATCCAATGTGTTTTCAGCAAAGAACCCATTCATGAGGACACTGGAAATATTATTTTCAGTTAGCTATGGTTGGTTGTATGTACTTAAACTAAATCTTCCTTGTTTCCTGTTCTTTCTATATTATTGGTGTTTTAGAGCTCTCTGGTCATAATCCAAAACCCAGTCTTCATAGCTTTGAATCAGAAAGCACTGGAATTTCCTGCCTCACTCAAATGTGGGTGATCTTTAGCCAGTACAGCAGCATTTAGTAATAGCAATACATATTAGCTAATACAATAAAGAGGCTACTTATTTGGGCTACAGCTACCATGCAGAAGGAGTAGGTGACAGTGGTGATATCCCTCTTTTAAGGGAATTGCTAGAGGTCTCAGTTGATAGCCCTTGTTATTCTTCTAGTTAGGAAATGGGGACAGCACAAAACTTCAAGGCAGAGCTGGGCCCAAGTGTGAATTTTAGATCCAGATCCAGTTCCGGACCCTGAACACTCCAGAATTTGGGGAGGTTTAGATATGAGCTCTGGTTTGACTCATATAACAGCAAGGGCCCCGTCTGTGAAATTATTGTCACAGCTATCGCCTTGCAAAGTTCAGTGGTGGTCAGATCAGGAGATTTGATTCCAGTCCAGCTCTTAAAAGAAAAAGAACAAATGAGAAAGCACTTGTATCTCAGAAGAGCATGTATATTCAGAAACAACTAAGTGATAAGGAAAAACTGGGACAACAGCCAAGCCAGCCAGAGCTTCATGCAAGGCTGTGGGAGGGCCACAGCAACTAGCAATGACAAGGCAAGAGCTAAGAGTTAGTCTGCTGAAGCCCAGGAAAAGCCATTGTGTCCTAAAGCTGTAGCATAGGAGGGTGTGAGCAGGTCAGTTTACATTGACCCTGCATCTTAATGTTTGCACCTCAGTTTTCCCTTTTGGTAGCATAAAGTAAACATAAGTTGTAATTAACGTTTCCCCTTTTTTGTGATGTTTGGAACATAACCTAAAGGTATTCAATTCTACACCTTTGCAACAGGCTCCCCAGTACTCCTCAGTCCTTCCCAATTGCTTTATGTCAGGGTGTCACCAATCCTTTTGGCCCTTACACAGGGCTCCACAGCTACCCCTAATGGCAGGGCATTAGACACTGTCTCTTTCTCAGTTCCACTTGCAGGCTCAATCACCAATTCTCTCAAGCCAGGATACTTTCTGCTTCGAATGTCATGCTCTTCTCATGGGCCTCACTCCAGTTCCTTCTTGGGCTCCTGCTTCAGCTCCATCTGGACAAGGAGCTTTGCTGGTCCCGCTACCAACCTCTGGTCTCCTTTGACTGAGCAACAGTTCCTTTTATAGGAAGCATTAGCCCCATGCTGCTGTCATATGAGCCAGGCACGGAGCACAACTTGGACCCTAGCTCCTTTAGAAGCCCAGTTCACTCTGAGACAGTGGGATATCTGAAGATCTTTGGGCCATGAGGGGAATTACTGTACCAGAACAGACAAATGACTTACCCACCCAATATTGTGTCTTTGTGGCCAAAGCTGAATGCTCCAGAGCAAGAACTGAAGCTTCCCACTCATTCACATGAATGTGTGTCAGTGTACCATGCGAGAAGCTTCTGCCTGACTCAAGATGTTGATTAGTTTATCTTCTAAAGCACAAAGATCCTGTTCCGTTATTTCTGCCACAACTTTCTAAATGATACATTAGCTAATAAAATCATATGAATTCAGATGAGTCACCTATTTCATGGAAAAGACTAATATGATATAAACACTTTTCTCCAAGGAATTCTATTAACAATGATTATACTTACAAAGCTTCCTCCTAACAGGGCCATAACCAGGGTGGGACAAGTAGGGCAGCTGCTGTGCAAAGCCTCAGGGGTGGAAAAAATGATGAAAAAGAAACAGTAGGGCTCGAAAATATGCTTGCTTGTCCAGGCGCTTTAAATGCCTAGTTACAGCTCTGCCTCCTGGCACTGGACAATTTAAAAAGAAGAGGGGAAACATCAGCTATTATGAAATAGTACATTCTATGGAGCCTTCTTCAAATGAAGAATGGCAGAATACCAAAATCTTTGGACCATGCGCTAATGTTTTTGCACAGAGACTACAGCCAAATACAGAACTCAGGTTATACAGAATTGGGCTACTGTCATGGGGTTCATTCACTGTTGGGTGCCTCCTGGTGGCCACCTCTAGGGATTAGCTCCATTCAGGTCTGACGCTCCCTCTTTCCAATGGATTGCTCACACTGCGTCCCTCCTTATGCCATTTGCTCCCAGACTCTGTTGCTATTTCCCTGGACTACTTCCTACTTCCTTTCTCTATTTTCTGGTCCCTTCCTCTGGGTTTACCTGCCCGAAATCCTTCCTCACAGGGAGTAACTGTAGATTACTCGTTTTTTTTAGCTTCTTGCCATACTCTGTAGCCCCCAAACACACATCCCTTTTCCCAGGGAGTGACTGTAGACTGCTTTCCTGCAGCCCTCTTCTTTGGTTTCGTGGTGAAGCGGACTGATTTCCAGAGTGTCTGACCACCATGTACTGTACTTTGTGTTGTCCATTGTTGGCTGTGTATGTGTTCTCTCTGTGATAGCCTGTACAGAAGGGCTCAATTGAACTGCCCAAGAAGACCACAGACTTGGTTCAGTAGCGAAGGCGCTCGGCCAGGTTTAATGTTAACAAAGCACAGTCCTAGTGTCCTATATGTGCTACAGGTACACTAACACATGCATATCCATTACGATGGACTCGAGTCAGCAGCGTGACTCTCCGCTCCCCCATCGCCCAGACAAAGACTCCCCCTCTGGGACCCCTCTTTCTATACACTGATACAAACAAGTGATATATTGCCCCACTGACGTGGTTAGTTACCCCCCTTTACTTTGTACCCATTCGTTCAATCAAAACATCTCTATCCGTCACCCTGTTATTCTGATTTTATCTTTAGGAAGGGTCAGTGTATCCCTGTATCATATTTGGGGAGTGTGTTTATACCAAAACTTGATATCAAGGTGTTCTGGTACCACACGTCTGCAATGTGTTTATGTGAATATCTAGTGCCGAGGAGTGTTTGTGTTTTTGCAATGCCACCCTTGTTCTTGCCAAGTTCAGTGAATTTGTAAGTAGGCATGTTTTGTAACTGGGCCTGACTCTTGCTAACTTTGCTTTATATCAGCAGGGTCTGACTTTAGTTTGGGCTTTAGGCCTTACACCAAGTCCCATGTTTCAGGCTCTCTCTTTCTACTACACTGTTGTATTTTTGTTGTTGTCATGACTTAGAGTCTTGTATCTTTGCTGGTATTCTTAAAGAACTGCAGAAAAGCTTTTTTTTATTGGGCCCCATTTTCCTTGCATTTTTTGGTAGATGTTGCAAGGAAAACTTTGTTACATTAAGGCCTCCAATTTTTCTATATAAACACCTCCTTTCACTTGTGTATGGTCTTTACAATTCCAAAGGATATGATCTGTTGTTTCCTGGACCTTACATGTTATGCATAATCCATCTTTGTGCATGTTAATTAGAAATAAATTATTATTTAATTCACAATGCCCTGTTAGAATTCTAAATAGCACCACTTCACTCTTTCTTGCAGGGTCTTGGATTATGTTTACATCGTCAACTGTTGGTAATACTTCTTGGAATTTTTTCTCCTTTGTTTTGTTTGCCCACAGTTCTTGCTGTTCCTTTCTTAGCTCATTTTTGATTAGGTGTTAAAATTCCAGTTTGCTTAAGGAGAGTCCTATGTCAGCCTCTGCATGATTAATAGCACTTTTTGCCTGTTTGCCAATTTGTTGCCTGCTACCCCTACGTGTGCCAGGATCCATGCTATTACTATGGTTATATCCAATTGTATCAGTTCAGTTGCTAGCAATAATATTTCATTAGGAATATCATTTTTGCTGTCAGACTTACCACTGTAATTTCCTTGCAGCCCTAATAAGGAGTCAGACAGGGAGGCCACGGCAACTGGCCGCACATCTAAAGCCCAATTTAGCACTAGCATAATCCTTGTTAGCCCATCCATAAATATGGATACACAGTTAGTAGCCTTATGGCTTTCTTGAGTCTGAGCCAGGGCACCCAGAAAGCTGTTCTCACTCTTCCTGTTCCTTCCTCTTTGGAGCCATCTGCACATATGTGGCAATTGTCTCCCCACTTCTCACAAATATAATTATTTATGATTTCTTGTAGATTTATCAGTCTTCTCCTTTTTTTCATAACTCCATGTCTATCTCAGGAGGATGGTTTCCAGTGATAGAGTATTTTCCTATAGCTATAGATTTTGGTCTCTTTCAATCCTTTCTTTTCATTAAGATCCTTTACTTCTATACCCTACTTACTTCTATACCCTACTCCAGGGATACAGGCGGAATTCTGATTTTTTTTCTTGTCCTATCTGGCCTCCTCATAATTCCCAACAATCATGATATATTAGCTTTGTGTTGTCCTCTTTGCTATTTCCTAGTACTTCGGCCCAAAAGAACATAAGAAGAGCCATACTAGGTTTTACCAAAGGTCCATCTAGCCCAGTATCCTGTCTTCCGACAGTGGCCAATGCCAGGTGCCCCAAGTAAGGGTAAGTCTAGGAGCTGTATTCTAAAAATGATTGGCCTTTCACTGACTGCTATCTGTAGTACACACAGAGACATAGGAATGAAGGCACCACATGTGATACGCAATATCTGTGCTTGGATATAGTCTAATTTTCTCAGATTTGTGTTCACTGCTCATCCAAAGGCCTGGCATCCATATTCAATAACTGGTTGAATTAACACTCTGTCTAGCATTGCCATCATTTTCTTATCCATTCCCCAGGATGTTCCAGGGATACTTTTAAGTGCAAAGGTGGAATTAACATACTTATCTTTAATATTTTCAAGATGGTCCCTCCAAGTGAGCTTGTTATCAAATAGCACATAAGAATTTGTGATTTATTTTCACTATATTTATCAGCCCTTTTCTGTTCTCAGTTTCCTGGCTTTATACAAACTTAGCCTGCCCCTGCCCAGCTGAACTTTATCATCAATTAGCCTTTCAGGCCCCGGCTCTCCCCCAGGTGCAGCCTAAAAACCTGATGTGCCTTATATGGGGTGAACACCCCATCACAGCTACCATTTTCAGGAGCTCAGATTAACTTGCATGGGGGAAAAGAGAAAATGCTGGTACACGTTATTATGATTACTGCATAGGATAGATGAATGGAATGCTGTTCCACCAGTGTACATAGTTTGCTCTGGAGGAACATTTTCTTGTGATACAGCCAGGGATTAACTTGAGTGAGCATTACTATTGAAATCTAGCTCTGACTAGAAGCATTACTTCCCCATAGTTGTTTGGAAGGTAGTTGATTATCCATGATCATTAGGAAGAGGTGAACCTTGTGGAGTGCTAATAACTTCTAAATGTCCATATTTATTTCAGTGGTGTAGCCAGGTGGGTCCCAGGATATTAGAGAGACAAGGTGAGTGAGGTAATAACTTTTATTGGACCAACTTCTGTTGGTGAGCGACAAGCTTTCGAGCTGCACAGAGCTCTTCTTCAGGTCTGGGAAAGGTGCTCAGAGAAGAAGAGCTCTGTGTGAGCTCAAAAGCTTGTCATCTTAACCAACAGAAGTTGGTTCAATAAAAGATATTACCTCGCCCACCTTGTGTGTCTCATGTTTATTTCACTCAGTAGAAAACAGCCCCAAGTCAAGTGTAGTTTTATCTTGCTGGAGAGGAGTTAAATCAAACTGCCAGTTTCGGCCTTGGCAAACATGTGTGGCCAGTTGCAAAATTATCTGAAAACGCATTTGTGACACTTCCCAGGGGTAGCCACGGTTGTGAGGCAACTCACTACTACTTGCCTTTAGCGGGACGGATCCTGGTCTATATCTGCTGGGGGTCAGCTCCCTGATAACCCTGGCCACAGGCAGCACAAGTACTCCCCTCACAGACCCTAGGGGCTCTGCTGTCCCTCTGCAGGCAAGTGATAGGCTCACACCAACTGCCAAGTGTGCCTCTGGAGTGCCCAGGCCCCATTCCACTGAACACTCTCACAGAACTCTGATTCTCTACTCCTCAAGGAATAATACACACCAGCTTACCAGTTTTACGTTAAGGTTACAACTCCGCTTAACACACAGCATTTAGATATAGTGAAAACAGGACCGTGTTTATTATCAAAGAGCAGAGATTCAAATGATAGTAAGAATATTGGAAATAAATGGTTACATGTAAAACAAAATCAGAACGTGCTTGCTAGAGCCTAAACTTAACTCACAGGACTCTCCTGCAGGATATCTTACCCAAGTCCTTTTCCCAGCATTTTCAGCCATGTTGGCTGAGACCATCCCCCTCCCCACTTCTGTAAAATCAAACCCACTGGCAACTTGTCCTCTCAGTTTGAAGGGGTTTGAACCTCAAGGTTCATCTGCACCCCCGATATGCCCAACCACACCTTTGATGTTCACCTGAAAATAGTGTTTCCCCACCTCCACCCCCGCTGTTTACCTCTTCCTGTTAATTTCCTTCTGAAGTCTCTGCAAGCTCTTCATTAGCATTTAACTCAATATGCTAATAGACTTCTAGTGTAAGATACTTCTCTCCCTGGTGGATCATTGTATATCTTCCACCTCCTGTCTGGAGAAGTTTGTCTCAAGATACGCTGCCTTTGAGTGATCTACCTTTAACTACAAAGGCTCGAGAACATAATTTTCAGCATATATACATAACTCCTTCCATATTTTCCATACGTACATCTCTCAATGATTATGGCAACCAGTGTGGCACAGGCTTTCAGTAGAGAACATACATAGCCCCTTTTGGTGAACCCAGAGGATCCCTGTACCCATATGTACTCCTATGCTCTCTGACAGTTGGCCTCAAGAAGTCCTTTGTTACATTTTCCATACACACATACTTTCTGTTTGAATTACATCTTTATGGGGGGAATTATTTATTCATTTTTTTACAGTCTTTGGATGGAAAATGGCTAACCATGATCTAGAACAAACATGACTTGGGGACTCTCATAAAGGAAATGTGTAGTATGTCATTAAAATTGCATTGAAATTAAGGATAATTCATTACACTTTGTGAACAAAATCTAAACTGATAGTTGCATTTCAGGAGGGAAAGAGAAAGAAACAAGCCACTACATTACTTTTATATTAATTTTCATTTAGATGAAAGGAAATATAGAAGATAAACTGCAATCCTTCAGATTATGGCATTATAGGAGAATTCTGAAAATAGCATGGATAGATGGCATATCTAACAAAAAAAGTACTGGAGATTATTAGAACTCGGCAATTTTTTTTTTTTTTTTGACAGGAGTGCGGTCAAAGGGTCAAAAGAAGGGAACCTGACGGGGACACCGAGCAGAGAACCCCAGACAGCGCCCACTGCTCCTCAAAGGTGTCAAGGGAGCCAGTGGACGCCGCCCAGAGGAATTCTGCCCGGATACGTGAACGGACAGAGGATCGGAAACAGTCCCCACAGTCACAGGAGCCTCCATCGGCCAACCTCCTCTCCCTGGTTTTATAGATAGCCGTTTTAGCCAGGGCCAAGAGGAAGTTGACCAGGAGGTCCAGTGACTTTGTGGGGCCATGGATAGGGAGTGCGTAAATAAGAAAGTGAGGAGAAAAGTGCAGCCAGAAACGCAACATGATATTGGTGAGGAGCCAGTATAGGGGCTGCAACCTGGCGCACTCCAAGTAAATGTGAGCCAGGGTCTCCCTCACGCCGCAGAAAGGACAGGTGTCTGGGACAGGGGTAAACCGTGCCAAGTACACACCCGTGCTCACGGACCCATGAAGGAGCCGCCAGCAAATGCTAGGCAGAAATCTTATTAAAAGAGAGATTTGATTTGCAGGGCACATTTTAAAAGGTTCAGCGGCAGATGCAGGTTTACGGGCACTGGAAGGGAAAATTGATGGCAGAAGAACATGAGGCAGAAAAACAAGATCTTGGATGGATGATGTGGTATCCTGGTTGTTCAAAAGAACTATTCATTCACAAAGAGATTACCAGAGGATTGTACAGAATGGGCTACCCTGGTAGCAAACCTCCAGTAAGGGAGATGCCACATAAGAAGAAAAGGAAACAATGAGACAAAGAACAAAAGCAAAGTTTACATGAGTGCACAGTTATTGTCCCCTGTGATCATGCTGCATCAACGCTGTCTCACAATGGAAGTAGCCTTTTTCAACATAGCACTCTCCTCCCGCAGCAGCTGCCAAAGGAATGGAGAAGACTCTTGACTAACTTTCATCACAACAACTGACAGGGAGAAGAGGGGAGAGAGCTAACAACTCTCCAGCAGCCAAGAAAGAAGAGGTGTGGCTCACTGTAAGAGATGTGATTAGATGACCATAGCTAGGACATGGGCTCCATTCTGTTTTTGACAGACTCAAAGGTGGCAGCCCTACTAGAACTAGACCAAGAAGCAGATGCTAATAGTAGGAATGGAAGAGGGTACTTGGCATATGGGGCCAAATTCATCGCTGCATTCTTCCAGTTTTATGACAGAGTAACCCCATCAATTTTAATAGACTGCTGCTCCAGGAGTATAAACAGTTGCATCTATGTAACATGGCAATAGCAGTGGTGAATGAGGCCCATGCTATTTTATTTGGGTGGGGGGAGGTTTTAGATAACTTGAGAACATAATTGAAAACCCCACTATGAAATATTCAACTTTACAAAGGAAGATATTGGGGGTGTAAAAAAATGGCTTGAGCCAAGAGAAGCATGTTATCCCCAAGTAAGTCCATACTTCCTTCATCCTCGTGAGCTGCACTCCAGGAGAGACTGAAGCAATAAAAATAAAACGAATTAAACAGCAGCAGGATTGATCTCAACTGGTTTGACAGCTAACAAAATAAGTGCATGGCCAATTTTTTTTTTTTAAATGTGTACAGGAGGTAAGATTCAGCAGACCAAAACAGAATGGACTAGATTATACCCATGGGACTACATTACTTTCCTCCCTACCCACCTTGCTTTTCTTCAGCAGTGTGTTTTAATTTCTTAGAGCACAAAGTTGCTTATGCTCATGTTGGGTGCTCTTTAATGAGGCACAGGAAATGGAGAAAGTTACCCACTTCTTTAACATGTCCCAAGAAGGAGTTCATTCTTCCTCTTTATTCTTGCACTGTTCCTCCCTTCCCCCAAGCAAATGAAGCTGTTCCTTAAATGAGCACCCAAACACACCCTTCATTGATAGCATTCTGCTTCTTGCCTCACCTTAGCCCAACTTCCCATTCTGCCATCTCCAGTTCTCCTCCTGACATCTCAACCTGATCTACCTTTCCCTGCTACTCCTGGACTAAGGGTGGAAATGGAAACCATGAGGATGGAGATTGGGTAAGACTCTTCCCCATAGTCCCAATTTGCCCCACTACCAGGCACTCAGCGCCCCCTCCTCTTCTCTAGCATAGGATCCCCCCCCCCCGCGAACCTCTTCTCAAATCCTAGCAACATATTCAGTTCCGAAAGTGGAATTAGCCAGTATTAAGGGTTAATCTGGATTATCCAATACTCTAAAATCAGCAGTATTCCCAGGTCAACATACTGTTCTTTTGTTAGTGTATTACACTAATGTTGTTCTTGTATATTTCATTATAAAACTGTCACTAAGTGTTACTTATAAAAGATATTTCTTGTAAGCTCTTTGGACCATATTTTCATACGTGTTCGTACAGTATCTACTACAACCGAGCTCCAATCTTGACTGGGGTCTCTGGATGCTGGTGTGACAGAAACATTAAATAATTTTGTGGGGAGACTCATTGCGACAGGAAAAGAACATTTCGCAACTCTGAGTGTGAAGTATGAATATTTTATTTCTGTTTGAACAGTGAATGACAGTCCCTGGAGTTGGTTCTGGAATCACTTGAATAAGATTTAATTTATTACAGCTGTGTATTTTCTTTTGGATCCTTATGTCTTGCTACATTTGCATGCCAGCTAACAGTCAGACAAAATCCCATTTGTAAATCTCTGCTAGGCATGTGTGATGCTAATAAGTTGCAGACTTTTTTTTAATAGCAAAAGTCTGATGCATTTAAGTCACGTCTCACCCAGTTTGGTATTCCAAAATAAATAAATTTGGAAATTCACTGACAAAAATCTTTAAGACACCGATAAGATTGCCTGGTGATATCTCATGCCCTGCCAGAACATCAACTTCAGCAGAAATCAAACTCCTGAAAACCAGAAAATACGGAGTTAAGATGTACACCTACACAACCTTAACTCTGCCCCCCTGGATGTGGCAATAGCCACCTGGGATTTTACTCTGTATTTCCTGTGTTTTCAGAAATTAGCAGTACCGTAACTCTTCGTTTCCTCACTTTCAGAAATTTGAGTTCTGCTGACCTTCTTGTTCTGGAAGGGCACAAGATACCTTAAATCCCCCTTTAAAAAAATTTCAGTGAATTTCCTCGATGTTTTCTAAAAAAGAAAGAAGGAGAAATGTTGTTGGTAGGAGTTAATAGGTGTTTAGGCAGTTGTAATTTTCATGTAAGTGTGCAATTGAGACACTACTATGGCTAGTAATAATAACAATACCTATTTCTTAAACAGTGATTATCCCCAATGTACAGATGGAGAAACGGAGGCACACAGAAGTGAAGCAACTTTGCCAGGGCCATCCAGTAGGCCAGTGGAAATCTGGGAACAGAGCCCAAGATTTGAATCCCAGTCCGCTGTTTTCTCTGCATACAAATCACATGTGCCCTCTCCCATATTTTGTTCTCATTGAATAGGGATAAGGGTCGTGCTTTGAAATGTTTGCAGTGTGTGGTGAGAGGCCCGGTGAGAGATCTCAGACTATGGTCTATGTCCCAAAAACGTGAAAATTGTATGAGATGCCGGTTACAATAACTTCAAGCACTTGAGAGAACAGTAGTGTGAATCTCTCCTTCTCCACTCCCCTGCAACCTATCGCCCCATCATCACCCCTTCCAGCTCACCTTCCTTTTCCAGTGCCACTAAGCCAGTAGCACTTTAGAAGCCAGGTCTGCACAAGAAAATGTTGGTAGAATCTGTGAACTTTAAGAAAAGATCGGGGGGGAGGCTTTATCCTGAGAACCTCTTGCTCAAATGACCTCAAGTTTGGATCACTAACCATCCCCTTTGCCCCATGAGGCATGCCAAATTTCAAGGGAATCTGAATAACTATACAGATTTTATAGCACTTAAAATAATCATCCTTTAAACAGAAAGGCATTCTTAACCTTAACTATAGCAGAGCTGGTGCCCTGCTGTAATATACTAATATGCAGGTCTGGCCAAGTAAGAAGTTCTGTTTTGAAATGCTATTTAGTGAATACAATGGACAGTTTAAACACTTTTTTTTAAAGAAAGTATAATCGTGACAGGACTGTAATGCTAACACTAAATGCTAACTGGCATCACAGTCTTACCAGGCATGCTCTAGCCAGCTGGGCTCTGTCAAGGCTGATTCCCCACTCTGGCACTTCGAGTGCAGAAGGTGGGGCCCGCAAGGATTTTAAAAATTAATACTGGCCACTCCAGGGCTGGCCTTAAACTCCCAAGGTCAGAGCTTCTCTCTGACCTTGGATGGGTAGATGCTGCCACCACCCAAGTGCAAAAAAAACCTCTTTGAACCCAGGAAGAAGCACTTGGGAATTCCTTCCTGTGGGGTACTCTCAAGCTCCTTCACCCCCACTCCGGGGAAGAGCTGAGAAAGAAAACAAAGAAAATCAGCTGTTGCCACCAGCTAATTAAAGAACATTTGCACAAACCTCGTAGGACACACAAACCCAATCCTGTTTTTTTTTAAAGGTAAATTTTATTAAAAACAAAAAGAAATAAAATACATCTGAAACTTAGGCTATTGCTAGATTTAAAAAGAGCCAATATAATAATTAAGCATCAAGAATGGTTTTCTTGAGGTCTAGCATAATGGTTACAAGCAAAAGCAAAACAAAAGCATTTGGGGGTTAGCACAGAGAAGTCCACAAGCCATAAAGAAATACAAGAGATAAACCTAATCGCATCTTCCTAGACATTTCCTGATCTATTTACATATCTGGGATTTTAAATGAGTAGTTTCTAGGTATGACCTTATGATTTTTCATACCTGGCTTAAAGCTTCTTACAGAATTGCTGCTCTGTGTCTCCTCTCCGGGAGAACAACCACACACAGACAAAAGGGGAGTCTTGTTTCAATTTTAAAAAGTTCTAGCCTTCCCATTGGTTCTTTTGGCCAGGTGCCCACACACTTCCTTTTACCTATGCATGCACTCAGACTTTTTAACCTTTTACAGGTAAAGCAAGTAGAGAAAGCTACCAAGAGGGATTTTGTAGCTGGCTGGTGTCCATAAAAGGGAGCTACTCCCCCCCCCCCTTCATTTATCACAGGCTCCAATAGATGAATAGGTAACAATAACTTCTGTGGCACTAGGGAATAGTGACTGGTAGAGATATATTGTGTTGGTGAACGGAATTTGCTTTCTAACGGATATTCAATATAAAAGAAAAACTTACTCTTAACATTATTTTTTCCAAATGTCCAACTGGGGAACAGGAGTTTCTTTGTGGGGCAATGTCCTGAAACTTGATGCCAGTTGAGAGGCAAGGGCTCACATTGACACACTCTATGTGTGACAGCTGCCAAATTGGCCAGCACACCAGGGCCCAGAGCAAGAACTGCTACAGCCTGAGCCAAAGCTCTTGAGCTGGGCCTCTAATGGACTCATATATTCTGCAGATCAGACACAGAGAGAACCTGTCATAAACGTTTGCCTGTCGGTTACATCTGCACAGAGCAAGTCTGGGACTTGAGTGTTGAAATTGGATGAGGAACTTGCATATGAAACTTCTGAGGCCAGGAGACTTAAAAACTGACAATTCTTGCAGTTGCTGTAATGGTCTGGGAGATGGCCGGTAGGGGTTACTGATATTTATTATTTATCTTATTATAAAAAAAGATCAAAACCATCTAGATATACACATACTGTTATAGCTTCTTGTTGTGCCTTGTCTTCAATTAGGCCACAATCCTGCAATTGGCTCTTTGTGGGGGTCTGTCCAGGTACAATGAGTTGCAGGATTAAGGCCATAGATTTTAAGCTCTTCAGGGGGAAAAAATCTTTCTTTATTTTTGCACAGAATTTAGCACAACCATTCCTGATTAGGACTTCTGGGTGCTACTGCAATAATGACTGGTGGATTTAAATACTTTTTTCATGGTTTTTGCTCACATAGCAGGATGTTTTTGTATATCCTGTTTCTTGTTGCTCTTCTTGAACAAATGATAACTTTCTTGTTTCCCAAGGCCGTTTGTTTATTGATTGGAAACAAATAAGCATAAAGAGCTCTTAGCATTTCATAATAGCCTCATCTTTCTTCACGTCAGATATGCACCTTTTTGGGGGGATACACCTACTTTTTAAACTGCATGGTTTAGATGTAGTGGGGAAACACACACTGTAGTTCTATTCTTGTAATGGTTAACAACATCATGTTTCCAATCTGTCTGTATGCCACTTGTTGGTATCATATCTGAGTACATTCTTGGCTCCCTAATTCCTACATAAACACAAAGGACCTAATTCTCTACAGCTTTGTACCTTCTGTGGTCATTTACACCTCTGCAGAGTGAGTTTAAAACACCCCCATTCTGACTTAGTAGCATTTGCTCTCCCGTTTGCATAGTGTAAATGATGGCAGAGGTGCAATGCAGTAGAGCATCAGGCCTGTAACTAATTATTTTTGAATAAGGAAAGAATAAGGCAGGAGCCCGTGGGATCTGGGGGTCTATAGTGTGTCTGAAAATTTTATTCCAAAGTAACATAGGATGTGAATCTAAAGCAAAAGTAGCTATTCAAGAATAAATCCACATGAGGAGAAAATTATTCCAGAATAAGCATACCTTCTTACAGTTTCAAAGTGGATTAAGCTAATTTGGGAACAGGCACCCTTATTACAGAATAAAAGTGTCTGGAATAACTCTCATATAGACAAGCCTAAAACGGAGGAAGGATGTGAGATTCACTATGGGCCCATCATGGTGCCTCATACCATTTGATCCCAATGTGACCTGAGGGAAGGTGGAGGACAGACAGTAGCTGGAAGTCATGTGAATGCTTCCCAGCTGTCCAGGGATGAAGGATATGTGTAGGGAAGGGGAAATGAGTGTGGATCCATTCCAATATAGTCTCAATACACCATGTTTTCATAGCAAATTGAGCACAGACTGAATAGGGTACTGAAAAGTTAATTTTACCACTGACATTTAAGGCAGACATAAACCAGAAAATAATATTTGGATACAGCAGTGGTTAGACAGGAAAATCAACCCTGCTTTCTCTTTCTGTGTCAAAGTCGAGAGCCCTTATTTCAATTTGACTTGAGCAAACACCTCCTCCTTTTAGCCTATTTAAAATTGATATAGTTTAACTTCTGTTCTTACAGAGCTGCTAATCCCATAGGGAAACAGTACAGCGCTCAGAGCAAGTTGTGTTCATGGGAATTGTTTACATCCCTTCCCAACTAGAGACAAGAGGATCCATTTGTAACACTGACCCCTCTCCCAGCCTGTTTAGCAGCAATTAGGCATCCAGAGATAATTGTTTAAATGGAAGCTTCCCAATGGTAGAATCTTAGACAAAAAGCTCTCGCTCACCAACAGAAGTTGGTCCAGTAAAGATATGACCTCACCCACCTTGTGTCTCTGATATCCTGGGACCCATGTGGCTACTACTACACTGCATAGATAAAAAGCTGTCATTAAAAGAGAGCCCTTTTTTTAGCATAGCTGATCCCAAATAAGACCATCATGTCCCAAGTCTCCACAGTTTCAGTTCAAAAATTGATGGGGGATGGAATTCCCTGAAATTATGTCATGATTACCTTGGGAATAGATTGTTAAACTTTCTTAGCTTGTTGGGTCAAAGAATGGTTCTTTCTGCAGTCTTTTATGGTGACTACATTTAGCAAGAACATTTTAATAGATCCAAACAACACTGCATGCAAACAGAACAGCCAGAATTTGTTTTGACTTATGTCAATATATTGTAGTGGGCTAAATTTTTCCCATAGGGCTCATCTTCACTTACAAAATTACAGGTCTGTGGAGTCATGTCAGTTAACACACCGTTGACCACGACTTTGCAAATAATTTTCAATATCATTTCAGCTGGCCTTGGGTAAACCCTGCAGAAGAGAATTTGTTACCTGTTGATCCAATAAAGGCCTGTAATCTATCTTTATAGTTACCAGCAAAGAGAGAGATAATCCAACCCCAAGAGTTGACTGCAGCTTTGTCTTCACTAGAGAGTTAACTTAGTGTGATCCATGAGTTTTTTGTTAACACGCTTCACATTCAGACATCAACTCTCTATAATCATGCCATAGTAGTGCCACACCACAAGGCAGCCACCACATTGTGAAGTACAGGACAAACCACAAGTTAGCTTGCTTCACTTTTTGCTATCTTGAGCCGTTTGCCGTGAAAACATACAGCCACTCACAACAATCAATAGATGATGGTCTGCCAAGTCTTACCCACAAGCACTCATGGCATACAAACCTGTGCTTATCTTGCCATTTGCCTGTGATCTGTCCCCTAACCAGATACCACCTGCCTTCAATATGGCTCTGCTCAGTGTTCTCAGTCCCACACTGCTTGCAGTAGCTACAGAAGGGCGATGAATGCCCATCAAGAAGACCAGGTATCAATATGTAGCCACCTTGCTGGAGGCTGATACCAAAGACTTGGTCAAACTTTGGGCTGAAGTGAGCCTAACCCACAACTCTGGGACCCAGAAGAGGAATGCCCAGCAGTATGACAGCATAACTTGGAAATTGCAGCCAGCCCAATCATGAGATTAGTTGGACTGGACAACAGTGAGGGGGGGAAATGAAGAGATTCAAGGCAAGCTACCAAAGGACCAAGGACAACAGTTCCAAGCCTGATGCTGCCCCAGTGAGATGAGATGAATCATGTGCTAAGCAGTGCCCCTAGCACACATCCCCATTTCAACCTGGACTCAACTGTGGATCTGGGATGGGTGCAGATTTGGAGTTTGGATGTCTGCAAGGACACAGAACTTGCCACCTCAGCTGTGAGCAGCCAGCCCGGAGAAGACATCAGCCCCAAACTGCAGGATCTCTCCAGTGACCTGAGCCCCAGTGAGCACAGTGGAGTGGAAAAGCCCCTCATGGGAGAACTGGAGCAGAAGATGGGGTGTGACAGCCAGGGGTGGCTCTATGTATTTTGCTGCCCCAAGCACAGCAGTCAGGTGGCTTTCGGCGGCATGCCTGCGGGAGATCCGGCTGGTAACGTGGATTAGGCGGCATGCCTGGGGAGGTCCGCCAGTCCCGCGGCTTCGGTGTACCCACCGCCGAATTGCCACCGAAGCCGCGGGACCGGCGGACCTCCCGCAGGCATGCCGCCGAAGGCTACCTGACTGCCACCCCCACAGTGACCGGCAGGCTGTGCCCTGCGGCTTGCCGCCCCAGGTACGCGCTTGGTGCGCTGGTGCCTGGAGCCGCCCCTGGTGACAGCACATGCACAGAACTCCACTGCTGTGTGGTCATGCTCTATCAAGTTAGGCTAATGGGCAGGGGTGGCTCCAGGCACCAGTGCACCAAACGCGTGCCTGGGGTGGCAAACCACGGGGGGTGGCCTGCCGGTCGCCATGAGGGCGGCAGTCAGGCTGCCTTCGGCGACATGCCTGCGGGAGGTCCGCCGGTCCCGTGGTTTTGGCGGCAATTTGGCAGCAGATACGCTGAAGGCGCGGGACCGGCGGACCTCCCACAGGCATGCCGCCGAAAGCCGCCTGACTGCCATGCTTGGGGCGGCAAAATACATAGAGCCACCCCTGCTAACGGGAGATGCTTAACTCGTGATTGCCCAACTCAAGTTAGACTGCACTGAAGAAAAAGCCTCCAAAATCAAGGCTTCAGAGACTCTTATTATTGAAATGTTAGCACTGGTACTGTGCAATGTTAATACTCATAGCATGCTAAGGTAAGAAACAATGAACTAGAGATACTGACTGCTTATTTTTTTTAAATGTGTTTGTCCATCCCCTCCACCAACTACTTTGTGACAAAATTTGTTAACCTGCATCTATACTTGGGAAGAAATGAGGGTTTGCTAACCTTGACTTAACCTCAGCCTCTTTTCCTAATCTAGGTAAACCTTACAAGGGGACTTGAGGGTCAGCCATGACCAGCTAACACATTTTTAAACATGATTATCTTTGTTTATATTAGGGGCTAAATGGTGTTAAAAACATGTTTGTTTTATTTAACATGTTTTTTTAATTATCTTTTACTTTCACAAAGTAAAGAAACCCTATGCTAACTAGCTTTTGCACAAGCTACTTCCCTGTTCTTATAAACGTCTCCAATCTTTGTGCTCATGTGATATATCGTCTGAACATGTCCACTGTTATAGTTTCACATGTTGAGCTGGCAAATCAGACCATGAATCACCAGCACTGCCACCTTTTCAATTTGTCCCCCCAGACAAATTCATTGCATCACAATATCATCCAATTTACTTCACCATTGCATCCTCCATCTTGCATCAAAGCGCCACAATGTACCATCCCTTGAAGTTGTGAAGACTCCATTAAAAAAAAAGCGTGGGGGTGAGGGCTTCTGGTATTCTGCAGGCTTCTGCTGGAGCACTCAAGACTAATCAATCAGAATCAGGATAGTCCCAATTTGAGAGAGGGTGGGTGGCAACTACTTGCAATCCAAATGACCAATCGTTAAGCAGCAACAGAGCAGGAAAGCCAAATAATAGCATAGCTTCAAAGCAAAGCATAAAAATGTTGGGAGTTTTTGGGTTGTTAGTGTTTCAGTTTTTGCCACAGCTCAGCTTTGTTAGGGAAGGTCGGGGAGGAATGAGACTGGATGGCTCAGAGCAATGATTCTCAAACTGTGATCTGTAGATGATTAGTAGTCCACAGAATTCTATGCTCATATATTTGATTTGAGACACAACAAAGGGTCAAGACAGTGAGCTTTTGACTTTGGAAACAACTTTTGTAAAAATAATGCTAGGTAGTCAAAGCAGTTAATTACAAAGATTAGCCCTTAGGAATAATCTTAGCTAACAGTGTGCTTTTCATTTCCCTTCATTCACTACTGAGAATATTCTCTCAGCAGGTATGTTAGTCTCACAGAATGCCTTCAGCACTTTAGCCAGAGATGCAAATTAGGGAAAGGATAGTCTCATTTAAAGCTAGGACTTTCAAAAAAGCCATCCTATTTGGATGTCTAAGGCCTGATTTACACACTGTTTTTGTACTGAAATAACTGTTAGTTAATAGTGTGATTATCCCCCCCACCCCCCAAAATAATTATTGTGACAGATATGGCAAGCTTCTGCAAGATCCTTGAAAGACTTTATAGTATTATATTTATGTATTACTGTGAGCCAGGATTGTATGTAACTTCTTTATGGGGGAGATGTGAAAAATCCTCCAATCCCATAGAGTGTCTTTGGGGTCCATTGTTTTAAACGCATCGTTTATATATGATTATATTCTACCCCATGTAGGAGGGCTACCACAGCTCCTCCAAGCAGGGCCGGCTCTGGCTTTTTGGCCGCCCCAAGCAAAAAAAAAAAAAGGGGGGGGGTGGCCAGAACAGCAAAGCAAAAAAAAAACCAGTGATCTGTGCGCCAGCGTGGGTGCAGAGGGACCGGCCTAGTGGGGGGGAGTAGGAGGAGGAGGGAGCGGGCGGGAGAGAGAGAGAAGGGGGGTGGCCAGGGCTACAGTGGGGCACTAACACGTGGCCCCTCCCGCAGCGCCACGTGCCGCCTGCCGCCTGCCGGGAGGGCTCCGCTCTGGTCGGCAGGGAGGGAAGGACGAGGACTGCCCTGCCGGGCTTGCTGCAGGGCGCTCCCGTCCTCCGCGCCACCGCCCCCTACAGGGCGGCCGGAGCAGAACAAAAAAAAAAAAAAGCAGCCGTGCCGCCCTAGGATTGGGCGGAATGCCGCCTCGTTCAATCTGCTGCCCCAAGCACCAGCTTGCTCGGCTGGTGCCTGGAGCCGGCCCTGCCTCCAAGAACTAAAAATGGTGGGCAGTGGTGAAGGAAAATCAACCAGGTTGTAACCCAACCAGAGAAGTAACCATCTCTTGGGGAGGCTCACATATACTAGTTCAAACTAGATTCTCCAGAGACCAACAGAACAAGAAAAGGACTTTTGGGTGAATAGCCTGAGTTTCAACTGACTCAGGACCGCCTTTCTGGTCCAGCAGACAGACCAGATCTCCTGGTCAATCCTTGCGGAATGGTTGGAAGGACTTGGCCTAATAGGACCCCATAAGACTGATGGGTGACCTCTGGTAATGTTAGCACATATATAGGAACTTCTATGGGTTTTAATGTTTCCTCTGTATTGCTTTCACCTTAAGATAAATGTGCTTGCTTATAAAAAGCAAGTGTGGTAACTTTTAGCTGCTGGCAACTACAGCTGTCCATAGCCTTTGAAAAGAAATCAAAGCACAAGTGCTTCCTGTGTAGGCAGTCTGGCTTGCTAGGGATATCACAGTGTAAGCAGGGAACTGTGTAGCCTGGAAAAAAACCAGTCAAAAAGAGAGAGATGACAGCTGAGGAGCTAGTAGCCTACAGTGGATGCCTTTGGTGGACCACACAGGGGCAATACAGGTGCAGTTGCCCTGATCTGTGGCAGTTATATGGTTACAACCCCTAGTATGGACACAGTAGTACTGGTTTAAAGGTGCCTTAAACATATACAGCTTATTCCCCTTCCCATACTATAAGCATATTTGTACTGGTATAACTGCATCCACAGTAGGCAGGTTTACCACTTTAACTAAACTGCTTTAGTGAAGGATATACAATTTTCTAGTGAAGACAAGACCAAGAAGTCTCTTAAACTCCTTTGAAAACCCTAGCCTAACTGAAGAGTTGAAAAGTTTTTATCCATGTTTCCTGAATTATTGCCATAATTTCCTGACAATCTGGTAATTTCTTATCACTGTTTTAAGCAATAGAGTATTTGTCAAACACATCATTCCCTTTGCATTCATTTCTCAAGAACACCCCCGACTTTTCAACTGCACATGGCAAAATTTTGCAGTATTATGAATGATGTTGTCTCACACGTTAAGATATTACATGTATATAAACATAAATTCACTGGTTTCTTCAATTTAGTTACCACAGAGTCATTATTCTGTTTAGTTTAATTTCAGTGCACCAGGGCCACTGTCTATTCTATGTTTCAGCAATGTAACTGAGATCAGAATCTGGACCTTAAAACTGAACCACTATGTTGTTATTATTTTATTTGGTTCACAATATTTTTGCAAGCTCAAGCCACACAGTTACAGGAAATTAAATTTAAATGGCACAACAGAACACCAGCACTGTCTATGAGTCTGTCAAATTAGGAAGGAATCTTAAAATTGCATGAGCTAATTTCCTCCTTAGATTGACACACAGCATTGTTGGCATCAAGCAACCATGTCAAGATGTCTTGCACAGCTTCTGAAACACCAATAGAAAAATTAGTATACGTAGCAAGAGCAGGACGTGGAAGATGATTTTATTTGCTTTGGCTGAACACCCTCTCTGCTCTCTGGGGACATTGACGTGCGCTCATGTAATCGTTTTAGCTGTTTCACATAATAAGGCTTTCTCTAACAATAGGAATGAGATATTCTGCATGAACAGCTGAACCGCAAAGTATGTTGTTGTTGGCTTTTTTTAATGTCGAGGACCAGTAGACAAGCCCATTCCGGAGAGTTAGCTGTTTATCGGTGACCTGAAAGGAGGGAAAATTGAGTTTGTGACCTTCCTTGCTTATAACGGGGATCTTTTCAAAATAAAAGTTGGTTGTTTTTTTTCCAGATTATTTAGCTTAGAAATATTGGTTCTTTTGATTAAAAAATTATCACAGCTGCCCCTTCAGATAAGAGCAGAGAAATCTCTCATTCCATGGGTCCTCTAGTAGAGTAAGACTTTGGAGTAAACCAGCGAAGACAACTCAATTCCTGTTCTTCCAACTGTTTCTCAGGTTTCTGCATTAAAAAGACATTTTCAAAGAGAATTTTTTCAGAGCTGAGGGCTGGCTTCCCCTTATGCAGCTGCAGTTTGCATCGTCAAAAACTGCACCCTCATTTGTATCTACAACCAGGTATTTAGAGGTGCAAGTATCCATATTTGTACCCAAAACTGAATTAAAGGTGTTACAATGTGGCTACAAATTTTGCAGGTGCAAAAGAGAAGCTTCCTCATTCTTGAAAAGTTGGACAAAGGGTGGATAAGAATCACTTCCCATCTCAAAGTCAGGTTCCATTTCTTGGCATGTATAATATCATAAACCTACCAGTTCCCTAGTCGTCTACATAGTCTTCCACAAAAAACAGGGCAGACGAGACCTGGATTTCTGTTATAAGAAATCAAGCAAGGAAAGTGCTAAAACTAACAAATACTTTCAGACCTTCTGTGAAGTGATGAGTCATCCCTGAACTAGAGCCTGATTAAGCCACATGCAGTGATGTGCAGTTCCTGTGCTAGGCTCCAGACCAGCTCCTGGCTTGTGGATTGATTGGTGACTTTCAGAGCAGGTAGACAGCCTCATAGGAAAAACAGCAGCTCAGTCTGCCCAACATCACTTCGTGGCTTGGAACTCTGCCCTGCCTGATAGTGGTGACACTAAGTGGCCTTAGCCTGCTCCAGTTCTTCTCCGGCTCTAGCTGGCCTCACGCCAACCTAGCTTCTTGCCCTATGCTTGCCTATGCCCCAGCTCTTAACCCCTGATTCCTGTCTCGGTATCCAACAGTTTGGCCAGACTCACCTGTCAGACTCAGTGCCCAAGATGGATCGCCTATGCCCGCAGGTGCCCCCCTACAGTTGAAATGAAATCTATAGGCAGTCCCCCATTTGAGATGGCAGACCTAGTTCAAGGTCTTCAGAACCAAGTGGCCTAGCTACAATGGGAAAATGCCTTCCTGCACTTGCAGGTCCCAGCAGTATAGGGCCTCCCACACCATTAGCCATGATGGCACAAGATCTAGGCCCGAAGATCCCACTACCAGAAAGATTTAATGGGAACCATCAGAAATTTTGGAAGTTTCTCAGTCAATGGTGCCTGCTATTTCTGTTGCACTGGGCAATGTACCTGAATGAACAAACCAAGGTAGTGGTTATTAACAGCTTATTGATGGGTGAAGCATTGGATTGGGCTCTGCCACTTGTGGTGTGGGCAGACCCAATTCTCCACAGCTCTGATTAATTCATTTATCTCTTTGCTCATGTTTGATGACCCAAACTATTCCTGTTCTGCCGAAGTTGCCCTGCAGTTACTCAATCAAGGCCCCCGACCCAGGCGGCCTACCCCACCCATTTTGAACACCTGCTTGCTGACACAGTTGAAACGATGTGGTGCAGATTTACCATTTCTACCTAGGCCACAGTGAATAAAAATGAACTGGCCTGGGTTAATCCCCCACACACTGCATTTCACCCTTGCATAAAGTGGTGTATTCAAATTGACAGCTGACCGTTTGAACATTGTCAGGAAAGCCTAACCCTGCCCTATTCCCATTGCCGCTCTCCGCCCCCAGCAATTGCTGGAGTTGAACCCATGCAGGTAGACATAACACATAGGCACCTCAAATTGAGAGAAGGAATATCATCATCTGAATGGCTTCTGCCTGTACTGTGGGAAACAAGATGGCTTTGCCACCAGGTGCCCTCTCAAGTCCTGTTCTATGGCTAGTCTGGGAAGACAGGCAGGTTCATCCACATTAGGGGATGTGACAGGATAGCAGAATCAGGTTCTCCAGGCAGACCCCCTCTGCTACCTATGTGTATCCTAACCACAGTGGACAAAGGCCAATTGCACCTTCATATCAAACTCTGGCATTGGGCCCTACCTACACCCAAAGCAAGCTGCACCCAGCTCTGCAGTGATAGACTCCAGAGCCTCTAGTTATTTCATGAACACTGGATTTGCTAAAGCAGCCACCTGCCGGGACAAAGGAAGCTCACCCCCGAGCTGGTGGAGGCAATTGATGGCAGATTGCTGTCCTCAGGCCCAGTTGTCTGAGACTGCACCCTGCCATGTTGTAATTCAAGACCACCAGGAAACCCTGCAATTTAACCTGATTGACTCACCCCACTTCCATGCTTGGTAACCCTGGCTCTCCTTCCAGGATCCAGGTAGGTCCTGGAGAGCATGAGAAGCGCAGTTCAAGTCTAATTATTGTCAGCACCAGTGTCTATTCCAGGGGCAGGCAAACATTTTGGCCTGAGGGCCACATCAGGTTTCCGAAATTGTATGGAGGGCCGGTTAGGGGAGGCTGTGCCTCCCCAAACAGCCAGGCATGGCCCGGACCCCCACCCCCTATCTGACTCCCCCTGCTTCTCACCCCCTGACAGCCCCCCCGGGACTCCTGACCCATCCAACCTCCCCCCCATTCCCTGTCCCATGACGGCTCCCCTGGGACCCCTGCCCCATCCACCCCCCCTGTCCCCTGACTGCCCCCCGCCACCACATCCAACCCCCCCTCTCTCTGCCCCCCCGGGACCCTTGCCCCCATTCAACCCCCCCCGTTTCCCATCCTCTGACCGCCCCAACCCCTATCCACACCCCTGCCCCCTGACCACCACCCCGAACACCCCTGCCCTCTATCCAATCCCCCCCCCGTTCCCTACCCCCTTACTGCGCTGCCTGGAGTACTGTTGGCTGGCGGTGCTACAGCCATGCCACCCAGAACACCAGGACAGGCAGCCATGCTGCCCGGCAGGAGCCAGCCACGTCACCGCGCAGCACAGAGCACCGGGTCAGGCTGCGGCTCTGCAGCTGCGCTGCCCGGCAAGAGCTCACAGCCCAGTCGCCCAGAGCATTGCACTGGCAGCGCAGTGAGCTGAGGCTGAGGGGGAGGAGGAACAGCAAGGGAGGGGCCAGGGGCTAGCCTCCCTGGCCAGGAGCTCAGCGGCCGGGCAGGAGGGTCCCACAGGCTGGATGTGGCCCGCACGCTGTAGTTTGCCCACCTCTGGTCTAGTCCAACCTGGTGTCAAGGACACTAGATGGAATCTGGGCAAGACCACCATTTTCTGCACAGGGCAGGTTCTGCGTGAGCATAATTCACCAATTACCGTGAAATACAAGGACTTTGCAGATGTATTCAGTACAAGAAATACCAATGCCCTGCCCCCACACAGGACTTATGACTGCCTCATAGATCTCCAGTCAGGGACTAAAACCCATTCAGCCAAACTTACCCTTTGTCAGAACCTGAACTTGTGGCCCTACAGGAATACCTTTATGAAAATCTAGCAAAGAATTGTAACCATCCTTCTTGATCCCCTGCCAGGGCCCCAATCCTGTTTGTCAAGAAAAAGGAAAGTACCCTGAGCCATTGTGTAGATGAACAAGCTTTGAACACCATCAAGAATAAATATTCCTTGCTATTGCTGAATGAACTACTGGAGAGGATTAGCTCAGCAAAATTTTTCACTATGTGGCACTTATATCCTGGTCTGCATCCAACAGGGCAGTCAATGGAACAAACAGCCTTTTGTACTCAGTATGGACATCTCATGCTTTATGGTCTCTGTAATGCCTCCAGTACTTGTATCCCATTTTTGGACAGAATTATTCAAAGTCCTGGAAGTCCCTTCTATCCCAGTTATAGCTTCCACCCCCAATTCCAGCCATCCATATCACCAATCTCCCACGACCCCATGGTCTTTAATTTGTTTCAACACATCTATCACATCCAAGAGGAATTAAAATCACACTTAAACTCAGCCAAGGAGGACTACAAACAATATGCTGACCTCCATCAACAGAAGTCTTCTTCCACATCAGTCAGAGACAAAATGTGGCTCTCAACTCAGCCCTTGGATTCCTTTCAGCCCTTAAGGAAACTAGATCACCATTAGCTTGGCCCATTCTGGATCAGCCAACAGATCAATCTGGTAGCCTTCAAGCTCTAGTTACCCCATACCATGAAGATACATCCAGTATTCCATGTTTCCTTGTTAAAGAAATATGTGGATAATACACAAACATCCCCCCATCATGGTTCAGGGGCAGGAAGAATACCTGGCAATTTCCTGCAGTATCCTTGAAAAACCTTATTGAATTAAGTTTAGGTATATTTGGATTCCACTGTATTAAATGCAAAGGCTGTGAGTCTGGATGATCAAGGGACTATATTGAACAATTTGGCAGATAAGAATGGTCTTTTGTGACCATACATGTGAAGATTTCCTGCGCAATATCTAGGGGAGATGAATGCAAATTCCCTACTCCCAGTTATGCAAAAACCCAACCTTTTGAAGCTACACCCTGAGAAGTGGGCCTTTGTCTGTTGATTGTCTGTTCCTGGAGTCCCAAGATCACATGATCAAGCTGTATAAAGAAAAGACTACCCCATTCATAGGGGTGTGAGTTCTCAAGTAAGGCTGTTATGAACTTGTAAGCATAGAAACACCCTTTTGTGTGATTGGAAGAACTGACTCCTATCAGAACCCTTGTTGAAGGTGGGGGTGATCTCTGGTAACTTATTAGCATGTGTGTACGTTCTTTTATTGTTTTTAATATGTTTTTTTCTATAATGCTTTCACCTTAAGAATCAATGTGCTTGCTTAGAAAGTACTTGTGTGGTAACTTATACCTATGGACAATTACTTTGCTCATAGCCTTCATAGCGAAAGCAAAGCACAGATGCTGGCTGGTTAGGCAGTCTGGCTTGCTGGGGATCACACTGTAAGCAGGCTGGAAAAACCCCAATCATGAGGGGGAGAGAGATGCATGTCTACCCAAGAGATCTGATGGCTGAAAAGCCAGGAGCCTAGCGTGGGTGCCCTTGGTGGACCACAGTGGGAGAATAAACGTGCAGTTGCTCTGAACTGTGACACTATGGTCTCCCACCTTGATGAGGGGAAGCAGCAACCAAAACTCGCATGAGGTGCAGCAGCAGCAGCAGCATATCTGAATTGAAATATTTCAGTTTTCAGGTATTCAGGTTTTTGATTAAAAATCAAAATTTTCCATGAAAAAAACAGTTTTGACAGAAAAATTTGACCAGCCCTAATCTGAGGGCACAATTTGTCCCAAGACATTTAGTTCTGGATGCAGATCCCCACTAAAGCCTAAGGTAAAGGGGACATGTTGCATCACTTTGGAACATACCCTTCAGATGGCGATTAGAGCAGCACCAAGAGTCCTTGATGGATCAATCTGTAGCCTCCCTCAGCCAATGGGAGGGTCACTGTGAAACTTTTGAAGGTTGTGAGGAGCAAGTAGAGAAAGATGCTGACCCCAAGTTAGTAGTGAGTTCACGAATTGCCACGGTTGTTTGTTTTTTAAAATGTCATAGAAGAAGAAATAGTGCCCGGTGTAGGATTTCCCCCAAACTACTAGAGAGTGGGGATCTCAGCATGATTTCGCTATTTTTATTTTAATGTTTTCTCCCTTTGCCATTTAACTCCATTTAAAATAATGGCAGGGTATATGTTCAAGCCACTTAATAGCGTCCCCCCCCCCCAAAAAAAAACAAACAGCGGTTGCAGATGGTTTTTTTGGATTTTTCTAATGGGGCACTTGTAAGGAAGCCAGCTAGACTGAGATTAGAACTAAGGGGAAGGTACATAAGGCATAGCAAACTTCCTTGCTTCTTGGATACCGCTACACCTTCTGGAAGGGAGATTGGGGAGTGGACATGAGATGGGACTGGTGCTAACAACTTCCAGTTTCAGAAACTGTAGCTTGGCTCAGTTCAAGTTCTAAAAATGGGCAAAGATTCATGAGGATTCTTTTTTTTTCTTAACCAGTTCCCTATTGATGACAACCCAATTAGGCCTGGCATGAAAAGTAAAAAAAAAAAAAAACAGAGAAAAGGGTGGTAAGAGTCTAGTTTTATTACACAATAACCACTATGCAACACATGACAGTGTATGTATGAAAGAGTGTATGGAAAAAGTGTAGTATACCTTTAAGGAACAGGCTGGGCCTAGACCTGGGAATAATTAAGGAGACCCTGCAGCATCCTGGGAGCTGAGTCATATGAACAGGTAGCAGGCTAGCAGAGAGAGAGGGAATAGAGACTGTAGTGGGTGTGGCAGTTGTTTTTTTAGGCACCAGGTGCCAAAGCCAACCTGACCCAGACATTTGGGTGTGAACAGTACGTTTGGGAGCCCTGAACCTGCAGCCTGATGACTGGGCTGTTTTGTTATAATGATGAGCTGTCCTGAACCCTTAGCATGTCCTCTTTTTAATATCTGACTAATTATGAGTTGACTTCTCCTTGACTTGGGTTGTTAAAGTTAATCTAGTGCTGCTCCACTTAAGGAAATGAAGGTGGAGTACACCTGCAATACTACACCAGGCTGCAAAGGAGATGTGCAAAGGCTGCCTACACCTTTACAGTAAGCAATTAAACAGTACATGAAAGCTTGATTTTAATTCCAGTACGATTACTACTGTTACTAGGATGCACTTGTTCCAGTAAACCTGTCTCAGCTGAGCACTTACTGAAGTATTGTTTTAAATCAATCCTGGCTGTAGAATAGTAAGAAGCAACTAATATTGTAAATGATAATTAAATGCCTAATCTTCCCAATTTGTGTATAGTATATAATTTTACCAACAATAGCATTCAAATACCCATAAATGAACCATAATGTGATGATAAATGAACTGAAAGCTTATCCTAATTGCTTGCTCAATGCTAGCTGTATAATCAAAGCACACAAAAACACATAAGTGGACAATAATTACTTTTAACTACTGCAAGTCCAGTTAAAAAAATTTAAAATACCATTAATTCCATCACAGGTCTTGCCACTTTCTGAATAACCCCACTATTCACTGTAACTAACCCCCAAACCTAGCACAGCCTGCTTGCCCAGTGAGGGCAAACATTTTGCCTCTAAAATGTCCTGGGCTGCACTAAATATCAGTGCACCTATGTCAATACGGGTGGTGGCTTGAGCTACCTGCCTGAGTACTATGCAGACGTTGGGCGACACTATGCTGGCAGCTAGCCCAAGCTGCTGCCTGTGTCACTGTGGCCACACTGCTATTTTTAGTCACTAGCTCGAGCAGAGCTAGTGCATGTATGTCCACCCATACTGGGAATTACACCTCCCAGCTGCTGTGTAGACATACTCTAAAGCTTTAAGCTCCGTGCTATATGGAGCCCTCCCTCCTGTCTTCAGAGTATAGAATGTTATCCTCATAATAGCACTCCAAGTCAATGGGTGTCTTGAACCCTGATCCAGCAAAACGTTTAAGCACATACGTGTAGTCAATGACATAGTCACTGAAGTCAACGAGACTGCTGCTCACCTGCTTTAAATGATGTATGTGTTTAAATGCTTAGCTGGATTGGGGCGCTGGTGTGGCTGTTGCCTGGCATCTTAAAAGTAAAGCCAGACGAAATGGAGTGTTTTGATCACCCCTGAGTCTGAAGTGCAATCACAGACCAGTCAGTGGCATCCCCTCCAATCTGCTATCGTTATCATTTATTAATTTATTTAGATTTATAAGTCAAAACCAAGAAAAGGTGCTTATTCTAGTGTAGGCTCTAAGTACCCTTGACAACTAGTTAAATAAACAAGCTAACAATAAAGCCAGCAGCAGCCTCCAGCATATACAGCAGTAACAGGTTAGTCCTTGTAGAAAAGGAAAGTGAGGAAAATACTCTCTCCTCCCTAAATAACAAAATGGAACTTCAGGCCTTAAAAAAAATGACTAGAAAAGCACCACACCATACTGGACAATCCAGGCCTTGAAATGCTATAGAAATTACTAGAATCAGTTAATCACTTCTTTCATGTGTTCTGCTATAATGGGAGAAATGGAACTACAGTGTCCAAATAACCTAAAAGCTTTATGACAGCTGCACTAAACTGTTTCCATCAAAGCATACAATCCTCTAAGGCAGTGGTTCCCAGACTTGTTCCGCCACTTGTGCAGGGAAAGCCCCTGGTGGGCCGGGCCAGTTTGTTTACCTGCCGCGTCCGCAGGTTCGGCCGGTTGCGGCTCCCACTGGCTGCAGTTCGCTGCTCCAGGCCAATGGGAGCTGCTGGAAGCAGCGGTCAGTACGTCCCTCGGCCCGCGCTGCTTCCAGCAGCTCCCATTGGCCTGGAGCAGCAAACCGCGGCCACTGGGAGCCGCAACCGGTCGAACCTGCAGACGGGGCAGGTAAACAAACCGCCCAGCCCGCCAGGGGCTTTCCCTGCACAAGTGGCGGAACAAGTTTGGGAACCACTGCTCTAAGGGAATCTTGGAATGCAGAAACTTAGGATCTGATTCTTGGTTACTTTTTTCTTGTACCTGGAGCAGGGATGGGGGCAAAGATGGCTTCAAGCCACATTTGTACTCTCCTGTATTCTGAGGCTGTGTACCCTTGATGGCCCAATGTCAGTTAGAGGAGTCTCTAATTTACAACCTACATCCATGGCTCTCTAAGGACTCTCTGAGGCAATGCATTCCAGCCACATCCCCAACATGTCTCCAATCTCTCCCCTATGCTGGGGGCTCTCCGCATATGGAGTATTCCCAGGGGGCTATTTCTGCCCACTGCTACACTGGCTACATAATACAAAAGGTCGTTAGTATAGTTGAGAGTTAGGCTTCTTGTCTGGAAACTACTCTTCTGTCTTCCCTCAGGAACAGCACCCTCCTAGAACTACATATAACAGATTATTTTAAAGTAATATCTCCTTCAAATCTGTCAATTAAAGTAGCTATTGGTAACATGTGACATAAAGGTCCTACCAGAGCACCTTTAGGTTTTTAGGTAGGACCAAAAAACACCATTTTTGAAGTGTTCATTTAGTTGTAGCTATTATTTCAGGCCAACTGCACGCTCAAGCAGACATCAGTTAGCCCTTAGCTAGATGGGAAAGTTTTACTAGTTATACTAGTAAAATTATACCAGCATCTCTCTAGCTCTCTTTCTCACACTTACATACCCCCGCCCTGTGTGAACACTTATTCCATTATGAGGGCTTTGTTGTTGTTTAGATTAAACTCCTCCCCAGGTAACATAAACTAAACTGAAAAAAAGGCAATTTTACACCAGAATACCAATGTCTGCATGGAGAATTATCCCAGTATAACTGTAGCACTTAAACTGACACCTTCGGCTACACTGAAAAAGCATTCCCATGTTGCCAAGGTCTTACACTCTGTTCTGATTTTCAAACTTTTCTTCACAACCATGATGTCTAGAAGTTTTTGTTTGTTTGTTTTTATTTGAATTGATTTGGGTTTTTTTATCATGAAAGCGAAGACTATGATCTCAAATATGATTCTAGGAGCAGGGGCCATAGGCACTGGCCTGTAGTGCCTATGTCAGGGGTCTCAAACACGCAGCCCGCTGTTTGGTGGCGTTTAGGACTTTCCAGGAGGGGGGGGGAGGAATGGGGATGCGGTGCTCTCAGGGGAGGAGGCGGAGAAGAGGCGGGGCTGGGGCGGGGATTTGAGGAAGGGATTGGAATAAGGGCAGAGAGGGGGCGGGGTAGGGGCGGGGCCTCATGGACTAGATGAGCAGTCTGAGGTATGAAGTTCAGCATGTATGATTCTTTGCTGTGAGTAGTTGGGAAGAATGTTTGTTAAAAGTGGCAACGTATTTTGTATGAATAGTTACTTTAAAAAGTTCCTGCCATTACAGCTATGTGGATAGACTGTTAGTGTAGATCATCATCAGTGTTACTGACCACATAAGCAATAGTTACAGGTGTTTATTAAAACCCCTCTTTGCATTACAGTTTTTAAAAAGTTAATACATTGACTTTTAATAGCATACTATATTACTCTTCATTTTTTACTATACTTTTGTATCGTTGTATGAAAAGGTTTCAGTGATGCGGACCTCTGGCCAATGTTCTAGTCCTCATGTGGCCCTCGTGGTGATTTGAGTTTGAGATCCCTGGCCTTTGTCTTTATCTGGCTCCAGTCACATACATAAAAATATATGTTAAGCTTTCACTAAATCCAGGGCCGGCTCCAGGAACCAGCCCACCAAGCTTGTGCTTGGGGCGGCACCTGGAGGGGGGTGGCGCGGTGCTCCGGCCGCCGGGGAGAGCGGGGCCACGGCCGGGCTCGCCGCCCTCCCCCCAGCGCTCTGGCCGCCGGGGAGAGCGGAGCCCCGACTGGGGCTCGCCGCTCTCCCCCCGGTGCTCTGGCCGCCAGGGAGAGCGGAGCCCCGGCCGGGCACTCCGCCCTCCTCCCAGGGCTCTGGCCGCCCTCCCCCCCGGCGCCCTCCCCCCGGCCGCTGGGGAGAGTGGAGCCCCGGCCGGGGCTCACCGCCCTCCCCCCGGGGCTCCGGCCGCCCTCCCCCCCGCGCCCTCCCCTGTCGCGCTGGGGGGGAGGGGGGGCGGCCGGAGGCTTTTTTGCCTGGGGCGGCAAAAAAGCCAGAGCCGGCCCTGACTAAATCCATCAAAAATGTTTTGTTAGGGTCAGGTGAATGAACTTTTATTTTAAAGGAAAAATTGTCAAGAGTTAATAATATTGTATATAAAGGTGGTTTGGATTAGTTCACCAAACTGGGCTGCCTAGTTCTGCTTTTTTTCCTTTAACTAACTATGGTACAGAATATCCTTTGCCAGAATTTTAGTACTAAGACTCTTGGAGAAAAGTGCTTGGAAAAGATAAATTTAATATATGGAATAAGCATAGAGAACTACCTTATGCCTTCTGTAGGTTTATTGTGTGAATCTACATAGTTGTGATAACAGGAATAACACTGCGCAATAGTCCATATAAACTGGGACTTTCACTTTTGAATCAGTCCAACTCATGTTAAATTACCATATGATGATGGAATAATACCTATATGAATTATAGTTGTCTACTGACTCAGCTCATACAATGATCTTTGCAGTAGCCAAATGGGTAAGAGCAGAGCCAGAGCCTAAGCCCTGTAATATCCTCACATTATTTTTCCAAATTAATTTTAGAATTACAGAAAACACCGTACAATTATGCATGTAATCTTTCATACCATATAAAGGTATTTTAATCCACTCACATTTCTGAGAGAGAGAATTTAGCACCTAGATATTTCAGCAATAGGCACTCTAAATATCATAGATACTGTAATGGATAGATAGATCTTAGTTGGATACCAAACTATTGGTCCTCTTTGTTGCAAATTCTTGGACTAGTAATAAAGAGTGGCCAAGTAGCACCAGTGTGTTGTGTTATTTCAGCTGGGAAAGCAGCAGTGTGAACTAATACCGCACACCTAACTCAAAACAAGTTAAATCACTTTATTCTATCAGCAGGGAGCCTGTTTTCTGGTCATTTAGGAATGGTGTGCTGTTACACTGTATAGCAAGCATAACATGTCCAACATGTCTAAAAAAATGAAGACTTGTATTGAATAGTCTATTTTCAGATCAGAAAGCAGTTGTGAACTCATCTAGCAACTCTTTGCAGTTGAAGTAATGTGAGGAAATGATACAAAGTGGGCATGAAGTGAAAGCAAGCACTAAGTGGTTCTATCTCCATAGACTCTGAATCACTGCACACACACAAAAATGGAATGCTTGGTTGTTTATGTTCTTGAGCATACATAATTGTAATGCAGTTTTCATTCTGTAACTGTCTCACCTGAGCTGTTCCTGTATTCTGTCAAACAAGTGTTTGTAGGGATGGGGCAGGATGTATTGCTCCCAAACAAAACAGAAGTTCCTAAATACCAAAAGCATCTTGAGACTGGAATAAGGAAACAACTAAGATCAAGTTTCTCTGCTGTAGTTGATATCTGCTCAGTACAGCAGGGAGGAATGGCCATAAGGGAGCCAGTTACAGCTCCCCAGTTCTTTGCACTGCTCTGCCCTACTTTGGCTGCACTAATCTAGGAGGGATAGCTCAGTGGTTTGAGCATTGGTCTGCTAAACCCAGGGTTGTGAGTTCAATCCTTGAGGGGGCCACTTAGGGATCGGGGGCAAAAATCAGTACTTGGTCCTGCTAGTGAAGGCAGGGGGCTGGACTTGATGACCTTTCAAGGTCCCTTCCAGTTCTAGGAGATAGGATATCTCCATTAATTTAATTTAAATTTAAGCAAGTTGGCAGCAGTTCCAAGGGACCATTCGCCAGCTGGAGATAGCTAGAGGGCCAAGCACTTTAGTTACACCCCATTTCTGCCTTCAGCACCCTCTGCAGAGAATGATACAAGAGGTGGCTATGCCAATTGCTGGGGGAGACTTCCCCATAGTAGAAGAGATACAGGTGATTTCCCCAGTGTTAGTGCCACCTGACCACAGGCATTGTGCAAAGGATGCTAGTGAGGAAAGCTGCCCTATGCACTCACAAAGGGGCCATGCACAGTCTAGTCCAAAGTTGGCATTTATATATTTAAAGGTCCCTGCCACAAAAATAAAAAAGTTCACTGAGATAAAAATTTCCCTCAGACTCGCCAAATACTATTTTTAAAGATATAAAAATAGAAATAATTTACTTCAGGTTATATTCAGAGATGATTAGTTGCAATAAAATGCACTCTGGTCTAATCATTCATCAGCCTACAATACAGCTGCTATTTATCCCTTGTATATACTCTGAGGCAAACTGAAAGAGTACTTTTGAAGTGTTCATTTAGTTGTAGAAGCAGCTACATATACTGTGATCCAATATATCATAAACAGCTGGAATAAATCACAGT
Organism: Emys orbicularis; assembly: GCF_028017835.1. Classification (NCBI taxonomy): domain Eukaryota; kingdom Metazoa; phylum Chordata; order Testudines; family Emydidae; genus Emys; species Emys orbicularis. The sequence continues at coordinate 61,085,843 of NC_088688.1, read as the reverse complement.
ATGCTTCAAAAGTATGGTATGCAAAAGTGGCTGAAAGCAATACTAGCCTTTAAAAAAGCCAATAAAAACATTGGCATAGCAAGGAAGCTGTGCAAATTACTATTTTATATACCTTTCTAAGGAAATTAAATCACACTTATCATGAGAGATAAATCAATCAAAATCTTTAAAGTGACTAGCACAATGGAAATATTTACAAAAGTCTTACATTAAGTGCTGACAAGCCCAGAAGTCAGAAAATTCAAACCTGAATCTGAAATTCCATCTTTAGCCTTGCATATAGTTACTGCAGCATGTGGTATGTAAAATTGCTTATCGCTTAGAGACCACTGCAATCTCTAGGCCAAAAAAATGAGTTAATCTTAACTTCTAATTTCCTGGCTTTTGCTGATTTAAATTAATCCAGTAATGTTATTTTAACACATTTAGTTTATATAATTTTTCTTTTAATTTTTTCTTTAATTTTGAAGAACCCTCATCAACAAAGATTGCTAAAGAGTAAGTGCACTCTGCTATGCTGGAGTTAGCCCTAAAAAATCACTCTGATGCTGTACAACTAACTTTTGTATAACCCACTAAAAATTCCCCCTAAATCGCTTTGTCTTAAAAATCCTTATTATATATTTTCTCCATACACTTTTCTAAATACAATAATGGGCTTTTTAGAAAGACATTTACTAATACAGGACCCAGTGATGCAAACTCTTTCTCACAAATTCAGTGGAAAACTATTCTTTCAGAATTTTTCACACGATTAAGGACTGTCAAGACTGGGTTTGTAGTTCAGATGGGACTAGTCCACATTTTACAGACTAATTGCCTACAAAGTCACTTGTAAATTACAGGAGTGTGTAACTATAGCTGTAATGGTACAAGCCCTAATGTAGTTACAGCTATCCTGGTACAAAGGTGACTATACTACGGACTTCTGTCATCATAGCTACATCAGTCTGAAGTGTGAAAAGGTGTGATTTGTGACCAATATAGCTGTGCTGGCAAAAGCCCATAGTGTAAACTTAGTTAAACAGGCAAAACTGGACTTTTACCAATATTGCTTGTTTTGCTTGGAGTGGGTGGAATAAGCTATACTGGCAAAAGCACACTTTTGCAGGTATAAGATGCATCCACATTAGGAGCACTTTGCCAGTATATAATATGCTGGTACAAACAGACAGTGCTCATGGACCTTGTCTTTACTGCAAAAACAAAAAGTGGGATAACTAATGTGCATTAGCTACCGTGCTGTAAAATCCTAATGCAGACAAGACATTGTAGTTGTTACCATAAAGTGGCTAGGCAAGATCAACACTATATTCCTTTCTGTGGTTGACCTTGCCTAGTTTACCTCGCAGTAAACCCCACTCCCCAACCACTCTGAGGCAGGATCAAATATACCTAGACCATCCCTCACAGATGTTTGTCTAACCTGTTCTTAAAAGTCTTCAATGATGAGGATTCCGTAACTTCCTTGGTGTAACCTATTCCAGTACTTAATTATCCTTATAGTTAGAAAGATTTTCCTAATATCCAACCTAACTCTCCCTTTTTGCAAATTAAGCTCAATACTTCTTGTCCTACCTTCAGTGAACATGGAGGACAATTGATCATCCTCCTTTTTATAAAAGCCCTTAACATACTTGAAGGCGATTATCAGGTCCGTTCCCCCCACCGCCTCCCAATCTTCTTTTCTCAAGACTAAACATGCCCAATTTTTGTAACCTTTTCTCATTGGTCAGGTTTTCTAAAATTTTAACATTTTTGTTGCTCTCCTCTGGATGCTCTCCAATTTGTCCACATCTTTCTTAAAGCATGACACCCAAAACTGGACACAGTACTCCAGCTGAGGTCCCACCATTGCCGAATAGAGCAGGAAAAATTCCTTCTGGTGCCTTACATACCACACTCCAGTTGATAAACTCCGGAATGCCATTTGCCTTTTTCACAACTGCATCACATTGTTGACTCATATTCAATTTATGATCCACTATAACGTCCAGATCCTTTTCTGCAGTACTGCTGTCTAGCCAGTTATTCCCCATTTTATATTAGTGTATTTGATTTTTTCCTTTCTAAATGTGATACTTAGCACTTGCTTTACTGAATTTCATCTTATTCATTTCAGACCAATTCGCTGGTATATCAAGATCATTTTGAACTCTAATCCTTTCCTCTAAAGTGATTGCAACCCCTCCCAGGTTGGTGTCATCCGCAAATTTTGTAAGTATATTCTCTACTCTATCATCTAAGTTAGGCTAGGTCTACACTGCAGCGGGGGTCCGACCTAAGATACGCAACTTCAGCTACGTGAATACCGTAGCTGAAGTTGCGTATTTTAGGTCGGCTTACCTAGCGGTGAGGACGCGGGAAAGTCGACCGCTGCTGCGCTGCCGCCGACTCCGCTGCCGCCTCCTGCCGAGGTGGATTTCCGGAGTCGACGGCAGAGCGATCAGGGATCGATTTTACCGCGTCTTCACTAGACGCGGTAAGTCGATCCCCGAAAAACCGATTGCTACCCGCCGGATCGGCGGGTAGTGAAGACAAAGCCTCACTAATGAAAATATTATAGTACCGAACCCAGGTCAAACTCTGGTGGGACCCCCTTTAGATAAATCCAGCCAGTTTGACAGTGAATCTTAGATAATTACTCAACTGTATGTTTTTTGACCAGTTGTGGACCCACCCTATAGTACTTTCATCTAGAACACATTTCCCTAGTTTGCTTATGGGAAAGTCATGTGGGACTGTGTCAAAAGCCTTCCTAAAATCAAAATGTATCATGTCTACTGCTTCCCCCCCCACACCTCCACAAAGTCAGTAACGCTATCAAAGAAGGAAATCAGTTTTGTTTGGCGTGATTTGTTCTTGACAAATCCATGTTGGCTATTATTTATGACCTTATTTCCCTTTAGATGCTTACAAATTGATTTTTACAGCTGGCTAGCTAATGCACATTAGCTATTCTTGTAGCAAAAACAAACCTTTTTTGCACTGAAGACAAAACCACACTAAATTGTGCAGACCTGTTACCCTAAAATAGTTAACAATGTTGACATTAAAATGATCATCACTTGGCAGCTGCACTAACAGCTTATTGAGATGAATGGGACAGTGCACAGTTCTCTGGATTATGGTTTCAGGCTCACTGCAGACTCCGGGTATGTCTACACTTAAACCGATAGAGTGGCACAGCTGCCTTCCCACAGCTGCACCACTGTAGCACTTCAGTGTAGACACTGCCTACACCGATGTGAGGCATTCTTCCACTGGTGTACGTAATCCATCTCCCCGAAAGGAGGTAGCTAAGTCAATGGAAGAATTCTTCCATCAAAGTAGCACTGTCTACACTGGGGGTTAGGATGGCATAGTACGTCTCTCAGGGATCTGGATTTTTCATACCCCTGAGGCCTGGTCTACACTAGGAAATTAAGTCAGTATAACTGTGTCACTCAGGGGTGTGAAAAATGCACTACGCAATTAAACTGACATAACCCCCAGTGTAGACAGCTCTATGTCGATGGGAAAATTCCTAGCTACCACCTCTCGGGAGGTGGATTACCTATTCCAACGGGAAAAGCCCTCCCATCAGTGTTGGTAGTGTCTTCACTGAAGCGCTACTGTGACACTGCTGCAGCATTCTACAGCCATGTCTACACTACCACTTATGTCAGCAAAACTTATGTCACTCAGGGATGTGAAAAAACACCCTTCAAACAACATAAATTATGCTATGTCAGCAGGAGAGCTTCACGTTGGGGGTGCCTGGGGCCACTCGTTGGGAGTGGTTTAATTATGTTGATGGGAGAGTTCTCTCCAACCAACATAAAGCGGCTACCTGTGAGATTTTACAGCGGCGCAGCTGCATTGGTACAGCTGTGCCACTGTAAACTCTCTAGTATAGACATATCCTAAGTGTAGACAAGGTCTGTGAGACATAGCTATGCCTGTGTAAGTTCCCAGTGTAGATCAGTCCTCACACAGATGTCTCTGCAGGTACACGTGATTCACATTGTTGAAGTTTTCTTTGCAACCATAAGACTAGACACTTATTTCTTCTATAAAATGAAATCTGAGACTCTAGGGAACAAGACCATAGCTTCAAAGTGATGCTGGTATGGCCTATGGGCACATACTGGCTGTTTCTTAGTCCTGGCCCTAACTGGCCCTAATACACTGTTAGATCTGAGCCTTCGTGTCCACATGCAAAAGTTTCTGCAACAGTGTATGGGACATCATACCTGTGTTCCATCTGCTATGACTATCTTCTCTTCCTTCAGTATTGACTTCTGCCACAATGTCTACCAGAAATGAACCAACTATAATGACTTGGCTCAGGAGTGGTTGGGGAAAGTCTCTGCATGTGTAATTTCAAAACATATATTCATACATTTACTATGTCTAGCAAATGCACTTGCTTGGAGCTACTCTCATCACCGCTGCATGCTGCATTAGGTCATTGTACCATTGCAGTGCGGCTTTGCTATAGACTGAAAACACTGTCATTGCAGCTGCAACAATGCCCTTGGCCCTCCTAGCACTAACTCTACAAGTCCATCTGCTATCTCCTTCATCAAAACCAGTTTGGGTCTGCCTCATCCTTCATCTCACCTCCAGACAAGTATGGACTGTAAACAACATCCTCATTGACCATCCCACTCCTGTCCCGCCATCAGTCCTAATGATCCAATAATGACATTTTCAAAATGGCCTTGTCCTCCTCAGCCACTTCAAAAAAAACCTTTGGAAATCCAAATCTGAATGCATGAACTAAGCAAAAATTTTTGAGTTGTTCAAAAAACACCAGTGCAAGATAATCATATAGAAATGACATAAAGCCTCAAAAGTTGAATACAAAATTATAAATTGGATATTTACACATGGCTGTCCTGTCACAAACCGATTGTGGATTATTGCATCTATCCCACATCTCCCGCCACAGAATGTCTATGATTTGTACTGTAGTTGTAGCTGTGCTGGTCCCAGAATACTAGAGAGACAAGGTGTTTGAAGTAATAGCTTTTATTGACCAATCTCTGTTGGTGAAAGAGGGACAAGTTTGCAAACTTACTTAGAGCTCTTCTTCAGGTTTTCATGTTATAAAAGTTACTAATAAAACTATGTTATATGTTATCTTTGCTGCTCTGCCCATTTGGAAGTAGGGCGTGCCCTAAACTGGGAGGTAAAAAGTAGGGGTGTGATAGGCAGGGCCTTTGTCAGGGCTCACACTCACGCAGCTTCAGAAACCTCCACCCCCATCTTCTCCTCTGTCACTTTCCCTTCTCTGAGGGGAGGGGCCACCTCCTCTCACTTTCTCACAGGGAGAGGCTACCTCCTCTCCATTGAAAAATTACAGTGCGTTCACCCTGATCACACCCTACATCATATATAACCATACAGAGCTGAGTCCCTTTACCATATTTACATTCTGATTGTATACTCACTAATTCAGCCATTTCAGATCTAATAGAACTGAAATAAACACCATTAAATTCTTGCTCTCTCAAGGTTCTCTCAAAAGCACTATTTTTAGGAGATGTTGAATGATGTCTAGGAAGGAAACCTTTATTGCTGAGGAGATTATTCTGGGGCTGGGAACAATAGGGGAGAGAGAAGAATGCTTCCAGAAAGAAAACCCTTTCCTTATGTAAAAAACAGCCATTCTGTATTGACTCTGAACTTCCTACCTCCTCTTAAGAATGAGCTGGAGAAAGAAGCGGGATGTGTTACCTGTCTGCTTGAACTGACTGGATGGTTGAGCAGCTTGTCCTAATTTATTAAAAGAATGGGAGCGGGGGGGAACCTGAGTTTTGATGGTCTGTCCCTCACAGGGCACTTTACATTGACAAATTAGGCCACAAGTGCCCAAAGGAGCTACAGCAAGCTAGAGGGGGAATCCGCTAAGAGTATGGCTTTGTTTGCAAGGATTCCTTTAGAACAGAGACTAACAGCATTTATGTCCCCTAAATGTCAGGTGTCCTTGAAAGGTGGAGACATCAATTTTATCTTGTCACTGAAATCTTTGGACCAGGCAGAGCTACGGGGCCCTCCTGGTAACACCAAGGAGCTAATTAGATTTGCTTCCAACTTAATGAAATCCTGAGTAAAGTCATTAAGGGTTTAGATGGCAATAATTGACTTAGAAAGAAGCTAGTGAGATTCCATAGGGAACTACTTTATTTGACTATAGATGTGAGATTCATTCTATGGATGCTCTGGAAATGTAAAATTCATAAATGGTGGCTCCCAACTGAGAATCTGCAATCTTGACATTTCTGTACAAGACCTTTTCTGTATTATGGTCCCGCACATCCCTAAGGGATACATTGGAGTCTAATGGGCCCACAGAGGATTTGTTGCAGGGTGCTGAAGAAGGGGGAGCTAACAGACAGAACCCCTTGTTTGATTGTATTAACATTCTTAGCTAGTCACTTGGGCTGCCCACCAACTAGCTACTTTTGATGCCCTCTCGTTTGATTGTTGCAGTGACCATGAACAGTACTATAAGGCCTAGAGTCATATAAAGAAACTGTCCACCAATTAGCTACTTTTTCTTAATGAAAACCAACATACACTTTTCTTTCTAGGAATTTTTTGGGAATAAAGGAAACATTTATCATAATTTCTTAAATTTGGCTAAATTTACAAAGACATAGTGATATAATTAAGTAGATCAGCTCTTGCTGAGAGACTGTAGAGGGCTGTGCCTCTAAGGCTCAGAACCACTTCTCCATACCCTAATTTCAACCATAACAAGGCAATAACCACTTTAAGCTGTGTGAAACCTAAAGTGTCACATGAAAATCTAGGTCCACTCCTGAAGATCCAGCCTCTCCCTGTGTAGTAAATTTCACTCATGAGCCATGTTGCCATAAGCTCCCTCTCCAAAGGCTGCATAGTCCCTCATGCTCACCCTCCCAGGTGGGAAAAGTTAAAGGAGAGGAGTTTTTACATCTAATAAACCCCAGAGTAGATTTCTAAAATCACTGGATTTCTAGCAATGAGACTACTCCCATAAATAAGTATTACTCATGTAAGAAAAGGTTTGCAGGATCAGTTCGAAATTTACTAATGTAATATAGTATAACATAAGTTCCAGACTGTTGTTCTCTTCAAGTTTGTCTCAGTACTATAGCTCTTTACATGGACATTTTTCACAGATAAGTGAATTCCATAATAAATAATATGTTTGTACTTATACAGCTCCTTTCATTACAGGATCTCAAAGCACCTTACAAAGGTGGGTAAGTAAGTCTCATCTCCATTTGTAGATGCAAAAATGAAGTGCAAAGAAGTTATGTCTCTTGCCCATGGTCAGTGGCAGAAGCATAAATAAGATACAGGTCTCTCTACTCAATCACATTATTAATTTATTTATTATTACTGTAGAGACTAGGAGCCCTAGTCATGGGCCAGGAATCCATTGTGCTAGGCACTGTGCAAACTCTGATTCCATATTCTACATTTCTATACCCCCTCCCTCATTCACCACCATACAATAACCTCATCCCTGATCCCAATGTTTTTCTGCATTGTCCTAGGGTAAAATCCTGGCCCCGTTAAAGTCAATGGCAAAATCGCATTGATTTCAATGGAGTCAGAATTTCACCCTTAGTACATTATGATATTACTATTTCTCATAAGACATAATTTTCTTTATAAAGGAATGGGTGGTTTTTTATTTGTTTTCTTTTCTTTTTCTTTGGTTGATAGTTGTTGGGTTATTTTTTAATTACACAGTAAAATATATTTATCTGTCTAACACAATGGCTCTCATTAGGTACCTGATTTTTCCACCAAAACTCACAAGTCTTCATTTCAAATGTATAGCACAAATCTAAAGCCTGGAAACTAATGTGGCAGGCAATCATTCCTAGTCATACTTGACTGTTGTGGATGAATGAATGAGCTTCATAGAGCAAACGTAAACCAAAACCAAATGAACATAAATAAGCTGTTTTCACCAGTTCCAGCCTAAATCTAAATTTAAACGTCCCTTCAACAAAATAAAAAGCTTACAACTGAAGAAAAGAGAGACATTTTATTATATAATATGGGTCAGCAAAATCAGATATCTTTAAAAATGCACGTGGGAAACAAGCTGGCAATTACTTTATCACAGAGTGCGATTCACAGTTCTAGTAGTCAGAAGTTATAACAACAGAGGTGGTATTCTGACAGAGCCATAGGAGTGAGTGGTGACTACAACTATTTATAGCAAATGGGATAAACAAACACTTTTACTATACAGCAAACAGGGCTATTTTGTAAAGAAAACACACTGAGGCATGTTCCTATTTAAGGAACGGTATCTAAACCTGTGGGACAATAAGAATGGTGCAGGAAAAGAGAAGAAACCCAAATGTCTGCTACATGTTAAATTACATATAAATTATAGGCTGGAGACTCAAAGAAATTATAGTGAGGAACAATATATTCTTCTAATTGGTTAAATGATTCTCCAGTATAACATAGGTTTATAAAACATATACTGCAAAAAGACTGAAATTCTATTTATGGGAAAATTATAATGAGAATGCAAAAAATCTGACTGTATTTTAACAAGAAATCGGTTTAACAAATAAACTCTACTACTGGGAAAGTATATCAAGGTTGACATGCTAGTAATCATGCAAAAGTGAAGTGGAATACATTATTTTTTTAAATAACCTATATAGTCATAATTTTTAAATATATATGCAAATAACAAAACTAAAACAATGAAATTATATACCAAATAATATGAAACAAGGCCAAGGTCAAGAAAAACATGTAACGCAGCAAAGATGCCCTAAATACACAAAATACACAACATTGCAGATAATCTTCTCCTACTCACACAGTTTAAAAAAAAAATGTCCTTCTACTTCTAGTTAACGTCTTATACTGCATCCTCACTGTCATGTTTTCCCAGAACTGGGAAACACAACAAATATAACCACTTCCTTCCTCCTCATTCAGAACACCATGTAGAAAGTTAAGCAATAATTATCACTATTGTCTTCTAATATGATTCTGACTTGTATAGTACTCTTCATGTAAAGTCAACAAGTTTAATTATATATAGTTCAATCATATATAGGATACTGAGAATAATTAAGAATGCATATTCTTATTTTAAAGATGAACTGAAAAGTAAAAGTTTGGCTCTGTGCTCTTGACTGCTCCTTTTTGCTGTAGAAAGATTGCGTCCAATTTTTGTATTTCTTTTTATTTGTATTTATTTATTTTAAGTTTCTCTACTAGTTTTTAATATTGGAAATATTGGGTCCTCATATGCCAGATCCAAAGACAACTAAAAAAGAAAATGCTCAATTTCTTCAATTGATCTTAATCATACCAGTGAGAGTTTTCCAACATAGACAAAGCCTGAGAGGATAGGAGACGCCGAGTCTTATGCTATCTATGAATTAGCACCTCTACACTTTCATATACGTTGGAGAGGGACGACTACAACTCAGATTGCAGCTTCTTGAGACATCACTGTTCATCACTGCCTCCAAAAATCTTCCTGAGATCCTCCAGCAGAGAGTAGGAAGTGAGAAACTAACATTTCTACTATTTAAAAAGGAAAAGCAGAAATAAAGTTTGACCAGTCTTTATACATCATACAGAAGTATGAAAGGACAAAAACATTCTGCTTTGCAGTTCACTTTTAATAACAACACAGACTCATACACCAGAAATCCCCTAGTTAAAAGCTAAAATAACATATAAATTCAGAGCCTCACCTTTAAACCACTTCTGCAATTCCCAGTGCTGGGCCAGCTGTGTGCCAGACAACTCCTTCAATGTAAATTAAAAGTAGTGTGAAGGCCAATGTAATTTATGCTGACTGTAAATCCCCCCAATGGGCCAATATAGCAACTGGGGATCAGCAAGCTGTAGGGAAATCTTGGCCTTATCTCTATTTCCCAACCACAACCTCTGTATCAGCCATAGGTGTGATGCAGGCACTCTCACACCATCTCTATACTATTAGTGTATATCCCACACGCGGGTTATATTCCCATGAACAACTGTACCGGCTTTAAGGTCACTTTGCATTTGGCGTGTGATGACCCAGGCCATAATCTTCAACCATGAGGAAAATATACCTGAACCAAGGTATATAACAGACTTATTTTTAAACATTTCATCTCCTTTTCATTCATCTGCATTGAAGACTGTTTTAACAAGTGAAAAAAATCATTTCACCATCACTGCCAAGGTACATGAAAGACACATTTTGATATATAGGGAGAAATGTTAATGGTTTGCCTGCTCATCTTTATGACTAGATTAATTAAATCTAACTCTGAGGACAAGAAGCAAATATTTATTAATGTTTATGTTTTAGAAATATATGCCTTAAGTTTGCCTTTGTTAAAATAGGGCCCCCAATACTGCAGGCACTTATGCATGTACTTAACTTTTAGCACATAAGTAGTTCTAGTGTTTATAGAATCATGGCCTAAAATGTTAATAGGCAAAAACAAAAGGCTAAATACAAAAACACTATAAAAAAAATCTTTCTTTGAACTAGCCTTCCATTGTGTTCAGAACTTCCAACAGAAGCTTTAAGTATAGTTATTTCAGTTTATCATTGACTTGATTATATTTTCATTCCACCCTGTTAAATAAATTACCCTCTTTTAATCCACTCTCCCTAGTTTAAATCTTTTAAGCAATACTTTAGTCAGTTTCCTAGCTAATTTAATCCATGAGCTACAAGAATTTATTCCTACTGACAAAAAAATATTGCTAATTGTGATTAGACGTCTTGATTCCTAGAGGTCAAATTGTCATGACATGATTACATTGTATGTACTTGACTCCAAAAGTTGTAATGGTTATTTTCCAGATAAATTATTGATTGGTTTTTCCTACTTCTTAAATCCAAACCTTGGTTACCTTAGCAACTTTCCCATATCCACTGGGATTTAAAATGTTTCTGAGCAATAGGACTTCTGCTGAAAAAAAGAAGACACATCATGCTGTGCAAGGTCGGACTTTTCACATATATCGTGTCCATAGGTAATGTTGCTATTTTAAGACACAGCATTTAATAAATTGATTGTTATCTACAAAGGTCTAATTTCAATGACTACTGTTTTTAAACAACATAAAGCAAAGGATTGTATTTAATGGTAGAGCAAATTGTATGAATAAAGAACAGTTTCATTTCATTTCATGTGCCATTTACCTTTTCTTCTACAATTTTGTTGAATCTCCTGAAAAAAAAACCCACCTAAGTGATGGCTATTATATTTACATAATCATAAAATAATTTCCAGCTATTGTTCTTTTCATCAACCTTTTTAAAAATAGGATCCCTATCTGTTTTGATATATACCTTCTGGGAATAAGCATTATACTCACAGGCTAAACTACAAATTAAATTTTAGGGGAACAGCCTAACACTGCATAAGATTAAATAAAACAATTCTACATTCCAAATAGTGCACTGTTCTTTTAATATGCCTCCTACTAGACTACATGTTCTTGGAGTTCTTTGCACTATTGTTGTACCCATCTGAGGCTGTTGGTCCCAGGATATGAGAGTGACAGGATGGGCTAGTGATATATTTTATTGGACCAACTGCTGTTGGTGAAAGAGACAAGTGAAGGAGGGCTCTGTGGAGCTCAAAAGCTTGTCTCTTTCACTAACAGAAGTTGGTCCAATAAAAGATATTAGCACACCCACCATCTCTCTCTTGGAGTTCTTGGAATTTAACAATGATATTACCTCTAATTTCACAAAGTCAATGACCAGTAGAGACACTAAATTACAAAATCCCAAATATATGCAAGCCCAAATCCAGCACTCTAGAGGGTATGTTGAGTTGGATACATGAGGGATAGATGACCACTATGCAGGTCTACAAGGAAACTGTATGCAGGTTCTATTGCTTGCTACAGCAATGAACAACTGTACAGGCCTATATGAATGGTGTTTGCAGAGCTGATTGCTTGTAAAACAAATACAAATTACACAGTATCTAATTCTGCATAGCTAGTATTCAAGGTGGCATTTCAATAAATTCATAGAATCATAGAACTGGAAGGGACCTTGAGAGGTCATCTAGTCCAGTCCCCAGCACTCATGGCAGGACTAAGTATCTAGACCATTCCTGACAGGTGTTTGTCTAACCTGCTCTTAAAAATCTCCAGTGATGGTGATTCCACAACCTCCCTGGACAATTTATTCCAGTGCTTAACCACCCTGACAGTTAGAAAATGTTTCCTAATGTCCAACCTAAACCTCCCTTGCTGCAATTTAAGCCCATTGCTTCTTGTCCTATCCTCAGAGGTTAAGAAAAACAATTTTTCTTCCTCCTCCTTGTAACAACCTTTTACATACTTGAAAACTGTTATCATGTCCCCTCTCAGTCTTCTCTTTTCCAGACTAAACAAACCCAATTTTTTCAATCTTCTCTCATAGGTCATGTTTTCTAGACCTTTAATCATTTTTGTTGCTCTTCTCTGGACTCTCTCCAATTTGTCCACATCTTTCCTGAAATGTGGCGCCCAGAACTGGACACAATACTCCAGTTGAGGCCTAATCAGCACGGAGTAGAGCGGAAGAATTACTTCTCAGGTCTTGCTTACAACGTTCCTGCTAATGCATCCCAGAATTATGTTTGCTTTTTTTGCAACAGCGTTACACTGTTGACTCATATTTAGCTTGCGGTCCACTATGACCCCCACTTCCCTTTCCGCAGTACTCCTTCCTAGGCAGTCATTTCCCATTTTGTATGTGTGCAACTGATTGTTCCTTCCTAAGTGGAGTACTTTGCATTTGTCCTTGTTGAATTTCATCCTATTTACTTCAGACCATTTCTCCGATTTGTCCAGATCATTTTGAATTTTGGAGAATCCTATACTCCAAACCACTTGCAAACCCCCTCCCGCCCATCTTGGTATTGGCCACAAACTTTATAAGTGTACTCTCTATGCCATTATCTAAATCGCTTATGAAGATATTGAACAGAACTGGATCCATAACTGATCCCAGCGGGACCCCACTCGTTATGCCCTTCCAGCATAACTGTGAACCACTGATAACTACTCTCTGGGAATGGTTTTCCAACCAGTTTTGCACCCACCTTCTAGTAGCTCCATCTAGGTTGCATTTCCCTAGTTTATTTATGAGAAGGTCATGCGAGACAGTATCAAAAGCTTTACTAAAGTCAAGATATACCATGTCTACTGCTTCCCCCCATCCACAAGGCTTGTTACCCTGTCAAAGAAAGCTATCAGGTTGGTTTGACATGATTTGTTTTTGACAAATCCATGCTGACTGTTACTTATCACCTTATTATCTTCTAGATGTTTCCAAATTGATTGCTTAAATATTTGCTCCATTATCTTTCCAGGTACAGAAGTTAAGCTGACTGGTCTGTAATTCCCTGGGTTGTCCTTATTTCCCTTTTTATAGATGGGCACTATATTTGCCCTTTTCCAGTCTTCTGGAATCTCTTCTGTCTTCCATGACTTCTCAGAGATAATCGCTAGTGGCTCAGTATCTCCTCAGTCAGCTCCTTGAGTATTCTAGGATGAATTTCATCAGGCCCTGGTGATTTGAAGAAATCTAACTTGTCCAAGTAATTTTTAACTTGTTCTTTCCCTATTTTAGCCAATTGTATTGATACCTTATGAATGCAATACAAAAAGTGTACAAAAAGTTAAATTAATGTTATTACAGTAATCCACGGAAATTCTAAGTAGACATTTCCAAAAGTAGATGCTTTGAATAACTTTTTTTTACAAACTACCTTACTATTGAAAGATTATCAGTAAGATCAAATTTTTCATATGTACATTTAAAACAGTCAGTGATTCAGGCACTCTTATTTCAGAGACCTGTACCTGTGGAGTCATGTTTTTAACATGTTCAGACGAGAAAATGAATAATTTAGTTGACAGACCACAAAATGTGCCCACATCATTCACCACTCCAACAGCATCATGAATTACACCTGAAGCATCTGTTTACACCTAATCTACAAGGTTCTCACCGTGTACTAAACAGTGCACAAATGATAAAAGAACAGGAGTACTTGTGGCACCTTAGAGACTAACAAATTTATTTGAGCATAAGCTTTTGTGGGCTACAGCCCACTTCTTCGGATGCATAGAATGGCACATATATTGAGGAGATATATATATGTGCCATTCTATGCATCCGAAGAAGTGGGCTGTAGCCCACGAAAGCTTATGCTCAAATAAATTTGTTAGTCTCTAAGGTGCCACAAGTACTCCTGTTCTTTTTGCGGATACAGACTAACACGGCTGCTACTCTGAAACCTGTCAAATGATAAAAGGGGGTGCTTTCTGGTAATACTCAGTTGTTCCTCCCACCCATACACTGACTATTTCATAGCTTTCTCCCAACACAGACTACCTTACATTTAAAACAAACAAACAAAACCTTTACTGGTTAGATTAGGGGACAGCCATCTGGACCTCAGGGATTTTGTTCACCCAAGTGCATCTGAGATTTGGCATTCTATGGATTTTTAACTTAAAGTGATTGAATGACAATTAACTCAAATTAAAAAATGAATGTAGACAAAACCCATGTGAGAAATGGACTGTGGCAAATCTTGGGGGGACAAAAGGTAGTGCTTAAAATGATTGTGCCCCAATTCCCCCTATCCCAGCTGACTGTGCCTATGATTATGCACAGTAACAAGTACTTGCAAGATTGGGCCCCGCTTCTGATTAAAGTGACAAAACTGTAGAACATTTTTTTTAAATGACCAGAGGTCCAGCTAACTAACCAGGGGCTGATCTGCTAGAATTAAAGTCTGTGGGAGTTTTGCCATTGACCTCAAAGGGAGGAGGATTGGACCAAAGGCTTTTCATTGTAAAAGCTCTTTTGTGGTTAATGTCTCCTATGTTATGGTCCCATCAATCTCTTGGAGCCCCTGATGTTGCACTCTCTTGCACCAATGGGACTTTAGCAATGTTCTCCTGATGGGAACTCTCCCTCTCAGAACTAAAATACTTTAGGGGACCCTTTGCCACAAACAAAAGGCGTTTCCAAAGCAGGATTCTATCTCCTTTGTCCCATTCTGTACAATAAACAAAGTAATCCGGATTTGTAGCCATGTGGCAATGACACTGCAGCAACTATAGCCTATTTCTTACTGACAGTAAAGTAAATCAAATACTGTAGGATAGTGAAAACTAAAAAAACATAAGTGCCTTGTGATTGTTGTTACTGCATGTTCATTATCTTTTTTTAAAATGAACTAAAATGTTTAAAACTTTTTGCTTATGTTAGTATCGAATAAAATACAAAAATGAAAAAAGTTGGCAAGAGAAATTTCCTTTTGTTTTTTTTTAATTTGCAATCTGTATAATCATGCATCACTGATCACATCTGTTTTTTCCACATTCCCTCCCTCGTCCCTTCTGTATATGCACTAATCTATCATGCAGGCGAAGGCACTGGAGGAATGCCTCAGTAACCAAGCTACTGACCGTTTTACTGAAAAGCTCCTTGCCCCACAGCATGCAGCTCTCCCTGGGCAAAACTGGCAACAGATGGGAGAAGGTATAGGAATGTCTCCTAACTCTTTCCCCTCCCTTCAACCATACTTCCCCCGCCCCACTCCAAAAAAAAAGCCTGAAATATCCTAAGAGATTTCCCTCTACTTATAAAAAAGAGCCTTTAGAAAGAAACAATTAAATATAGCTTTTTTTTTTTTAACTGGAAGTGGATTTCTTAACTCTGGTGACTATATGATACCATCTCATGAAAAAAATAATCAGTTACTAGAAAGGGAATAGAGACTGTACAAATTTTAGGGCTCATCTACCTATAGAAGTTGCACTTTAAACTTCTATGTGTCCACGCCAATGCTGCACCAATTGAACTAAATCAGTTTAAGATCACACCTTTATTTAAACTGGTACAACTTTGCATCCATCTACAAAGCAGCCGAGAGGTGTAATTCCCAGCTGGGGTAGACGTACGCAGACTAGCTCTGCTCAAGCTAGTGCCTCAAAATGGTGTGGCTGCAGTTGCACAGGAGGCAATTCGGGTAGCTGCCCGAGTGTGCACCCAGGGGGCTGGGTGGGATTGTACATGGGCGACTAGGCCAAACTGCCACCTGTGCTGCCACAGTCACATTGCTATTTTAGGCACTAGCTCAAGCAGTTAGTGCGTGTACATCTCCCCTGCTGGGAATTACACCTCCCAGAGGCTGTACAGACATAACCTTTGTGTGCAGACTACGCCTTTAGATTCTTTCTCTTAAACAAAAATCTTACTTAAAATAAATAGAACCTAGAAAGAAAAAAGAGAGTGGAAGGGCAGATATCAAATAAAACACATAAAAAACATAGCCCAGGCCATATGGCACTAATCTTGCAGCCTATAAACCATAGGCTCATCCTGCAATCAGATCCACAAACAAGAACCTTGACTCCCTTGCAGTGTCCCATTAGCTCTGTCCACACTAGGGAATTTTTGCAAAAGTTCCCCATCATTCAGTTAAAACAGTGAGAGCATTAGCTATACTGAAAGGGAAAGGCTGCCAATGACATTTTAAGCACTGTGTTTTAATGAAATGAATCGCTCTGAGCAGGGTTAGATGAGACGGTGATTAAAAATCAAGAAGCAGTGATAGCCATAAAATTATGGCTCCCAAACTTAGGAAAGTCTTAGATACATGGGGAAATTGACCAGAATAGCTTGTGGAAACTTATTCTCCAATATAAACAATGAGGAGTACTTGTGGTACCTTATAGACTAACAAATTTATTTGGGCATAAGCTTTCGTGGGCTGATGAAGTGGGTTTTAGCCCACGAAAGCTTATGCCCAAATAAATTTGTTAGTCTATAAGGTGCCACAAGTACTCCTCGTTTTAGCTGATACAGACTAACATGGCTACCACTCTGAAACCTATTCTCCAATAGCTATTCTGGTCTATTTCCTTGTGCAAACAAGCCCTAAGAAGACCTGGATCTGTGGTAGAAAGTAGACAAGACCATTTACTTCAGTGGAACTCTGTGCAGGATCCTCATATGTGGATCCATTTACAGGACCAGGCCCTTAGGTCTCACTTTATAAAACAAAACAAAACGCTTTGATACAATCAGCAGCTTTCCCAGCTGTACCCATCACCATTCACGAGACACACTTTGTTTGTGAGCTTTTGGGACCTGATCCAAAGTCCACTGAAATCAATGAGAGCTCATTGACTTTAAATGGGGTTTGGATCAGGCCCTAAGTGAATGAATGAATGACCTGAAACTTTACATTTCTGCTCAGGATTATTTATATCACTGCATCTCCTCAGATGGGGAAATTAACAAACAAACCAAAAACAGATTATATATGGAACATGCTTTCCTTTTGCAATTGCTAAAAATATGTTTGTTTTCATCAGAACAAAGATCACTGACTATCTAATCAAATCTCATTTTCTGCTCTATAGCACACACACAAGGCTTTTTTTTTTTTTTGCTTTCCTTGGAGGAGGGGGTTGGACAGAACGTGTCTGTCTTATTGCCAGGGCTCCTGCAGTGAGTTGTTTGAGAGAGTCCTAGAGGGAAAAGCAGCAGAAAACTCTCGAAGTCTTTAACTGAGGTAAATAGTTCCAAAATGTTGAGAAAATGATTATGCAAGCCACAGAAAAATGGAAAGAGGAGGAGGGGAAAAATACACTCAGTGCAAGGCTAAGTAATGTTTAGAGTAAGGGAACAGATGATTTAGAGGGGGGAATTCCCTGGCTTCTCCCAGGTAGGAAAAGCCCCATTGGCAATGTGTTTTTTCCCTCTATCTCTTCCTCTATCTGTGGTCTGTATTATCATTACATAAATATATTATGACACAGTCCGTGACTTCAAGACCTATATATGGAGTTGTTTATAGCAGTGGTTCTCAACCAGGGGTCCAGGGCCCCCTGGGGGGCCACAGGTATGTTTCAGTGGGTCTGCTAAGCATGGTTGGCATTAGACTCATTAGGGCCCTGGGCAGAAAGCCAAAGTCCCACCATGCAGGACTGCAAGGAATATTGCAGGGCCTCAAGCCCTACCACCCGGGGCTGACGTTGAAGCCTCAGCAACTTAGTTTTGTGGTGCCCCCTGTGGTGTGGGGCCCCGGGCAACTGACCTGCTTCTACCCCTTAACGCTGGCCCTGGCTTTTATATGCAGAAAAACAGTTGTTGTGGCACAGGTAGTCGTGGAGTTTTTATAGCATGTTGGGGGGGGGGGGCGGGGGCTCAGAAAGAAAAAGGTTGAGAACCCCTGGTTTATAAGACACCACTGGCTGTCTACTACCTATATCCTATTTGTCCCTGCATTTTTACTAAGTGACACAGTCCTGCTAAGATTTACATTCTTTCTAGGGAATCAGTCCTGCAAAGAGATGTGTATTGACAGACTTGATTTCAATGGGGCATTGCACGGAGGCATACCAACAAAAAGGTCTTTGGAGGATTGAGAGGGAGCCTTAATGAGATAAACACTTACATGCAGAGAATTACACATTATACATTCAAGAGGTTATTTCTTTTATTTCTTTTCACATATGTATTGTGTTAGTTCTATTTGTGTGTGTGTGTGTGTTATTCTAAAGTTTATTTTTACTAATTTGACCCAGGAGTGGGGTCTATCATTGGCAAGAGAAGCCAAAAGAAGTGTATATTGAGGAAGAATTTTGAGTAGGGAGATTGTATGACATGGAGGATCAGAAAGGACGGTCCAGAGATAGGGAGCAGCTTAGAAGAAAGTGCAGCCACTTCTGGAAGAAATGAACAAAGGGGGTGCAGAAGAAAGCAGAATTAGTAGTGTGCGGTGTCTGATCAGGACAGTGGTGAAAGTCAAGTGATGCAGGACCTTGATGAAGAGGACAAAGAGTTGAATTTGACGCGGAAGGAGATTCAGAGCTAACAAAAGGACACTAAGGGCCATCTACTCTAGGACAAAAGACATATTTTAAAAACATGTTAGCTAACACATTTTAACTAACACGTTTAAAACCCTAGTGCAGACAGGGTAAGTTGTATTTTATCACATCAGTTGGGGAGGGGGGGGTTGAACCTTAGGGCTGGGGTCAGAGTGGAGAAAAAAATAAGGTAGTGGTACTCCTCCAAGTTCTGCCCACAAAATATGCTTCACCAGCATAAGCCACCAAAATCATATGCTGCTCAGTAGCCTGTGCATATATTCCAAATACGATTTGTGTTGCCTTTTGTGGGCTCATTAAACTTGGCTTGTTCTCCATGGGGCTTAAATATGCCTAGGTTCCTTGTGCTTGGCTCTTTCTTGATTTGGGTGACTTGGGTCACCTAAACAAGAAGTACAGATCTGTAACTCTCTATCTCCTTTTTTACAGGAGGAATTAAATAGATGACATTTAAATGATCAACTCTGGGCATCTGTGTTAATGGTTTCCAGGTTCACTGCAGACTTATACAGACATCTGTGCGTCAGGCCGAGTCTACATTAGAAAAGTTATATTGGCATAACTATTTCAGTTAGAGGTGTGATTTTCTTACAAAAAAGTTATACCAGCGTAAACCCTAGTGTAGACATAGTTATCAGTTGCCTTCTATGGAAATAGTTTATTTTGCTTTCACTGGGGGGAGGATGCCATTTCAACTAAAACACTGTAAAGCAGCCTGAGTACTTACCCAGGGGGTCAGGTGGGTTTGTGCTCGGGTGGCTAGCATAGTTAGCAGAGATAGCACTTATCTGTCTACCTGGGCTGGGAAGCACCCTGCCAGCTCCTGTGAAAACATACCCATAGCATAGACAAGCCTCAGTTAGCCTCAAAAATGTGAATCGAGTGTTTCTCCAAAACCATAGCAGCTAGAGACTGACCTCTTTAAAAATACGAAAATTGACACCTGGCCAGTAATGCCACAATCCGCTAGATGCTACCCATGCTACCACCTGGTGAAGTAAAGAAACAGACTGACAAAGCCAGAAGGGTACCCAGAAGTCACCTACTACAAGACAGGCCCAGCAAAGAAAGTCACAGAACGCCACTAGCCGTCACCTACAGCCCCCAACTAAAACCTCTCCAGCGCATCATCAAGGATCTACAACCTATCCTGAAGGACGATCCCTTGCTCTCACAGACCTTGGGAGACAGGCCAATCCTCGCTTACAGACAGCCCCCCAATCTGAAGCAAATACTCACCAGCAACTACACACCACACAACAAAAACACTAACCCAGGAACAAAACCCTGCAACAAACCCCGATGCCAACTATGTCCACATATCTATTCAAGGGACACCATCATAGGACCTAACCACATCAGCCACACCATCAGGGGCTCGTTCACCTGCACATCTACCAATGTGATATATGCCATCATGTGCCAGCAATGCCCCTCTGCCATGTACAATGGCCAAACCAGACAGTCTATGCCAAAGAATAAATTGACACAAATCTGACAGCAGGAATTATAACATTCAAAAACCAGTAGGAGAACACTTCAATCACCTTGGTCACTCAATAACAGACTTAAAAGTGTCAGTTCTTCAACAAAAAAACCTTCAAAAACAGACTCCAACAAGAAACTGCAGAACTGGAATTAATTTGTAAACTGTACACCATCAAATTAGGCCTGAATAGAGACTGGGAGTGGATGGGTCACTACAGAAACTAAATCAGTTTGTTAGTCTCTAAGGTGCCACAAGTACTCCTTGTTTTTACAAAAACTAATTTCCCCTTGCTAAATACTCACACTTTCTTGTCAACTGTTTCAAATGGGCCACCTTGTTTACATTGGTCTCATTAACACTACAGAAGTGATTTCCACTCCTTTTTGTTAACTGTTGAGAATTGCCTACTTCCAATTTAAATTGAATTGGCTCGTTAGCACTGACCCCCCACTTGGTAAGGCAACACCCATCTTTTCATATGCTGTGTATTTATACCTCCCTACTGTATGTTCCACTCCATGCATCTGATGAAGTGAGTTTTAGCCCACGAAAGCTTATGCCCAAATAAATTTGTTAGTCTCTAAAGTGCCACAAGGACTCCTTGTTGTTTTTTCATGTAAAGAAAGACAGCACCTGCCTCAAAGAACTCACAGTCTAAGGTTATGTCTACACTTAAAACACAACAGCAGCACAGCTGCACGTCTGTGCCACTGTAGCACTTCAGCATAGACACATAGACTCCCATTGCTGTAATAAATCCACCTCCCTGAAAGGCAGTAGCTAGGCTTTTGATGGAAGAATTCCCCCATCAACCTAGTGCTGCCTACACCGGGGGTTGGTAGGGTTTAACTGTGTAGCTCAGGGGGGTGGATTTTTCATACCCCTGAGCTACATAGTTATACCAACCTAATTTCCTAATGTAGACCAAGCCTCAATATTTAGGTCAACCTAACTATATTAGTCAGGGGTGTGAAAAATCCACACCTCTGAACGAGATAGCTACATCAACCTAAGCCCTAGTGTAGATGCAGAGTGGTACTCAATTAACTCAAGTTAAATTACACATGTCTAGAGAAACCCAAGAGGATGATAAAAGTGATGGAGGCAGGAGAAGACAAATTAGGTGGTGAAGACTACAAAACCACTGATGTGGGTTGGGCACTTGGCTTGGGGTCTCGGGAGGAAGACATGGATTTTGTGATGTTGTAGATGTAGAGGAAGAAGCAGCAAAGAGTTGCAGCAGCATGGATGTGTGAGGCCAAGGAGGTTTACATTTCTCTATCACCCTTTCAGCCACACATGAACAAACTACACCACCTTGGTTGGGTGGGAGAAGGTGGTGGGCCAATTGTATTCACAAATATGATTCAACACCGCAGCAGACAGCACAGGAGAGGGGAAGAAGGAGCATGAAAAGAGAGAGGGGCCAGATAATCAGATCGCATGTCACAGGGAGCCGGGGGTGTGCATGAGTTTTGATGGGGAGTCACAACATAAACCGACAGTTAGGGCAGCGAAGAACGGCGCTGCTCCCCTATCTGCCTCCTGTTGCTGCAGCTCCCAGGCAGCTTTACAAACGCTGGAGGAACAAGGGGTTTGTTTGGTCAGTCAGCAGTGGCGGCTGGAGCCCCCGGCCTGAGCGCTGGGAGATTCCCGTTTGTCCGCGCAGCCAGGGCAGGCGCGGGGAAGGTGATTCACAGGAGCGCACTGATGGGGAAGGGCTGCTGTGGGGTGTGTGCGGAACGTGCGACCGGATCTGTGACTAACACCCCCGCACGGACACAGCCCCGGGGACAGCGGGGGAGGCCCAGTTGTGCTCCTCTGTCCCCCGTCCTCCCATGTCCGTGCCCCACCCCGGGGGCTCAGGGAAGGGGTGCAGAGCGCCTGCTGGGGGGGGTGGACAGTAACGAGTCACGTGAGAGGCTCAATCCCGGTCGCTGGGAACGTCAATAATGACATCAAACATGACTAAATAAGTCTCCGCTGACGTCAGCACCTCACACCTCCCCCCGCGCGGAGCTTGGCTCGTGTTGGCCCCCCCGGGCCGCTGGCTTGGCCGGCCGGGGCGGCTCCGCTCGTGCAGTGGGCGTGTCCCGCTGGGGCTCCGTGCGGCGCGATAGGCGGAGTGGGCGGGCCCGTTAGGCGTGTCCCCGCCGGAGAGGGCGGGGCATTGTGCTGAGTGGGCGGGGCGTGGTGGCGGCTGCGCGCTGGCGGGGATGGCTGGTACGTCAGCAGCAGGATGGCTGTAGCTGCGGCGGCGGTGGCAGCGGCGGCAGGCAGCGCAGCCCCGGCGGTGGCAGCAGCGGGGTGGGGGGCAGTGTAAGATGGCGGCGCTGCGGGAGGGGGGCAGGTACGGCGTGTCCTGCGGCAGGGTCACCCAGGACAACATCACGGTGCTGCACGTCAAGCTGACCGAGACCGCCTTCCGGGCTCTGGAGAGCTACCAGGGCAATAAGGTGAGGGGCGCTCCTGGGGCTGGCTCCCATCCCTGGCGGGGATGAACCGGGGGAGGGAGGCGGCGAGGGCTCGCCCTGCCCTTCCGTGCCCGGCGCTCGCCCTGTCCGCTCCCCTGGGAGGCGCTGCGAGAGGTGGCAGCTGGTGAGGAGTAAACGTCTCTCTGCGGGGCTGCCAGGCAGCGAAGGGGTCCGGCTGGGCTCCCCTCTCCCCCCGGGGGTTCCGGTCCCTGAAGCCCCCCACCGGTGGGGTCTTGCCCCAGTGAGACCGGCCCCTCTTCCCCCGTCGCCTGCTGCCGAGCCAGTGCCCGTGGCACGGGAACAACACAGCCCTTTCCCCCTTGTTGGTGCCAGCTGGTGTCCCTGGAGTCAGCGGTGACCGGAGCCAGCGGCTCCCAGATGGGGCAGATTTCGCTGAGCTGTCATGTCTGTGTTTGGCTCTGCCAGTCTCCTCCTCCTCCTTCTTCCCCCCCTTCAGACCTGACTCCTAGGGAAAGCGGGGGGTGGCTGACTGTGGGTCTGAAGTGACAATGCCATCCATGACAGTTTTATTACACATCTTTATAATGCTGCTAAGAAAACTTTATTTTATGGCAGCTCTCCCCCACCCTCGTTCCCTGGGCCTCCCTGCAGCAAGGCGGCCCTGAGAGATTGATATGCCCCACGTCTCCAGTGGCAATGGCTGCTGCTGCCTCCAGGGGCTATTGTTCAACACAAGCGAGTTAAAGTTGCAATAGATCTGCTGCTAGTTGGGGTGACCTGCCTTTTGGGGGGTGAGGGTCTTGTCGTTTTTGCCTCTTTGTCCTTAAATCTCTTTCTAGAGGGGGAAATTGATCTTAGGTGTGTCTTGGTATAGTTAAACATTAAAAATTCTGGATGGGAAGTTTTGTAAAGTTTCAGGCAGCATTTTACATCTTGTGTTTAAAAAAAAACAAAACAAACAAAAAAACCCTTCTTTAGAGACTTATGCAGCAGGGCAATGGTGCCCATAATCTTTTTTCCTGACTGTAGTTTTCCAGTTGAAACTTGAGACCTCAAGTTGCATTTAATGGAAGTTAAAAGTGGCTACGTGCTACAGTATGTCCCCGGGAGGAGGAGGAGGAGGAGGATTAAGCTCTAATTAGACTGTCCTTTCATTGGATTTCAAGCTAAATATCTGTCTTTTCCCCTATCCCTTCACTTCATTATGTTTAAAAGATAATTGGGGCTTCTGTGTAATTTATTTTGTAGTGTGTAATGCAGGACTTGGGGAGGAGAAGGTGCTGATTGAACCTTTCTTTTCTGAATATGCTTTCTTAAGTGCCAGCAGGCCTTCATCCAAAAGACCTCTTTCACTCATTGAATCAGCTTCTAGAAACTCTTCTTAAAATATATATATAAAGAGTTAAGTGGTCACACTAAAAGGAGAGATGAAGTTGGGTGATGACTTGGCTGTCAGTAACAGGTTCTTGATTGACACCAGATGCTCTCCCAACCTGGGCTACTCTTTTCCTTTACAGCCTCCTTCACAGTAAAGGCTGACTCAGACCTGGATTTCCCAGAACTGACCCCCAAATTGAGCCTTTCCCTATGACTAATAGCTGCTTCTCCTTCCTCCATAATAAACAGCTTACTCTAAAAGGGTGTTCAAGTGTGCTGTGCTCTGTCTCCTCTGATGTGCTGGCATCTTATGTTTGTTTTAACATGTTTGGCAGCTTGCTTTCATGTTGCGCTCTTACCATTTAGCAATGTCTAGCCAGTTTGGGTTCCAGTGCTACATAATTATACCACAGCTTGTCTTTTTTTTGCCTGTAAAACTGGCTTACTGTTGCCAAATCCAGAGCAAGAATCAAACTCTGAATTGCCACTTGTCCTATATATGATTGGGGAATTGCAGCTATTACTATGGCATGAATAGTTGGGGTTTCTTTTCGTCTGGTGGGCGACTTAATTCCTGCAGCTCTATGTGTAAACCTTGCTTCCTTGGGTTTTATGCATTATTCACAGCCCCAGAATGAGTTCTGTCTGGGCAGGGTTAAAATGGTCACTCATACTCTGTAAACTTTTAAAGGGATGGCTATCCTTGCGAACCAGTGGCTTAAGGACACTTCCAGATGTTAAATGGAGAACTTTAGAAATACTTATAATGCTCCATCTAGTGCCACTTGGTTAAGTAAGTTACAGCATTCTTCCTTATAACTGCTGACTAAATTGTTTGTTACCTATATAAACTGTTTCTGAGCTTGGAAAGTCACAGCAAGTTAAATAAGTATGTGGGAGGGCTGTAAAATCTATTGGCAATGTTATTAAAGGGTTTAAAACAAACTTGCACAATGCACATGTGTACTTAAATGACTAAAGTTTTTGTTGATATTTGAAGTTGCAACCATATTTCAAGTTGTTAAAATCATAAAGACAATTAAAGTAATTATTCAAGGTGTCTTGCTTGTGGTAGTGAAAGAAGGAAACATTCTTACTGGTCCATATATCAGGTGAAATGTGTACTTCTCAGATCAAGTTTGACTATAAGGAAAATATTTCAAATGTGGTTTTTAAGATCTGTAACTTTTAAACAAGTTAATATTTTATATTCAAATTTAATTCTAAAAAGTAATTTTCATGTGTGTAAACTAAATATGTTGTATAATGTTGTAATCTGAAATTGACGCATCTTAGAACAGATAACATTTTGGACACTCTGCTGATGGCAGTAAAACTGCTTTCCTCACTGCAAGTAAATGCTTCTTGAATGAGGTTTAATTGTCTGGGACTTAAAAATAAGGTTATAATTTACCATAATTGTTTTATAAGTGATAATCAGTTTCTCAATTCTTGTGGTCTCTCAAGAAATATACCTAGAAAAATATTTTTATCATTCTTCATTATTCTGCAGTTTAAAGGAAAATTGAAGTATTAACAAAACAATGAAAAATCTGAAGAAAAATTAAATGTCTTCATAAGTACATGTTGCTCTTTTATTATCTTCGTAACTGTGAGTGGGATTCTCTCTATGGAAACTGACTCTCTAGCTACAGTTTAATACAGCAGGAATTGAAAATGAGGGTGGGATCTGTCACCATTTGAACAGATGGCAAGTTAAAGAACTACAAAGCTGTTACATAATACTAATTTTGTTTGAATAAACAAATTTCAAGTTGGTTTAGTCAATTAAATTTGTAGTTTAAAGTTTAAAAAAACTGACCAGTTTAAATGATTAAATCAATTTAAATAATTTTATAACAACTCTGACATTTTTCTACCCAAGCAGTCATCTACATCAGACTGTCAGTGACTGCTTCCTGATCATTGAATTCTATTTGACATGCCTTTCAGTATTTTAGCAATTGATTAGAATATCTTTTTATATCACTACATTTTCTGGGTGGAGAAAAAAGGAGCCACTTTTCATAATCAACATCTAAATGGTCCCAATTATGTCTTGCAATTCACACGTTATTGAGATGGCTGGGGAATGAAGAGTTCTCACTCCTGCAGCTGCTATTTTTTTTTTAGCTGGTAATATCTGTCCGTTAGCCAAAACACTAGCTTAGTTTAGGAATGCACTTTTTGCAATAGGGAACTTTTTTATTGAAAATTTAGAATTTGAATTGCATAGAATTGAGGAATGCTGTAAAATTCTATTCACCTGTACCTGTAATTTCTCTGCTCTCCCTAATATTACCAATTCTTGTTTTGAAGGGTTTCTGTGTAATACACGAGCAACATTTCAGAGGAGGCAGTAGCCAAACTTGCAGAAGTATGAGGAGAGGTCAGGGTCAAGTCCCAGTGAACCCGTCACTGTAGTGTCTAGATACCATGTTAGTACGCTGCAAAGCTGTATTGCGCTTGTGTTTAATACTCAAATAGTTTACATAAAAAAGTGACTGAAAAGCACCCTACCTTGTCATAGCTATTAAACTAAAAGTTTGCCTCCTTGCACATAAACTGAATTCTTAATGCAAGGATTCTTTATATTTTGGTTTAAAAAAAAAAACCAGTCATATCTGCAACAAAACAGTTAACTGAATCTCTTCAGCATGGTTCATGTTGCAGGAAATCCTGATTCTTTACTTGGGATGAAAATGTAGGAGATGGGGCCAGCAGTAATCTATGCCGGAAAGGTCCTAGAGCAGTGTTTCCCAAACTTGGGACACCGCTTGTGTAGGGAAAGCCCCTGGCGGGCCGGGCCGGTTTGTTTACCTGCCGCGTCCGCAGGTCCGGCCGATCGCGGCTCCCATTCGGCGCAGCCGAGGGATGTACTGGCCGCCGCTTCCAGTAGCTCCCATTGGCCTGGAGCAGCGAACCGCGGCCAGTGGGAACCGCGATCGGCTGCGGACACGGCAGGAAAAACAAACCGGCCCAGCCCACCAGGGGCTTTCCCTAAACAAGCGGCGTCCCAAGTTTAGGAAACCCTATCCTAGAGCATATGAAGTGCCCTTTTTAGCATTTTTATAAGGCCAAGTATATACACACTTTCTGGATAAAATCTTGCACTGTTGTACTACCATGTTTGGTAGCAGTGGTGGGAGCACTAGTGTACGCAGGCTCAGGTGACTGCTGGCATTCTTATTGCTGTGTTAGGTAATCCTGCAACGTGATAGTGAAAATGGCTGAGCTCTGTTCACACTAGTATTCCATTCAAAGGTAGAGCTGAATGGAATACTAGTTTGCTTTCCCATGCAAAAATAGAGTGAATGTTGCAGATTATTCTGGGTGCCTTTTAATGGAAAATCCTTCCGTTTTCAAAATCTGAAATGTAGTTATCAAATGACAATGGCAATTGCTACTAGTCTTGACCAATGAGAGAATAGAGAACATGGATTCCAAAAATATACTACCTTAGATTGGTTTTACTCAAAAACTAAGTACATCTCTACCCTGATATAACACGAATTCGGATATAACGTGGTAAAGCAGTGCTCCCGGGGGGGTGGGGCTGCGCACTCCGGTGGATCAAAGCAAGTTCGATATAACGCGGTTTCACCTATAACGCGGTAAGATTTTTTGGCTCCTGAGGACAGCGTTATATCGGGGCAGAGGTGTATTATTTACACTTTAAGCTTATGGAACTCAAGCGGCTAATCCTTTAAAAAAAAAAAAAAAAATCTTCTAGGCAGTGTTTTTGCCCACGTGAGGCTTTTGATTTCACTTGATTGGACAAATCTCTTGAAAATGTACATTAAGGAATAATCCTAGTTGGCAGGAACATGGACCAAAATACCTAATAGGTTGGTTGGATTGATGTGGTCCATGCTTCCTCAACTACCTTCATCTGGCTTTCTGCTCTTTAGTCTTCTCCAGTTTGACTATTTTCTTTTTAAAGACCTGTCAAAGTACAGAAGGTTTCATTATGCATCAAAATCTCTAAGGTGCTTTTGTTCTATCTGTTGAGCCAACTTGGTAGAAAACTGGTGGTACATAATTAACCTTATTCAGGGAGTGGGAGATACCTGCGCATGAGACATGTGAGCAGACAAGATCTCTGCCCAAAGGATCTCTTGATAAACTAAACAGTAAACCTAGAAGAGGACAAGTTTGGTGGTGGTTTTGTTTTCCTCCCAAAACTAGACCTTGACTAATTGAGTGGAGCAGTTCCACTGCAGTTGTTTTGTGACATTCTGCTACACAGGCTTGTATTCATTCTTTACCTCAAATGTGTGTTTAGTTGGAAACTACTTTTTTTCCCCCCTGGGGTAAAATGTGACTGCAGCAATGTTTGAAAGACAAAAGCTGCATTGTATTGCTATTTGATTTAACTTTTACATTAAGGTGGTGATGCTCTGAATAAAGTACCTCATAGCAGTATGGGCATGAACAGTCCTGCCAGAGGGGTTCTCCCTGTGGTCACAAGCACGTCTGAGTTAGACTGCACTTAATACCTCAGTATTTTATTTGTGATCTTTCTGTCTTTCTTGTTGCTATTGGTCACTTACGTTTAGTGCAAAGAATGTATTGCTTCTTTGTTTGACCACACAAACTACTGGATCATTTTACTTGGCAAGGGTGCTGCAAAGCAATAAAGCCTGAACCCTACTTAGGCTTCCACTTAGCAGCTGCAAGTCCGCTAATTTAAGATTTGAACTTTGGGTCCTTCATGATCAGAAAGTCCTGGTGTCATATCAGAATTTGAGATTAACACTGGGTAAATTACTGCAGTGCAGAACTCTTTTGAAGGTTGGGATTGAGGGAAGAAAGCTTGCATTCTGAATGGTTATGTCCTTTTATTTAGATAACATGTTATGGTCTCATTTGCTTATTTTGGGTTGCTCTGCGATTAGAAACTTAAAGTTCTTATGTGGCATTTTCTCAGTTGAAATAGATAACCTAGTGTCTCAGCCAGCATTCCTTTGCTGAATTGAAAACTGGCTTATATTTCAAAATCTGTGAGCTCGTCTAAAAGCATATGGCTATTGCGTTAGCCTACACAGTCACTACATTACTATCTGACTCAATGCTTTGTGAGGAACCTTGATGCATAACTTTTTACTTAGAATATTAAACTAAATTTTACTCCAGAAAATGAAACTATGGATTGTTTCCTCTAAATTTTCTTTGTACTGAGCAGGCTATTAACTCCACTGAGCACTACATTTTTGTCATTGGGCAAGTGTTAGCTTGTATTTGTCACCCCTCTCTCACACAAGTTGTGTGCGTGGAGGGGGGGGGATTGTATGAGGATGAGGGGTATGGTGTGGAGGGGGGAAAGATGTGGGTGGGGAGGTTGCTCCAAGGTGACTCCTCTCCAGTATATCACACTAGTCTCTGTCCCATTTGCAGCCTTAGGAATTCGGCCAGGAGTCAGTTTGGGGGGGGGGGTGTCAGACACACACACCCTCCAGCCAGGTTCTCCACTGCCTCTCAGTGGTAGCAGCAACTGCCACAACCCTGGAAATCAACTGCTGGGTGGGGGCGGGGTGCAGGATTTGGCCCATTCAGACCAGAGCCACTACTGACCTGGATTGGCAGCGGAGAGCCCAGGCAGCCCTCTCCCCTAAACTCCTGTGCGTGGGGCATCCCAGAGCTGCTGCCTTCTCCCAGTTGTGCAAGCATGTCTGTGAGACCTCTGTCCTCCTGAAGTGCTTTCACTCCTCTCCTCTGCAGCGAGGAGGCATGGCCTCATGCACCCTGTGGAGTGGAGGAAGGGAAGAAGCAGGTTCTTAAAGGGCCACACCACATTCCTGCCAGGGCCACCCAGGCATAAGCAGCACTGGAAAAGATTGCCACATGGCCATGCAGTTTGCAGGGAACATTACTACAGACCAACATTAGGAACTTTTACTACGTAGGACGAATTATATGTAAACTGTTCAGAGTACAGTGGATTATTTGAATTGTTGGATACTTGATATGGACCCATAAATATATGCTGACTAGATATATTCATTCAAAAGTGCACCTGAAGAACACATTAAAATGGGCCGTATTTTGAGTTCTGCAGGCTTCTGTGAATGGGAAATTTCAACAGAATGCCACTAATTTGAGGTTGATCTTGACTAGCTACATGAATGTAAAAACTACCTGTGTCTAATCGCTGAGGATTTTATAGCAAGATAGCTAATTTCAGTTAGCTATCCTGTTGTAAAAGGACCTGTTCTTTTGCAGTGAAGCTATGGCCAAAGACAAAACAGTCTAATTTTAACACACACAAGTAGGTTGAGTTAATGACTAGGCTCCCCCAGAGTCTTTAATTTGACCTGTAACTTGTGTGAAAACTACAAATTGCCTTATCTTCACTAGGATTTTAACTGGAATTAAGAATATATCTCTTCTAAGTAAAGACAAAGTCGCAGACATCTTTGCATCAATTACATTCTGGTCATAGTTTTTGAGGGTTGTTTAAACAAGGTGGCTTGGAGTATCTCAAGTGTTCACAAGACACCTAGCCCCATATCGCTTGACAACAAACTTCGCAAGTTCCTTTGATACTATTTCACTCAGTGTGGAGGCAAGATCCTTGACCTTGGAAGCTTCACATAGTTCTGAATGAAGTCTTAAAATTAACTTTTATGTCAGCAAAACATTGCTTGGTGCATATGTTTAGCTACAAGGATGGAAATACGGCTAAGCAAAACTGGAACATGGTATAAGCAGTATTTCTATTAGCGTCATTCAAATTTTCTCTTGGTTTCATTCATATTTTTTTTTCTTGTTGCTTGTTTCAGAGTGGTCAAAACGAAGTTAGATGAACCAACTAAATTGTCTTCTGTATTAGGAAACTGGTAAATTTTAATTGTTTACCCTTGGTAGCTCTTTCTTGGCTTCCACAGTGAAACGTCAGGCCTATCAGACTAAGGGTATGTCTTCATTGCACAGTTAATCCAGACTCTTACCTGGGTTTTAGCCCAATCCCCTATACAATCCACACACAAAAACCTCTAACAGGTTTGGAGGTGCGTTAAGCTCAGGCTAGTTTATGTGGCTGGGGTATAAATAGAACATGAGCTCCAGTCTAACTCAGACTGGAATTTGCCGACTTTGAAGTGAGGATGCAGACAATATCACTGCTGATATTCCTCCAATGCCCTTCCCATAATTCCTCCCAAAAGTCAGACAAGTTTTCCCACAATTAACTTGGAGAAGGAGCCCTATAGTGTCATCACAAAGAACCACGAGATATGCCCCCAGAGTCACAGGTGAGTGCAGAAAATAGTAAGGCCATGGTAAAACATATAGGGCTTAGCCTCGCCAAAGCAACCCCATAGCAAACCTAGATGATCAGATACCAGTGCCAATCACTAGGGTTAACAGTGTTGTGAAGACATACCCTTAATTTGATTACTTTAAAAAGAAATACTGTGTCTGAGAAGTTAGCTTAAACTGCAAATGGTGGACTGTTTCATTTTGTTGGGTAATAGGGAACACACTGTACTATTAGGAGCAGCATAAAAGTTCCATCAACATGAAGGGGTTTTTTTTTGACAATGCTTTGGCTGTAGCAGTGTTGCTAGCATTCACAAAATCAGAGTGATATGATTTAGTCCTGCTGCAGGAACTCTCACGATAATATGAAGAGCTCCTGCTTTCCCACAATCTTTAGCCCTGTGCTTGTGGAAGCTCTCATCTTCCCTCCGTGCAGCCACTACTATCCAGTCTTTTCCTCTGCTCCTATCCTATCACCCCAAACCCCACTCTGCCACTATTCCTCTGTTTCTATTCTGCCCTTCCCTCCCATCAACTCCTGTCACCCCTCATTCTCTGCACTTCTCAGCCTCTTTCCTCTCTCCTCTCCCCCCGCCCCCCCCCCCAACTTGAGTCAGGAAGCATGGAGGGGAAAGTTGTCTCTAAGTTCTTATGGCTAGCAGCCACTGAGGCAACAGAGAGCAATTTCAGGAGAAGTTGTGCTCAGTCCCTTGCAGTCTGGTTTGGGGCACGTCTCAGTTGTTTTGTAGTGATGACAGATGAGTGGTCTGCCAATATATTGGAGCTGTGTAGGGATGCGGTATGATCCTTGTGGATGGAATCTTCAGAAAATTTAGTTACCAGCCTCTAACAAACTTCTACTGAGATATGTGAACTGCAGTTTTCAGAGACTTGTAACTTGGCCAAATTTGGACAGATTGTCAGTGATAGCAAAAGGTACATACCTGACACCAAGGAGACCTCTCCTACCAAATCTCAAATTCCTGCTACAAGACATGGGGCCCTAGAGGTTTCCAGTGAAATGGTTAAAAGGGTTTTTTTAACATGGGTAAAGAATCTTTTGTTACCCTAACCCTGTACTTGGAAACATCTGAAATATTTTGCCTGAAATTTCCCAAATTCTGTCTGAAACATACCTGGCATGGAATATTTCAGCCGAATGGCTAAAGTTTGGCAAATTTATAAGCAACTAGAAACAAGGCCTTATAGAAAGTATTGAATAGCCATAACTACAGGCAATGCTACCAGCTCTACCTATAAATATTTACTGACTGTATTATATTATGTATTGTTTGGAAGAAATAAATGTAATTATCATACAATCTGATAACTTTAGATGGAAAATGTATGCAATTTTCAATCTGATAATATCTCCTTGGAGGGGGAAGGGAGTTGAATCAGACCAGGAAATATGATTTTTATTTTAAAAAAACCTCATGATTTGCAGGGATCTGGTTCAAGCTTTTTGATTTTTTTGGTATTGGCATTATTATGTAGAATGTTGAGCATTAGTTGGTATGCCTTACTGCATTTTTTTAGCACAAAAGCTACACTTTAACATTGTTGTCTAATTTAAAATTAAAACTTTAACTTTAAAAATTACATGGGACTTCTCAACACAGATTTGAGTATATTTTTTGCCACTTAGTGTGTGCAAGACTGGCTACCTTTGTAGTACTTTTACAGTGAAGAGTTTATGTACTCTAGTTTACTGTATTTTGATCAATCCCAGAGTTTCCATTCATGTAGTGTTAGGATGCCTAGCGTTTTTTAGGTTCTCTATTATAGCTTTTTCTGATTAAAATGAACCATGCTGTGTAGGCAGTTAAAACAGGGTGCCATTGAGCATCTTTTAAAAATATTTAAAACGTTCTGAATCAGAGTTAATGATTACATGTATTACCATAACACACGCCTCTTTATTCTTTAACAGGCATCCAGAGCTATTATAAGACAAAATTATATTGCCTTAGTTGTCTTTCTGTGAAATTTTGCTGCTGCCCAACTATATTCAAGCACCTCCTCTCAATTTTTTAAGTTTGTTATATTCTGATCTAAGGAAACCAAGAAACTATAGACTTTTTATGATGCAATATGTAAATGTAAACTTATGGAACACTTGAATGGGCCTTAACACAGTTTATAAAATGAGTTATTTTTGGCTGTTACGTTTACCTTTCACTTAATTATTGGAACTAAAAAGTCATGGAGAGAAACTTCAAACAAGAACTTTAGTTTTACAAATTAACAGACACTTCACTGCCCCACTCCTGGTCTCACAAAATGCTATCTAAGTTGTCTCTAACTACTCTTTCAGAACAAATCCTGAAACAGACTTTCTGTGTTCAGTACTTTTTTTGGAATTCTTTGTTTATGGTTTCAAGTAATGTGTTCCTAACACATTGTTGTAAACTTCAGTAAGTGTCAATTAAAAGAATGATGAAAGACTCTCCTTCCTTTTATGTTGGGTAACCTGCTTCTCTTTGGTTTTTGACATGCAAGAACAGCATGTTTCTACAGTCATATAGTCCCAGTCAGTTTAGTCCCCTCAGTACTCAATTGTTGAGCATGATTTGCAGTTAGCTTCTTACTGTATATTAGCTAAATATCTAGCAGGGAGTGACAAGCATTTTAAAAAAAACCTCTCATTTTTCTTATTCTGGGTGAGGTTGCTATGTTGCTGAGTTGCAGTTAACCCTTTTAGATCATTTAATAATATACGTAGGGCCCTACCAAATTCACAGCCATGAAAAATGCATCACGGACCATAAAATCTGGTCTCCCCCTGTGAAATCTGGTCTTTTGTGCGCTTTTACCCTATACTATGCAGATTTATGGGGGAGACCAGCATTTCTCAAACTGGGGGTCTTGCCCCAAAAGGGAGTTACAGGGGGGGTCGCGGTATTGCCACCCTTACTTCTGCGCTGCCTTCAGAGCTGGGCGGCCAGAGAGTGGCAGTTGCTTACTGAAGGCCCAGCTCTGCAGGCAGCAGCACAGAAGTAAGGGTGGCAATACCATATCATGCCATCCTTACTTCTGCGCTGCTGCTGGCGGCGGCTCTGCCTTCAGAGCTGGGCTCCCAGCCAGCTGCTGCTGCTCTCTAGTTGCCCAGCTCTGAAGGCAGTGCTGTCGCCAGCAGCAGCACAGAAGTAAGGCTAGCAATACCACAACCCCCTCTACAATAACCTTGCGACCTCCCCCACACACACTCCTTTTTGGACTCCTACAATTACAACGCTGTGACATTTCAGATTTAAATAGCTGAAATCATGAAATTTACTATTTTTAAATTCCTATGACCCTGAAATTGACCAAAATGGACCATGAATTTGGTAGGGTCCTAAATATATGTAATCTTAGGAGATCCTCAGTTACAGTTGTACTCTGACTAAAATTAATATAATTTGAAGGATAATTCAATGCAACTATAACTTGGTTTTAAACCATGTAATCTTTGGTATCTGTGCAGTTCAGTGACCAACTCAACATATGGAAGAATGTTAGGTTACATCTGACAAAGCAAATAGCTCTTAAGGGAAAAAAGTTGGATCCAGGCTGAAAATCTTGAAAAATTATTTAATGCATATTAAACCTTTTGTTTGGTTTCTAAATAGTATTATGGCATATATAGCTATTTACAGATTATGGAAACAGTTTTACATCTTCATCAAACTTGTATAAATTTAGAAATACACTAGGTTTGGAGAGCTAAACAAACTTGGTACAATATACAAGTATTTCTTTTACCTAAAGGTTCAGGTTTTCATTTTATTGATAACACTTCTATTTTCATTTAGGGATTGAAGTTCACGGTCAAATGTATTTACATTTCTTCAGATTATAAAACATTTATAAAAATGTAGCTTTTAGCGTATCTTTGTCTCTTGTTACTAAAAGGAATACAGCTTTGTAAATGTCTGTTTATATTATTTTGTAATGGCAAACCCCGTTCTGGGTTGGAATTGTGAAGTTTATTATAAGATTAATGAGTTTTTCACTTCTTTTTTAATTTTTTTATAGAATCGTATTCCTTCTCGACCCTCAATCCAATTTCAAGGACTCCAAGGGGTAAGTTGTTGTTTTATTTTAATTTTAACTTGGCAGATAATGCAGTAAATAAAGCTTAGTTCTTACTTGCACGTCTGCCTTTTTTCTTCTAGAAGTGTTCATAATTAACAACTAATGCAATAAGTAACAACTAATGTATATCTCACAAATAGTTCAGAAAAGATTCAGTTACCTCCTCAGTAAACTCCTTTTCCTTTAAATAGATTTAGATATTAAGCATGTGTTTTCCCTTAAACCCTAAGCACGAAGGAGAGGAGTTAACTTGTATTGTAAATCAGCAGTTTAAACAGAATAATAGTGGAATCAGAAGAAATCACAAATGTAGTCTGCTTGAAAACAGTGTAGGCAGGCGAGTTCTTAAACTATTGTGTCTGAGCTATCAGTGATCTGAGCTCTTCTTGGAACTCTGTAAAATGAAATGTTTTTGGAGCCAGCTGGTGAAGGGTTGAGCTGAGGATGGGAGTGGAAATGGGGTCTATGAAAGGATCCTTCTCTTATGAAGTGGTCCATTTAAATGAAACCGAGTGAGACTTAATGCAGGAGACAAACTTGAGTACAGGTTATGATTTCCAGAAATACTATCATGCAGTGAAAGCATTTTAGATGATTTTCTTAAGGTGGACAGTAACCAGCCTCTATGGAAATAGATTCTGTCTGTTTATAAAACAGACACACAATGGAAAAACATTTCATAAATTTGTAGTTCTACAACAGGCTCAGAGGTGTGGTTTTTTTTTTTTTTTTTGGACTTCATGCCAATATAGTTAACGACTTATTAGTGTTTAAATTCTAAACTTAATTGCCTATTCTCTCCCTCAGCCCCCCCTTCCATTGTCTGTTTTCATTTGTGCAGAAGCTAATGTGACAGATGTTTACTTGTTCCTATGCCCTACTGAGATTGTTCTTAAATAATTGCTGCAAAGAAGCAGTGGGAAGGTTTGAGGTTACTAAATTGGTGATACATTTAACGCTAAAGCTTAAAATCTGTATGGAGTGTTGTGGCCATGTTGGTCCCAGGATATTAGAGAGAGAGAGTGAGAGTATCTTTTATTGGACCAACTTCTGTTGGTGGAAGACACATGAGCTTACACCAAGCTCTTCTTAAAATCTGGGTTTTTATCACAGTATGTCAGATACTGAATTTTTTATATAGGTGAAGTTCTTAACATGTGTAATTTGTGACTGATTCTAAGACAATTTTCCTACTTTACTGCCTAAACAGTTTTAATGCCAGAAGACATTAATGTATATTTTAGTTTTATTCATCAAGGACAGTGTTTTGGAGGCCTCTTCCCTTTCCCCTGCAGTACACTGGAGGAAAAATGTGTGTTCTGTGTACTGAATGCTACTAAAATTCCAGAGTCATGTTAAATACATGTAGTACTTATTAGTATGACACCATTAATGCATGCTCTTCCACACGCAACAGAACAGTAAAATACACTTAGAGGAAAGGTAAAATGTTTACATAACTGTTCTAGTCCTTCAAGGTATCCTTTTTTTTAAATGAATGTAATTTGTGCTAGTATTTTCTATTCACGAGGATACACTACCTTGTGAGGCATTACTAATAAAGCATCAATTTTGTTTTAAGGATAGTCTGGTAGTTATTTCAAAATGTATCCTTTCAGCAAGTGTTTTGAAAGCTTCCCAATCCTCTACACCTCTTTTTGTTTTTTTAGAAGGGATTTAGCAGTGTTGTTCAGTATCTTGCAGCATTTGTTTTTGTCAAATTTCATTTTAAGTCATCAAAAGCACTGATTGATTTGCAGTTGCTAGACTTCTAAAGTTGAACTGACACTTATTTAATATTTTTTTATATTTACTTATTCAAAGATTGCTAATCTGTAATGCAGATGTAAACATTCTTAACAAATATTAACACGTAGTTCAAAAATGGACTCATCTGTCACTTAATTGTTCTGTGACTGAATTCCATACTTGGGATTTTCTTTCCATTGACGTGGTTGATGCCAGAGCTAACATCTAAAACAGAATAAAGAATGCAGCTGCTAAAATACCTCAGCTGTTTGTTTTGGGAGAAATATGCACAAGACCCTGGGCTTGCTTCTCAAGAAAAAAGCACTTCAGGTGATCATTATAAATGTATTTGTAATAAGTTCTTAATGTGTATTTTGTTATTGACTTAGGGTCTGGAAGTTTCCTATGTTTGCTTTAGCAAGTATTAAAAAGATGTTGCATGGAGATACTCTTATGAAAGGGGGATGGTATTTTAGTTTAGTATTACCGTTCATACAATAACACAATAGAAATTGTAAAAATGGTCTTAGTTGTAGGTATCTACCCCTTTCCCCCCAAAACTAAATGCTTTAGACCAGATGGTGGCAAAACCGCAGCTTGTGAACCACGTGCTTCTCTTCTACAGTTAAAGTGCAGCTCGCAGAGCCCCTCATTCCCCACATCTATTCTCTGCCTACCAGACTGTTGGGGGTGGGGGGGAGCTCAGGGTTTTAGCCCCGCAGGGATGGGGGTGCTGGGGCTCAGGGCTTTAGCGCCTCCCGAGCCCTGATGCGCGCCCCTCCACCCTCCCCGCCCTCCTGTAGGACAGAAGCCTAAAGCCCCTAGCCCTACCAGCCCATCAGGTAGGCGGAGAATGGGGTAGGTGTGGGGGGCTCCAAGAAATACTTCAAGAGAAGTTAAGCCCTGGTGAACCCGATACTGTGAAAATGAGATATAATGTGCATGTGCAAGCTTTTCTTTCTATCAGGAAACTGCATCATTCTGTGTTCAGATGTTGTGCTGTGTGGTCCTCGTGTGCTTGCGATCTCCTTTAATTCCACAGAATACAGACTGCATTTACTGTTCATAAGTCACAGTTGAATAGTTTTAGATTGAAGTGTTAACTCTACGTTAATTTCATGGATTGCAATGACCTCTGCAAATTGTAAGAAGTGCAAGTATGAAGAAGAAAACTGAAGTTTTAAACTAGAATGGGAGAAAGATTTTTGCATTCACTGTTAAAGATGGCAAACCCTTGTCTTATCTGCAATGCATCATTCACTCACTACAAAGCAAGCAATTTGAAATGTTACTATGAAATGTATCTCAGCAACTTTTTTCATCTAAATACCCTCCCGAATCAGAATTAAGGAAAAACAAGCTAGCTGCATAAAAATTACACCTAAACAGTCAACAGACACTGTTTTTGGCATTCAGTAAGGAAGCTGACACAACGACCTGAGCTAGTTTTGTTACGTCGTTGGATATCACTCGTGCAAAATGTCCATATTGTGATGAAGAATTTGTTAAGAAAAATATTGCAGAAGGGGTTGCAATTTTACATCCAAGGAACACAAAACTTCAATGACTAATAAAGCAAATTCCAATTTCATGCCACACTGTAAAGAGGCATATCTCCCAGATCAGTGCTGATGTTGCAAGCAAGATGCAAAACAATCTAAAGAATTCTCTATCATTCAGCCTAACTGTCGAAGAATCCACAGATATACAAGCTAAACTGCAACTAGCGATATTTGTTCACTGTTTCCACAGATGTAATTGTGAAAGGAAAAATGTTGGACTTAGTGGCGCTAAAAGAAACAGCTTATGGTGTTGACATAAAGAACGCTCTTGACAAAGCAGTGACAAATGTCGATGTACCGCAGGATAAACCTGTCAGTTTTGCAATGGATGGAGCACCTGCAATGGCGGGGGGAAAAGTAGGCCTTATCGGATTCTTGAAAAGTGATCCCAAATTTCCGGAGTTTATCCCTGTTAATTGCATCATCCAGTGTGAATATCTCACAGACAGATACTTGAAGTATGAAAATGTTATGAAAACGGTCCTAACAATTGTCAATTTCATCTGCTCAAATGGGAAAAACATTTAATCAAAGAGCTGGATCTTGAAGACAAACCTAACCATGTCTCTTTCTACTGTACTGTGAGGTGGTTATCAATCAGCAATGTGTTAAATAGGTTTGTGGAACTGTTGGAGGCTATCGGTGCTTTCCTTGAAGAAAAGGAAAAGGGGAAGTCCTATCCACAACTGGGGATGAGCAATGGATGCAGGATCAAATTTAAGGGAGAAAGCCATTGTAACTGATGATTTTCCTCAGATTACTTCCAGTTTAATTATAAACTGACTTGTTCACATTCTGGCCAGTGAAGGGAACCTTTCAGCTTGCTAGAAAGCTTATACATTTCTTTGATTATAAAGTTCATACAGTCACCTAGATGCCATGGCAATGAGTGCCTTCTAAGTACTTGTAATAGTAATAAGTGGGATATTATAAGGACGGTCATTTAGAAAACGGTTTACTTTTGAGGTAACATAGCATGACTGCCATGCTAATATCTTGCCATAATAGGCTGCACAATAACTAGCTAATTTTACATAAATGTAAAATACAGCATACTTTATAGACACATCACACAAATTTAGGAGCAGTCTGGAATATGATAAACATTACATAACCTTTGTCTAGCAGACAGAGGTTTAATCAGATCTAATGGCTGGAAGATGAAGCTAGACAAATTTGGACTAGAAATACTGTATACATTTTTAACAGTGAGGGTAATTAACCATTGCAATAATTTACCAAGGTCTGTGGTGTGTTCTTAATCACTGGCGGTTTTTAAACCAAGATGGATGTTAGAAATGATATGCTCTAGTTCGAACAGGAATTCATTAGAGAAGTCCTATGTATTAGGGTCACAATGGTCCCTTCTGGCCTTAATCTAGGAACCAAAAAGAATAAGACCCACTCATTATATCACCTGCTTTCTTTCCTACTTTCAAAAGGGTGCCCTAACACTAGAATCTGAGGGGATATACTTCTCTCCTTTGTGCAGCCATAGTCCCCACCAAAATGTCAGCTCAAGAGCAGAACTTGATTGCACCGAGGGAGTCGAGAGCCCACAGTAATTGGAGAAAGTACAGCAACTTCTAGTCATTCTCCTAATACAAAACAACAATCAATGATATTAAAAGATGGCAAATTCAGAGCTGATAATGGGAAATCCTTTTTCATACACAACACAAAATTAGCCTGTAAATCTGATTGCCAT
Organism: Emys orbicularis; assembly: GCF_028017835.1. Taxonomy (NCBI): domain Eukaryota; kingdom Metazoa; phylum Chordata; order Testudines; family Emydidae; genus Emys; species Emys orbicularis. Next base: position 61,045,283 of record NC_088688.1, on the reverse strand, counting down.
AAGATATCATTGATGCTGAGAGTTTAGGAAGATTTGAAAAAGCATTGATCAGTAAATGGATAAGAATTTCTAGAGTTTGTATAGTAAATGTTAACATGTATATGCAAGAGTTTTGTCAGGGATATAAACATTCATGCATCGGGGTATGACCAACTCCTTATTAATAGAGATTAGGAGAAAACTTTCCTTGGAGGCAGGTTGTTTCCGAACTGCCTGATGCATGGTTTCTTGCACCTTCCTCTGGAGCAGCTGGTACTGACCACTGTCAAACAGGATACTGGATTAGATGGACCACTGGGCTGATCTAGTACAGCAATTCTTACATACAGAGAAAGCAGCCACAAAGCACAAACGAAACAAAGACTATGTGGAAAGAAGTTGAGTTACTGTCCCAAGTTACAAAGACTAGCTGTATGCTTTTTAATAAGAAATATCAGTAAACCCACATCTCTTATGCCATTGTTGATCTAGACTTCTAAGAAGTTATGCTTCTTTTGATCTCCTATGATAGTGAGTACTCCTAACTATTGTCATTATTCTCCTTGTTACGGTATTGTGCAGTAAGATGACTAAAAGGAGGGTCTGCTCATTATCCACTATGCCCTCCAATTTTGTCTACATTTTAAAACACTCCTACCTTTCCAAGATAAATCTCACTCTCACAGCCCTGCACTGCGCTAGGGGATCACACACTTTGTAGTTTCTGTAGGATGATCTTATGGCATACACCAGGGGCTCCTTGCATTCCTCTGTTCCACCACACAATCTCCTTGTGTGCCACCCTCCCATCCCTCTCTATTTCTAAAAGGACTTAAGTCATGCAGAGAAAATAGATTTGCTTCTTTAAACCAAGAAACTCACTCCTCCAATTCAGCAGTTCCCGTAGGTGAGAGTAAATCGGGGATTAATTTAATTGGTGTGGTGAATCTCCATACAAACGCAGACTGAATCTTACCTTCCTTTCTCCTCTGCCTTGCCCAAATTGCAAGCTTTAGGAGTGGGTGGTACCAGAAACAGTTTCCTGCCACTGCTACCTAATTAAGTATGGACTTCTCCGTTTTTATGTTCACAGTTTCATTTCATTTCCTATATAGATCCTGTCACCTCCAGAAAAATACAAACTTTTTCATATCCGGTAAACTATAAAGATCCAAATTCAGCACTAATTAATGTTTAATACCCTGGAGTTGGCCACCTCTGCATACTCTTCTTCTGTTAATCCAAGTAATACAAAATTTTTGGTCTAAAATAGTTGTGATTCTAGTAATCCCTGAATGTTTAGACACACCTTCTTTAATCAGCCCAAGATTCTTTTACCTTCCACAGTTACTCCACTGGTTAACTAGGTGTTCGTTAAGAGGGATTTGTCTAAACAGAAAGACAAGGGGAAGGGAGACTCGGAGCAATAGGGAAAGAACAGGTGAGAAAAGAGAGGGAAGGAAGGCAGAAGAGAGGTGTGGAATGAGGCTAGGGTAAAGAGACTGGGGGCTTGTCCACACTTAAAAAGCTGATGTGGCATGTCAGTGAAGATACTACCTAGATAATCCACCTCCCTAAGAGGCGCTGTCTGCACTGGGAGTTAAGTTGGTATAACTGCATCGCTCAGGAGTGTGGATTTTCCACACACCTGAGCAACATAGGTTATACTAGCATAAGTTGCTAATGTAGACCAAGCCTGAGACAGGGTTAGAGGGGGTTGAAGCAAACAGCCAATCAGCACAGGGCAGAAAAAGTCCCGTCAAAATTTTAGAAAATGTGTCCATTGGTCCCACCTGAAGGTGCCTCTGCAGCTGCTGTGCTGGCTTCAGTCTCTGGTTGGCTCTTCCATGTAGTCTTTCTGAAACACCATATAGCTAAGGGGAGGGGATGCACTAAATGGGGTCTGAGGTTAAAATGGGTGTCTCCCTTATATAGTTCTCAGTCCCAAAGTAGGGTAGGTCCAATTTTACCTTTTCTCACATACCCCAGTGCAGCAGTACCTGCTTAAGCTGCTTCTGTATTTACATGCATTGTCTAAGAAAATTTCCTGGCTTTTCAGCATTTGGTGCTGTTGGGCACAGTTTAGCTGACAATGTAGTTACAAGAGATGAACTGAGAGAAGCACTTAGACCAGGTCTTGTCAAGTGGGCTTGGGCTGAATATGGAAGAGAAGCTGAGTTACTTGCCTGGAGGAGGAGGCAGCGGCAGCAGCTGGAAACAAAAAGGCTGAATTTCCTGCTTCAAGTGTTAGAGATTGTACAAGGAGAGCAAAGGGTCATGAGAGCTCTCCTCTGGTACTTTGATGGAGGCACAAGCTCTGTGAGGAGTAGCAGTTGCACATTGCATTGTACACTGTACACCATGGTAACTGAAGGAATTTTCCATGCTTTGGAATACATGTTTATTGAAAACAATGGGAAGGAAGATATATCCCACTTACAAGTTTGTGGGGATGAGAGGAAATGATGCGGGAGGAAACAATAAAGGCTCTGGTCTCCCATACTAGTATTTATTTGCTGGAAAAGTGTCAGATTAAATAATTCTCCCTTCAACAGGTCAGTCTCTTCAAGTATGAACTGGAGAGGACAGTAGTAGAGAGGTAGACCGTTAATTTCACTGTGCCCATATCTACACTAGGGGGGAAAAGGTGTTAAAACATGTTAGCTAACTTGTATATAAATATTACTTATTTTCCTAGTCTAGACAAGACCTTGGTGATTGTGTGGAATATACATCCAGAGACTTTGCAGAGCTTTCTAATCTTTTATTGCCTTTTTTGGGGACTGGGAACTAGTAAGGACAAAGTAGGCCTAATGAAGTATTGAGGCAAGGATTTAATTGTTTTCAGACGGAGGTAAAGAGAATGTATTTTGCTGGTTGTACCACCTTGGATCTATGCTTTCCGACATATGGAGGAGATACAGTACTTGCTGATTTGGAAATCTGTGGGAATGAGATGTAAGGGGAATATGACAACATTCTTTTAAAATGCATTGCATACTATCTACATGGATGCATTTTATTGTAAAAAAAGATTAATCAGAGTTGGGTATATACAGTAGCCTTTCAATAGAACTTAAAACCAAAAAACCATATTACTTCCTGATAGCCAGGAATAGAAAATGCAAGCTGTTCCTGCTAATACAAGTGTTGACTGAAGAATTCTTAAATTATGGCTCTCTGACCTTCTGCTAAGTGTACATCAAATAGGAAAAACAAACATTATAAATGTCCAAAAGTTTATCTTAAGTTGAAACATTGCACTTTCATTCTGATTACCCAGAAGTCCTTGACTTGTGCATGGAAGTTCTCTGAGGATTATTTAATTTTAGTTTAAAGAAAGCACGACTAATAAAAAAAAAGTGTAGTAAAGTTTCTGTTTTACCTGAGGGTACAAAGGCAGAGAAGATTTTTGAAGTTGTAAAAAGATAAATATAACATTTGGGGTACCAGATCCCAGATAGGAGAGTCAGAAGGGAATTGGAAGTGAGGAAGGTGAGGTGGTACCCTCTAAAGAGCCTGGAGGTATGACAAAAGAGAGGCAGCTGGGAATGCTGCTTAGAGATATGGAAGTCAACTGCATGTTTAAGGGTGGAGTAGAAGGAACCAGAGTGACATTTCAGAGTCAAGTGGCACCTGAGCTAATCCAAAGGGTTGTCCTGGGCAACTGCTCTGCCTTATGGTGTCCCATTACGCTTTATTCTCTCTCCCAGCTTTTCAATGGCTACATGAAGCCATTGGGAGAGCTAGTGAGACAACATGGATTGAAGTGTGAGCAGTACATGGATAACACCCAATTCTGTATAGTCTCTACGTCTGAAAATACTACTTCCAAGCTTTTCTTGCTAAGATCATCATGTGGATGAAGAGAAGCTGGCTGACAGTTAATGTGGATGAGACTGAAGTAATGCTAGTGAGATGAGGGAAGCAACCTAATGAACAACTCCTGCATAACTGTCCTTTCTAGTAAATGCATCAACCTTCAAACTGTAATAGAAGGAATGGATAGATATGTCATCTTGGTATTGTCCTCTGTACTATCCACAGTAACTATTTTGTAATATTAAGTATGTAAATGCTTCTATGTAATGTGGTGCTTCCACCAGGCTTTTTTTTTTAAGACTGTCAATTAACATTAAGGTGTATACACTTTCAAAGTAAACTTGAAGCATATGTGGCTGCAGTCATCTGCTTCAATCTATTTAATTGGTTTTGGGGAAATACTCTTGAAGTATAATTTTAAATGGAAGGAAGATACCCATCAATGGAGTGTTTGGAGAAAGCCAAAACAGTCTGCAAAGTACATGGAGCTGTGGGGAGGGGGAGGCTTACTCTTTAGTGGGTCAAAATCTCACAGAATTTCATACAGAATTATCTATCATGCAAGGGACACATACATGAAAATTAGTCAGTTGTATTTTTAAATATTTTCAGGTACCATGCCTGCATCTGAACTTTGCCAATTCTTGTGGGTTTACAATCAATCTTTAAAATATGAAAAAGACAGTACAAATGGGAAATCATGAAACTGACTCGATACAATGCTGTCAGATACACTAAACTTGGGGAAATATTTTTATTTCAATTATAGTAATTCGTGAACGATAGTAGGCTGAAAAAAATTCTGCATAGTAATATTTTTAGTGTTCTATAATAGCCTTGCAGACTCTTAAGATAAATCTCTGTTACAGGATCAAAAATGGCCTCTACAATAGGTCTTTTTATAGCTGATGTTTTATTATTAATCTCCCAGTTGGGAAGATAAACTGTTATAACAGGTTTAGATACATGATCCAAGATTTGTATCTTCTAATTAAACTACTTCACTTAAATCCTTTCTCTTTACTGTATAGCGTTTCATTGAATGGGACAAATACACATGTTTTGAGTTTAAATAGCTGAGTGGTGTGCAGGTTTAGTCCCTATCTTTCTCTCTGAAGGCCAGCAGTTGTCCCAAGCTGCTGATATGCTCTGTCCAACATTGGTGATCAAACCATAAATGGCAGTGACTTTTTTCCTAGGCTTTCATTTCAAGGAAGAAAATCACACATTGGTACTAGTTGTTTAAGTTAACACCAATCATGTCTATTGGCCAATTTTATAAGCAAAATAAAAGGTGTGTACCAGAGGAGGATTCCAAAAAGGGCATTGTGAATGTTGCTTTTAAATAAACAAATGTTTTCCTTCAAAATAGGTTATTTAATGTGTTGAACCTTCAAATAGATTCCACAAGAATCTCTTAGATAAGAGTTTGTCTAACTGCAAAATAAGTTTAACTTAAAATATATAGTACTCAAAAACATCTGCTTTATTTTTGCTTTTGTAGAACGGCATGTTAGAGCATGCATCACATGGTTTTGCTATTCTATTGAGCATGTGAAACTGATACTTTTTAAATCTTCAGAATACAGAACACGTTCTGTACTATGCACAAAGCATAGGATGAGTGTATTGAACCAGGAAAGCAAGTTTTATCATCTGACTTCTGATTTCTTGTACAAAAAGCTATGTGTATTTTGTATTTTTACAAGCAACTTGATTTAAAATAGATAAAAGTATTTGTCTGGGAGGCTTTTAGTCCAGGAGAGTTTAAACAAATCCATATAACTAAGCTATTTTAACAGTCTTATTTTGGTTAATATTCTTGTTTTCTCTCCTCCCATCCTCCTCCTTAAGGTTTGTGCCTTAATTTTTATTCTAGAAATCTAGTCCTGTCTAAATTCCACTAAGAATAACTGTCATTTAAAAGCCAGGAAACAAGGTACTGTAGGTTCTACTTACGTTGTTCTGTGTTTGCTTGGTTGGCCAAACAGTAAGGCTTTTGCTTATTCAGTAATGCACCTAATCAATGCTTAACTTTCAGTACACTAATAGTCCTATTGGAGTCAGATGGGCTCTACACATGACTAAAGTTAAACAAGTGCTTAAGTGCATGCTGAATTAGGGCTATTTATTGTAGACCTGAGCAGGGTTCAACTTGTATAACTACAGGTATAGTCTTGTATCCTGATAAGATTATTTTTGAGAGGAAAGTGTGCCAGCGTTAACTCATTTTATTATATGCTTCATAATTTGAGTGGCTGTCATATCACAAATATTAAGTACACTTTATCACTGCACTTGGATTTAAAGTAAAAAAAGAAAAAGTACTATACAAATCACATTGATGGGCACATGTAAAACTTCAGTTTATATTTATCTTTTAGCTTGTCAAAATTCCCAAAGCTGATCTCCCAAATGAAGTGCATAACTTTAACTTCTACTTGTCAAATGTTGGCAAAGATAATCCTCAGGGAAGCTTTGATTGTGTCCAGCAAACTGTCTCAAGGTAAGCAATACTTAAATTTGTCCTGAAAGCAAATACTACGTTGGTTGTGTGGTCTAGAACAGAAACAGTGAAAGGTTGTAAAACTTCTTTTTTTTTTTTTTTTTTCAAACTACAGTAAAATATAACCTCTAGTTAAAATAGTATGGTCTCTTAAAAACTATAAATACCTGTTTTTACATATCACTGTTTTTGTTTTGCTTTCCAAAAACTAACTTCTGAATACTTTCTCACTTCACTAGTGCCATACTTGAAAAGTAGGCAGTATTGTCAATGCTTGGATCAGATCTGTGCTACTACTGTTTAAATATGGCTATACCTGGCAGCATTCTAGCATGGTTTCTCTGACCATGATGGATAAGGATTTTAAGAACTACTACACTAGTCAAAAATCTTATCCACAATTGTATGACTACCCTGTTCCAGATCTGGTTGCAACACAGCAATTCCTTGACACTGTACAGTTGGGTTTGCAACAAGGCTTATACTGTTTACTTGCATCTATGCAGGCAAGACGGCTGTACCATGCTGGAGTAGAAACTTACAAGTGGGCAAAGGAAAATGGTGTTTCTGGTACTGTAGATGAATCCTGTCTTATAGACCAACTCCCTGGCTAATTTACAATGTTAGAACATGTATCGCAGACAAACAGCTATGCATACTGATCAGGGAAATTGAGCTAAAACTGCAAATAAACATCCATGCTTATACATGGGCGTAGATGACATAGTTCTACTCTCAGTCTAGGCAGTGCTAAAAGTCTGAAGTTTTTAAACCTGTGTGGAGAAACTACTAGAATCCAAAATACCAGTTTTTATGGTTTTAGAACAGTTGTGCAGAAACTTCTTGTTGAAATTTCACACAGTGTTTAATTTGTTCAGTTTTGAGAAGATCCTATGAATTATGATGGAAAATGCAACTGACACTTTTTAAAATAAAAATTTCCTGAAGTTTCATCACTGGAGTTGAGAAACTTAAATTTTAAACTGCAGTGGTTTGGAGTTGCCAACTGGTCAACCCAGGCTGCAGAATTACCCAGCAGTCCCTTTTCTTCTCTGGTCCCTTGTCTCCTTTACTTCTCTCTCCCACTCCAGTAGGCCACCCAAAATTATTAACCATTAGTGGCCATTTTGTAAGTGATAGCGTGCCCTACTTATTTTTGTTTAAGACATAACTAACATGTTTATCAAGAGTCTCGAGCAATTCATTAACATGAACATTTTGGTGTTAAAATGCCAAAGGATAAACTGAATCTTACTTGGGGAAAAAAAAAAGACTGTGCCCAATTGAAGGCTGGAGACCGCATTCAAGGAGTCAAGCAAGGGGTGCAATTTGCCTTGGGTAATGGAATGGAAGGGATATTACCTTGGCTTTTCAATATCCTAGTGCATTCTTTGAGATGTAACAAACTAAAGAACTTGGAAGTTACACAGTATTATAAAATACAACTTAATTTTGTCCATAGTAGAAATGGCACCCTACTCCAGTGGGGCACTCTTGTAGCTGTGAAATCTTAAATGTATTCTGGGATGTTAAAGCTGAGCTTGACCTAGCTGGCATGACTTCAGGGGAGTTAAAAATAAAATGGTAAGTGAAGGAGAAATGATCTGCTGAATGTTCCTTACCCATTCTATTTGGAACATTAAGCAGAGAATTGTGGGGTTGCTTTCAAAAATGTTGCAGGTCAGCTAGAGTCACTGTCCTTTATGGGATCAGAGCTACTCAGATACCACTGTAACTAGTATGCTTTTAACTAGGCATTTATGCTGTACTTGTCACAAAGTGTTAAAAACATAGTCATTGTTTTGAATTTGAATAGTCTTCCCTGCCCAGTACAGAACAGGAACTTTTATATTAAAACTCTTTGAGGAACAACTGTCTCTATAAATATTTACAGGTGTAGCACAGTTTTAATCCAGGTATGTAGGCTTCATTGTTGTTATAGTGTGCTTTAAGGCTTGAAGGGACACTGAACTACACATCTAGTCAGTGTTTTAATACACAAGTTACAAGACACTACACCTGCCCTTGAGTTTTTGTGGTTTTATTATCACACTTCACTGTTTTTCAAATGTTTGTCCCCTGTTCTTACATGTAAGACCCACACAAACAAATGTGGAAACTATGAAAATAGACTCTCTGGTGTGGAGTCAAGTGCAGAAAGTAAGCAAGTTGAGAAACAGAATTGTTTAACTGAAGGGTTAGAGAAATCTTAGGCTATGAGTAATGGTAAAATTGACACTGAGAATTAGGTTGATGGTTTTCCTTAAAAGGTTGGAGAGAGTTAATTAGAACTACATGAATGATTAAGGCCCTGTTACAACAGACAAAAAATATCACTTTTTCACTTACGTGAACTCAGTTGAGTGAGTTTAACATAATTTGAAAAGTCGTCTGAATGCTTAAGACACCAGCTAGGCATGCTTTATGTAGCGTTTTGGTACCATATAACTTTTGGTTAGAGGGGTGACTTTTTTTTTATTGAAATAGCTATACTGTTTTACAACCTCTAATAGCAGTATAAGGTTGTCTTAATCCAGCATCACTGTGTCCACTGGGGGGAGGACGGGGGAGGGGGGGAGGGAGGCGGTGTTCTACCATTTAACTGTACTTGTATAGTTAGTGGTATAACGTCTGTGTAGAGATGCCATAAAACACATATGAAGCTGTGTTAGATGACCGCTAGCTGTGGGATTGAAAAATGCACCCTTTATGGCAAATCTTAATGGGCAAAAATACCTCTAATTTTTATTCTGTATTGATACATTTAAGTTCAGAATAAAGTACTTATTCTTTTGAAACTGTATTTTCTTTCAATACTTTCATAGTTCTGGAGTCTCGCAGCTCAATTGTCTGGGATTTATACAGGATAAAATTACAGTATGTGCAACAAACGACTCTTATCAGATGACAAGAGAACGTATGACCCAGGCAGAAGAAGAATCTCGCAACCGCAGTACAAAGGTCATAAAACCTGGTGGGCCATTTGTAGGTATGGTTGTATCTAACTTTTTAATCTAATAGACAATTAGAAGGTAGTAATTCTGACTGTCTTCAAGATCAGAACTTTTTAGTCTACTGACACTGCTTACATCAGAGCATCTCAATTTTTTTGGTAGTACAGCTTCACATCATCTATTCACACTGCCCCATTCACCTCTTCTCCTTTTTCTCCCTTATTATGCTTCCTCCTTGTTCCCTAGCACATGCTGCCTGGATTTCCATTCTTTCCCAGAACCCTGTACATCCATTTCCTCAGTTCACTACTTCCTGTGCTCCTTGATTATTTCCTTCCCTTCTTAGACACTTAATATTCTCATTGTTTGTAACTACCATTACAAGTTATTTAAATATTACATTTGTTCATGGATTGACTTAGTGTTTCAATTTATAAAGCTATCAATATTGCCTTAACCTGTAGTCTGGAAAAGTGACACAGTGAAGTTTTGGTATACAAGATCATAAACCTAGGAGCTACAGAAAAGTGAATTCTGTATGCAGTGTGATGAATGTATTTTGATTTTAAAATCCAAATAGTCTGCTCTTATTATATAGAGATCCATGACAATAGAAACCATTCCATGCATGGTTGTTAGGCAGAGTCTATAGCCGGTTTGAAATAGTACCAAGATCACAGAACCTAGAGATGTATAGCTGGAAGAAACCTCAAAAGGTCATCTTGTCTATCCCCTCCCCCCCATCCTCATGCTGAGGCAGGGTCAAATAAATCTTTCTTAAAAACCTCTAATGATGGGGATTCCACAACCTCCCTTGGTAACCTATTCCAGTACTTGGCTATACTTTATAGTTAGAGAATTTTTCCTAATATCTGACCTAAATCTCCCTTGCTGCAGACTAAGGTATTACTTCTCCCTTTTATCTTCATTGGATAAAGAGAACAATTGATCAGCATCCCCTTTTCAACAGCCTTTCACTATGTGAAAACTGTTAGGTCCCTCCCTCAGTCTTTTCTGAAGACTAAACATGTCCAGTTTTTCTAACCTTTTCTTATGGGTCCGTTTTTCTAAACCTTTCATCACTTTTGTTGCTCTTCTGAGTCTCTCGAGGTTGTCCACATCTTTTCTAAAGTGTGGCACTCAAAACTGGACACAGTACTCCTGGCTAGAGCAGGACAGTTATTTCCTGTCTCTTACATGTGACAATCTTGTTAATGCACCCCAGAATACTAGCCTTTTTGTAACTGAATCTCACTGTTTGCTCATATTCAGTCTGTGATCCACTGTAACCTCCAGATCCTTTTCTGCAGTACTAAGGTCTAGCCAACTCTTCCCCTTTTGTATTTGTGCATTTTATTTTTCCTTTGTAAGTGAAGTACTTTGCACTTCTCTTTATTGAATTTCATCTTGTTGATTTCAGACCAATTCTCCAATTGTCAGGGTCCTTCTGAATTCTAATCTTGTCCTCCAAGATGGTTGCAACTCCTCCCAGCTTGGTGACATCGGCAAATTTTATAAGCATACTCTTCATTCCATTATCCAGTTCATTAATTAAAATGTTGAATAGTACTGGAGCTAGGACAGACACCTGCAGGATCCCACTAGAAGATTCATCACCCCAATTTGACAGTAAACCATTTATAATTATTCTTTGAGTGTTTTTTTTCCAATCAGTTGTACACCCATCTCATCTAGACCACATTTCCCTAATTTGCTTATGAAAATGTCATGTGGGACTGTGTCAAAAGTCTTGCTAAAATCGGGATCATGTCTACTGCTTCCCCCCATCCACTAGATCAGTAACTCTATCAAAGAAGGAAATTGTATTGTTTGGCATGACTTGCTCTTAACAAATCCATGTTGACCATTACTTACGACTTTATTATCCTTTAGGTGCTTACAAATTGATTGATTAATAAGGTACGCCTGAAGTCCCTGCTCCCTTATTCGTATTAGTGATCCAGTCAACTGTAGTGACCCTCTGTAGTAATAATATCTGGATGTGAATTTTGCCATATGGGAATGTAGAATTCCCTTAACACATATAGCTCAAATGACCTCAGGAAGCACTCACCATGCTGTGCTCCAGCTTACACACTCTTCTTCCTCCTCCTTCATCCAGCAGTGACCTCTGAAAATCTGGAAAGAAAGAGCAAGATATTTAAATCTTACAACAGTACTTCGCTGCCTGCATTTAACATTCAAGTCCAGTTATACTGCAGTGCTGAGTTGGCCTACAGCAAGCCATCTTAAATAGGTACCTACCTGGCCTGTTGAAATGCAAAACTGAATATATGCTGTCTGTGAACTGTAGACTCCAGGAAGGCATATTTGCTTATACTGGAACTATATCTGCTGCTCCTCTGTACAGTGAGGATCAAAATTCCTTCTTCCTGTAGACTGCCTTCAAAGAACAGCCTTTTGTTGCTTTACTGACTGAGATGCCGGTGGGTTTTTTTACTATTTTATTCCATTTTCAACATTCTGATGGGATATTCACCTATTTACTTAAAATTGTGTTCTCTTGAACACATCGTTCACTTTGGCTACATAAGCCTTCTAATTCATATCAACAAGCTTTAAGATGAGAATGTGCTTACCACAAAGAAATAAAAAAGTAGGTTCTATAGCCCTATGTCAGTCTCTCAGGATGTATATCCACAACTCCACTGAATTTTCAACCTCACATAGCTATTCCCTTCTTGAAGAAGCTGAGACAGGGATGGTTCTAATTCCTGTTAAGACAGGCCAAAAGTTTAGTATGGGTATGGAAGGATCTTAATACACTACAAATTTAAAACTAGGTTGCAATGAGGAATTTAACTGACTACAATTGTGTGAAACTAATCCAACTAAAATGACTCACTATTTAACACTGTTGTGCTAAAAATGCAAAGATTTATCTGTTCACATAGTTATGGTTATTTTTGAAACCAAAAGTGCAAGATCTAAGGCATTAATGTGATTCTAGGAATAGTTAAAAATGGTTGTTAATCTACACTGCAAAATGGAAATTTTTTTACTATTCCAGGAGATGACAGCCAACATAGGTGATTTCATACCATAAATGGAGTGGTTTTGTATGAAGTTTTGATGTCAAAGAAAGTATTTAAGAACCTGTTTTCTGGATTCCAGAGTGTCTAGCCTGTATTAAGGAAGAGGCCAGAGCCTCAGGAGTCTTAACACTCTCAGGTTTCTATTTTCCTACATAAGAACAGCCATACTAGGTCAAACCATTGGTCCCTCTAGCCCAGTATCCTGTCTAACAGTGGCTGGTGCCTTATGTTTCAGAGGGAAGGGAAAGAACAGGACAGTTATCGAGTGATTCATCCCGTCATCTACTCACAGTTTCTGGCAGTCAAGGTTTGGGGATATCCAGAGCATGGGGTTGTGTCTCTGACCATCTTGGCTGATAGCCATTGATGTTCATAGCCATGAACAGTTCTAATTCTTTTTTAATCTAGGTTGTTTTTTATTTTGTTTTTTTGTTTTGCTTCACAACGTCCCTTGGTAATGAGTTCCACAGGTTGACTGTGTGTTGTGTGAAGAAATACTTCATGATGTTTGTTTGAATCTGCTGCTTATTAATGGCATTGGGTGACCCCTCTTTCATGTGTTGTCTGATAATTCTGTTCTTTACTATAGTTTCAACCAGATTTCTGGTACTGAAGTTAAGCTTACCGGCCTGTACTTGCCAGAATCGCCTCTCTAGTCTTTTTTAAAAATCAGCTTTACGTTAGCCATCCTCCAGTCATTTGGTACAGAGGCTTATTTAAGCGATAGGTTACAGATCACAGTTAGTAGTGCTGCAGTTTCATACGAGTTCCTTCAGAACTCTTGGGTGAATACCATCAGAGCCTGGTGACTTATTACTGTAAAATTTATCAATTTACTCTATTGACACCTCATTCTTGGACAGTTCCTTAGATTTGTCACCATAAAAATAATGGGTCCCCTCACATCCTCTGCAGTGGAGACTGATGCAGAGAATTCATTTAGATTCTCCACAATGGTCTTGTCTTGCTTGAGTGCTCCTTTAGCACTTTGATCGTCCAGTGGCCCCACTGATTGTTTGGCAGGCTTCCTGCTTCTGAAGTACTTACAAAAACTAACAACAAATTTTTATCATCTTTTGCTAGTTACTCTTCAAATTCTTTTTTGGCCTGCCTAATTATTACTTGACTTCCCAGAGTTTATGCGCCTTTCTGCTTTCCTTAGTAGAATTTGATTTCCGCCCCCCCCCCAACCACTTCCTTTACTCTGTTTAGCCATGGTGGCCTTTTTTGGTCCTCTTACTTTTTTTGTTTTGTTTTTGTTTTGTTTTAATTTGGGTATACATTTACTTTGAGCCTCTGGTCTGATGTGTTTAAATAGTTTCCATGCAGCTTGCAGGCATTTCACTCTTGTGACTGTTCCTTCTAATTTCTATTCAACTAGCTTTCCCATTATTATTCCCCTTTTGGAAGATAAAAGCTACTGTGGTGTGTTTCTTTGGTTTCTTCCTCCCTACAAGGATGTTACATTTAATTACATTATGGTTGATAATACTGATCAGTTCAGGTATGTTCACCTCTTGGACCTAGTCCTATGCTCTGCTTGGAACTAACTCAATAATTGCCTCTCCCCTCTTGGGTTCCAAGATTAACTGCTCCAAGAAGCAGTCATTAATGGTGTCTAGAAATTTTATCTCTGCATCCCATCCTGAGGTGATGTACTCCCAGTTAATATGGTGATAGTTGAAATCCTCCATTATTATTGGGGTTTCTGGTTTTGTAGACTGTCTAATTTCCCTGAGCATTGCACAATTACAGTCAGTCACCATCCTGGTCAGATGGTTGATAGTACATTCCTACTGATCTACTCTTATTAGTCAAGCATGGAATTTCTATCCATAGAGATTCTATGGAAGTTTTGCTTCATTTAAGATTTTCAGTATATTCAACTCTATGCTTTCTTTCATATATAGTGTCACTCCCCCACCAGGGCAACCTGCTCTCATTCCTATATATTTGTACTCTGGTATTACTGTGTCCCATTGATTATCATCATTCCACCAAGTTTCTATGATGCCTATTGTTAGGATCAAGATCCTAATTTAATAACAGGCACTCAAGTTCACCCCCTTTGATATTTAGACTTACATTTTTATATAAGCACTTATAATATTTGTCAATATTTAGTTGTCTGCCTGTGTGATGTAATTGAATGGGACTCTTTTTGTTTGTTTGTTCGTTTGTACCTTATCAACTTCTATCCTCTCCTCTTTCCTAGGATATATAGTATCCCCTTTAATAAATCCTCCCCTAAGGGATGTCCATCTGAATCACATGCACCTTATGCCTGTCGGCTTTCCGCCAGCCCTTAGTTTAGAAACTCCTCTACAATCTTTTTAATTTTACATGCCAGAAATCTGGTTCCGTTTTGGTTAAGATGGAGCACATCCTTCCTGAATAGGCTCCTCCTTTCCCAGAAGGTTCCCCGTTCTTAATAAATTTAAAACCCTCCTCCCAATACCATTATCTCATCCACACATTGAGACCATGCAGTTCTGCATATCTAACTGGCCCTGCGTGTGGAACTGAAACCATTTCAGAGAACGCTATCAAGGAGGTCCTGGACTTTACTCTCTCACACAGCAGCCTAAATTTGGCCTTCAGGACCTCTTTTACCTTTCCTTATGTCATTGGCACCTATGTGTATCATGATCACTTGCTCCTCCCAAGCACTGCACGTACATCCATCTAGATATGTCTAAAGGTTTGCAACCCAGCAGGCAATTCACCACGTGGTTTTCCCGATCATCATAAACCCAACTGTCTATATTTGTGATAATCGTATCCACCTTTACTATTGCCTGTCTCATTCTAATAGCCTTCTGGGGGAGGGGACTCCAGTTATCTTCAGTGTGAGAGGATACCATGACATCATCTGGAAGGAGGGTTCCAACTACGGGAGAGTTTCCCTCCGCTCCAGCTTGATGTTCTTTTCCCCCGAGATTTTCATTTTCCTCAACCTCACAGAAGCTGTCAGACTGGGGGTGGGACCACTCTATTGTGTCCCTGAAAGTCTCTATGTACCAAACTTATAAGGAATTGGGTTTGGAGGAATACTCAGCTTTTAGCAAGTCTCAACTTTACTCCTTGATGGGAGCCAAAATAGTAAACCTATTACAGTAAAGTTCTTAGCATCAATAAATCTGAGTCCTGACTATAGTGGTAAATATTTAAGTGCTAAAAAAAGAATGCCTGGCCACTTTGCTTTGATTTTGGTGGGGAAGAGCTATTGCTACTAACCATTTATCTTTATGGAAAAATAGCCTGTTTGATTAAATAAGCTGTTGAACATGTTTACTTCATTATCTTTGGAGGGTGCCTTTACCAACATGCAGTATCACTTGAATTTATTGGGGAACAATGTTTTCTAGGCATGTAAAACTTTTCATTAGAAAGAGCATTTTTGAAACTTCTATGGATTTGATCCTTGGAACAAAGGTGTTGCATTTGACAGGTTCTTTCTAGTGAGAAATGTCAGGTCAGTTACATGGATTGTTTGGGTAATGGAGGTAAAATAGTTTCATTTTTGAAATTGTGTGGCACCAATGATTGGCTCTGACACTCCATTAATCAATTCAGTACTTGGTGTTGAATGTAAGTTTTTTGTTTTTTCCCCCCAATAAATTTCACAACCATATGGCTTGTACATTCACTTCCAAGTTATGGTGCTGTTAATATGTAGATTTGGGTTCCTTAGGCACCAATGGAGAACATGTTACTCACAGGAAGTACTTATTTGCATACGAGTTTTGTCCTCATTTAAAACATTAAAATATCCCATTAGTTTGATGATTAACTTTTCTCAGCCTGTAAATTACTTAAGAAAATATTGAAGGCATGCATCTGTATAAACAGAGCAACATATCTTGCCCTCCTAGCAATATCATTTACATTTGGGTAACTTCATATCAAACTTTTTGAGTTCTTAAAATGTTGCATTTTATGATACCGTCTTTGGACTAAACAGTACTTGTTCATATAACTCTCTGAATTAAACTTTGGGAAAAATCAGATGTTAATAAATCATACAAAAGCTATTAATTTCCCCCCCCCCTTTTTAAATTCTGGACTTAGGTAAAAGAGTACAGATTCGGAAAGCACCACAAAGTATTCCAGATGCAGTGCCTGAGAGGAAAAGGTCAACACCCATCAATCCTGCAAATACAATACGAAAGACGCACGTAAACAACAGTGTTTCTCAGCGACCATATAGAGACAGGGTGATTCACTTACTGGCACTGAAGACCTACAAGAAACCAGAGCTACTTGCTCGCTTGCAGAGAGATGGCGTTAATCAAAAAGACAAGAACTCCCTTGCAGCTATCCTTCAGCAGGTGAGAACATCTGGACAGGATGTCTTTCCTGCTCTTTCTGCTCCTTCTCCTGGTTGTTTCTTAATATAGTTCAGGACATTACTGCCATATTTCATCTAGAAAAGTGAGGGTTCACTTTGGTGAATGACGGACACATTCATTGATACTGGCTCTTTGACAGACTTCTTGAAAAGCTGCCCTGTTTTATGAGTACTTAAAACAAAACAAACTGGAAGTTTAATGAGTTATAGGGGAAGTTTGTACTATTGAAGACTTCTGAAGCTCTTCATGAGTGTTAGGGAACAATTGCTGGGTATATTTTTAGCTATCTTGTTCCTACTGCAGTTTTTTTCCCCAGGAGGCTTACTCTTGTTACTCCAAGCTGCTTAATTTGTGAACATAGTTTCTCTTAACTGTTCAGACTAATTCATTAAGGAACTTATTATGTTTCCATTGACAAGTTTACTAGCCCTTTTTATAAAGAGGAAAGCAGTTTTGGGGGTAATGATTATGCAGATTTTTTTCTCATTTAAACAAGTGTAGTGGCCTATAAGTTGGTGCCTAACCACATTGAGTTCTATTTCAATCCCAGGATAGCTAGTTAAATATTTTGTAACTCTTATTTAAATGTTACAGTAAACGAAAATATTGGTGTTCTGTCACAGAAAATTTCTTTAAATAGTTCGTTCTTCCCTAAGAAGATGAATGATATTTTAGAATGAACTTCATATCTCTTTGCAAAAGAAAATATGGGGGGACCTGCTATTTATCTCTCTCCACTGTGAAAACTGACCATCTATTCTTTTGTTTCCTATCTTTCAACCAGTTACTGATCCTCTTATCCCATGGCTGCTTACTTTGCTAAAGAGCCTTTGGTGTGGGACCTTGTCAAAGGCTTTCTGAAAGTCCAGATACACTATATCTGCTGGGTAATCCGTGTCCATATATTGGTTGATGCCCTCCAAGAATTCTAATAGATTGGAGAGGCATGATTTTCTCTTTACATAAGCCATGTTGACTCTTCCCCAACATATTATGTTCATCTTTTGTTCTCTCCATGAACGTAACTTTTTTTGTAGTGGAGTTATAATTCTTTTGGCGAGGGTAGTGGATTTTTATCCTTCACCAAAATTATCCTTAAGTTTGCGATCTGTAATTTTAGGCATGCTCTTGGACTCCTGGACTCAAAGAGTTGAGTTCTCATTTCATGTCCCATTATAAACAGTTGTGAAAAAAAATGCTTGCTAGGATACCTTTTTAACACTCTGCTTTGCCTATCCCCATATTGGCTACCAGGAGGCTGTAAATTTAGTCTCACTTCATTTTATTCATCTCTAAAAAAAAAAAAAAAAAAATGTGGTATGGCTTAAGCCACCACTTACAGTAAATATGTATGAAAAGAATTCTGTAATTTCCCTCTCCGTAATGGTTAATTCATTGACTTTTAAACCAGGAATAAGTGTCTTGTGTCCATTTGTGAATTGAGCAATAATAAATATGCTTAAATCAGTTTTTCAGACAGTAAGATTAAATTTTAAGTGTATGTAGACTGAAGTATTTTTATGCAACTGTTAGTGTGTTAGCAATTGTCATTTTCTGTAGCTTACTGTAATAGTTCTAAAAGATTAGGATGACAGATTCTGAAACTTCAGCCACGGTGTAGCTGCGTAGCAAAGGAATTGGACCTAGATGAAACATTGACACCTTTTTAACCTGGATCAAAGAAAAGGATCGCTAACAAACTTTGTACATCTGCCAGAACAATAAATTGAAAGTTTGAATAGTGCTTTTGTTAAAACGTTCAAGGTCAGATGTCAGTTAATTGTCAGCCGGTTGGGACGCATTTTGTCCCGATATCCGCCGGCAGCACTGTTTTTTTTTTTTTTTGCTCAGCCAGCAGGACTCGGCCACCCCTCCACCCCCATGTGTCCCGATATTTTCTTCCCCTCATCTGGTCACCCTATTTTTACTATGACACTGCAGTTCCCTTGTACGACCTACTGATGCTAATATAAAATTCTAAAGGCCAGGCCTGCATAAGTGCACAGTGGGGGAAGGGGGAGAAGGGTTCAATGATTTTTCTCCAATCCATCCGCCTCCATGACTGCGGTATGGAATATCTGTCTCAATGCCTGCTACCTCCCCAGCGCATGCACCTTTCAGAAAAGTGTGCCATGCAAAGTGCTTGAATTACTATTTGGCCTTCAGAAGCCAGCAAGGATGGTTGCTGGTTCAGTATAATGCTAACTCATCTTATTTCTACACTACAAAGTTTTTATTTTTAGTTCAGTTCGCTATCATTTCATCAGCAAAGTTCTAATAGACCTTTTATTAGAAAGTGTTATACCATAAATCAGGGGTGGGCAAACTACGGCCCATGGCTCAGCCCCGCTCTGGCCAGGGTGCAGGGTTGGGGGCCGCGCCCCGTGGCTCCCGGAAGCTGCGGCATGGCTCTGCTCCGGCTTCTACACGTTCCAATGGGAGCTGCAGGGGCAGTGCCTGCGGACGGGGCACCGTGCAGAGCCACCTGGCTGTGCCTCCACATAGGAGCCAGAGAAGGGACATGCCACTGCTTCCGGGAGCCACTTTAGCTAAGCGCTGCTCGGAGCCTGCCCCAGCCCATATCCTCTCCCCACGTCCCAACCCCGTACCCAGCCCTGATCCCCCTCCTGCTCTCCAAACCCCTCGATCCCAGCCCGGAGCACCCTCCTTCACCCCAAACCTATCATCCCCAGAGCCTGCACCCCCAGCCAGAACTTGCACCCCTTCCCGCACCCCTTCCCGCACCCCTGCCCCAGCTCTGATCCCCCTCCGAAACCCTTGGTTCCTGCCCAGAGCACCCTCCCACACCCCAAACTCCTCATCCCCAGGGCTCGCACCCCCTCCCACACCCCAACCCCAATTTTGTGAGCATTCATGGCCCGCCATACAATTTCTATTCCCTGATGTGGCCCTCGGGCCAAAAAGTTTGCCCACCCCTGCCATAAATGGTCTTGAGTACAAAATATATTCACTTTTAGTTAGGGGCTGAAACTGAGAGCCTAAATGTACTTACTGTTTGCACATGTAAGAAAGCATTCTTTATTGAAAGTACTACTGTTACGTTGCTGTTCCTAACAAATGGGTCTACTCTCTTTGATTTGGGTAACTTATTTGTTTCAGACAATATGGTGGATCACTAAAAGGCTTTACAGGCAAAATATAGGCATATACAAGTCCTAGTATTTGTTTCTTGAAATACAATATCACAACCAGCTATGACAGAATACATAAAATACTTTAAAAATGAGATGTGTAACAATACAAAACATACCTAATAAATGTACTTGATCCACTAGCACACATTCAGATACCCTCTTTCTTTGAGACTTAGTCCAAATTTTTTGGGGGGAAGGCAAATCTGCATAAATCACAATGATTGTGTCCATATGCTTTTCAGTGTACAAGGCTCTTTAATATCTTGACTAGGAGTAACAGGCAAAGGGCCGGTTTCTGAACTTCAGAGGTCTGTTACAGATAGTACAGTTTGAAGGTCTAAAATGGGATTTGAAGGGGAAAAGTTGCCAAATTAATGCTTTGATGTGGCAGGCATCAGTGAGCACGGCCTTTTACCAACATGACTTTTTTCAAATACACAAGGAAAGGAAGGGGGACCTGTCAGAAGCTGTCTTAAAGCAGAGCACTAATAGGATGTATATGCTAATAAACAACAAGGCATTAACTAGTATGGAATTATGAGTACAACATTTTTTCCTGGCATTCATGGATATCTGTTTTGCATGTACGCTTGGGGCTTATAGATTTAGGTGTGGAACAGGGCATGTACATCCTTTCTCAGTTACATTTGTGCAAAATTTTACTTGTACCCTTATTGCATGACTAAAATGTATTGATGTACATGGCTGAAATTGTTTTACATCTTCATTAAACCAAAACTTTTTAGGTATACTTAAAAAATAAAAGTCAACTCATTAAACTTCCAACACTTTTTGTCCCTTTTTCATTAAAGGGAAAATTTAGTGCCGGGTCAAGTGTTGTACTATTTTGACAATCTCCGGTGGAATGCTACAACTTCATGTGGTTTCTAGGAAGTGTGCATGTACTAAACTCCATGACCCAGTCTCTGGGAAACAAGAATGGCTACCTATTTTTGTCATAATCATTTGGCTAGATAAAACTGCGATTACTGGCACTGCAGCATGAGTTACCACTATTCTTAGTGCTGTGCCAATTTTCTTTTTTTTGTGATCTAGCATCATTGATGTCAGCAGAACTGTGTTGGCTGCTATTCCATTAGAAATACAGGAAAAATAAACACTGGAATTATAATGTTCGAACTTGAATGCCTAAAGTTAGAATTCTGCATTTGTATTTAGTCACGTAAATATGAATAAGCCTGACTAATGCACATTGACCTTCAGATCTTTTAAAAAATCAGGCCATTCTTTTATAAGTACCTAAATTCACACACCCAAGATTGAAAATTTTGGCATACAAAAATGTTCACTATATGAAAGGTCTGTCCTTTATTGCCTTTAAAGCCGAAGGCTAGTAAATACAGAATACATTTTTCATAGTTATATTTTCAACCTATATTTAAACTGTCCAATTTACTCTAGTATTATAACTTGTAGATAGCGTTAATATTTGTATTTTTAAATATATGTTTGTAGGTAGCCAACTTGAATCCCAAGGACAACTCTTACACTCTGAAGGATTATGTATTTAAAGAGATCCAAAAAGATTGGCCTGGATACAATGAGATAGACAAACAATCACTGGAGTTAGTACTTTCTAGGTAAGTTCAATCTTTTTCTTTAAAGGTAACAATAAAAGAATACATTGTTTGAGAAGTAACAGGCTTCTTTCTTCCCAAATAATGGAAGATCTATTAGAGCATCTTTTTCTTGATTTTTCCTTGTAACCTGGAATATGGGTGATCTTTACAGAAAACTAAATTCATCTCAGAATGCCACCAGCACCAGTCATTTGGAATCTCCTCTAAGTTCTTCTAAAGATGCTGCATCTGCTTCTCCTTCCCAGGTATTTAATTTGTGATTTTCTTTACATTGCAATATGATGCAGTCAGACTTAATACATACGAGTTTTATATTGGTGTGAAAGCTTTAATAATGTAATGAGAAGGCACCAATACCCCTTCTAATGTATGAAGAAGGTGAAGCAACTATTGCTATATAATTGGATGGTGGCATAGAATATAACTTAAAAAAAAATAGTTGCACCATGGAAGACTGTGGAACTGATGTGTGGGGTTTTTGAAAAAAATTCTTGTCATGTAGTTCCTAATAACCCTGTGCAGTAACTCCTCACTTAACGTTGTAGTTATGTTCCTGAAAAATGCAACTTTAAGCAAAACGATGTTAAGCGAATCCAATTTCCCCATAAGAATTAATGTAAATAGTGGGGGTTAGGTTCCAGGGAAATTATTTTCACCAGACAAAAACTCTCTCTTGCTCTCTCAAGTTTTAAACAATTTAATACTGTACACAGCAATGATGGTTGTGAAGCTTGGTTGAGGTGGTGGAGTCAGAGAATGGAAGAGGGTGGGATATTTCCCAGGGAATGCCTTACTGCTAAATGATGAACTAGCACTCGCCTGAGCCCTCAAGGGTTAACACGTTGTTAATGTAGCCTCACACTCTACAAGGCAGCACAAATGGAGGGAGGGGAGACAGCATGCAGACAGACAGAGATACACACCCTGTGTGTGTGTGTGTGTGTGTGTGTGTGTGTGTGAGAGAGAGAGAGATGTGCATTGCTCCTTTAAGCTGAACTGTCAGCTGTTGCACAGGGAACTTAGGGGAGCTACCGGTCCACCCTGGTTCCAAGCCTCCACCTAGCTCCAACAGGCTGCTCTTTCTGCAAGCAGTGGACAAAGCAGGCGGCTGCCAAACAACATTATAAGGGAGCATTGCGCAACTTTAAACGAGCATGTTCTCTAATTGATCAGCAACGTAACAACATTAACCGGGACAACTTTAAGTGAGGAGTTACTGTATTTGGAGAGCAGATAGCGTTGTAGTAAACCAGACTTCTACATAGATGGCTCATAAAATGTTTTGCAAACATAGATTCTCAAACTGTGCCTATTGCTATGGTATCTGAACTCGTAAGTGACCATACAAAATGTAACTATTAATAGCATGCTGGCAAAAGCTGTGTCCTTACTCAGGGTTGAACTTGTCCTCAGAGGCTTAACTTTTTAGGTGTCAGTCACTTTCTGGTTGTTAAATACTTAAACAAAAAATATACCTCATATATTGCCAAACAGTTTATCTTGGTGTGTCTTGGTATTTCAAATGAAGGCAAGGTATTTGTATTACTTAACTCTTGTACCCCGTTGCATGCTGTGGGTGTTTGGTCCTTCTGTACTGTCATATTGTTTTGATATTTCTGGCATGCAGGCATTTTTATGCTGCAGCCTTTTAACCCTTAGTTTAAATGCAGTATCTACCCTGGACAGGACAGAACTAAGGTGTTTTAGGGCAGCAATATTCTGTTTCTGCAAAATATACTTGAATTTATTTTTGCTGTGGGTGTTATTGAGATATCAGTTATGATTAAGTGTAGTCCACTGGTTAAAGCATGGAACGGAGTTAGAAGATCTGGGTTCTAGATTCAGCCTGACTGCAGGTGTCAGAGACCTTGGATAAATCACTTATTTCTCTGTGCTTCCCTTGTTCATATATAAAACTGAGAATACCCACTTTAATAAAGCACTGGGAGACTTGTAGATTAAAACCACTATTTAAGATAAAGTATCAGTGATTGCAGTAAAAATATAAAATAGCACTATAAGAAAGGCAGTAGAAGAGCGTTCTAAAAATGATTGGGTGGTGCTTTCATTTGCTGTTTCAGGACAGGTGAAACTAAGTACTGAACATCCTGTACTGAGGCCATTAACATATTCGGGACGGGGAAATAAAAATACATACCTGTTTCTTGCCAACTTTGGCTACTGTTTCTCATGGTAACAGTGAAATAGTATAAATTGTGTGGTTCTGTCTTCTCATCTGCTTCAACACACACATTGAATCTGGAAGTAATTCAGCTGTGTGGTACAGAGCTGTGCCTGGCACTTCTGGTCAGAGGCACTGCTTTGTACTGAAACATAAGCAATATATGCTTGTTAAGCAAACTGACATGAGTCAGATAGTATTTCAAAAGAACTCCAGTATTCTCTGAGGATAATTTAGACCCCAGGCTCCCTATAGCAGAAACTAGATTTTTCCTTGCCACTTTTTGAGGTTTAGGATTTCTGATTAAAAAAAAAATGTTCCACGTTGGTTGGAACTGCTTGAATAAAACAGACTATATGGAGGCAGCAACTGTTTACTTACTGAATGTATCTGCACTGCACAAATATCTAGAGTACTGACTAACCTGCCATGTTCCAGCATGGACTGTGATACTTCCCCAGACAATGTCTTATGTGGTTCCAAAGTCTTGGTCACAGATCTGAAGGGGATCTTCTCAGGATGACAATTTTTTTAAAGCTATCTAGATTTATTTTTTAAGCATGAAACAATGCACATGTAGCTGTCATGATCTTCATCTTATCTAAAATAAACTAGCAAGCATAAGAGACTAGGTTTTAATCAGTTTATTTTAGACATACCTTAGAATTGGACTAAATGGAAACTAATGGTCTTTTTTTATTGCAGAAACGGCTGTTGGATTCAGATTTTATTGATCCTTTAATGAATAAAAAACCAAGAATATCTCACCTTACCAATAGAGTTCAACCAACATTAAATGGTCACTTGACTGCTTCCAACGAGAGAGCTGCTGCTGCACCACCACTTCCCCCTGCAGTCGCTGCCACCCCAGCTCCTCCAACGCTTCCTTCAACTCGCCTTCCTGTTTCAAATCCTCTTCAGCCTGTAAACTCTAACTCCAATTCCCCTAGCACTCCTGAAGGCCGGGGGACTCAAGACCTGCCTGTTGATAGTTTTAGTCAGAATGGCAGCAGCATCTTTGAGGACCAGCAAGAAAAATATACCTCTAGGACTCCTTTGGAAATGCCAGCACCCACTGTAGTTGAGTTAGCGTGTCCAAAGTCAACAGATGAGATACATTCAGTGTTGCACAAAAAATCCAAAAAGAAGTCAAAAAAACATAAGGAGAAGGACCAAAGCAAAAAACATAACATGGAGAGTATTGAAGAAAAGGAGAAAGACCTTAAGAAAGAAGAAATTGTCAAGCTGAAAAATTCCAGTTTGGATTCAAGTGAAGGTATTTAAAGTGCTGCTTTTTTAAATTACTTTATGGATAAGTGAGACTGATCTGGTGGGTAAAACAATGGACCAGAAATAAGACCTCAGTTCCACTCCTATCTGCTACTGACTTACTAAACTTGGAACAAGTTACTTAACCTCTCTCTGCTGCCTCCTTCCATAGCTTTAAAATGGGAATAATGATAGTTACCTGCCTTTACATATAACAATTTTCACCTGAACCAAAGTGCAAATTATTACCTTACCAAGGTTTAAGGCTATATAAAAACAAAGAGGAGAAATGACACATGTACACAAGTACAGCTATATTGGCACTCCAGACAAAATGTTCTTCAATTTTATTTTTGGCCAGATTGACTTCAGCTTTTGAATAACAGGAATAATTCATATTTTAAAAAAATTATAAACAATTCATTGTTGGAAGGGATTGTTGGATAATCAAAAGGATAGAACAAAAAAGAATACTACTTTGGTTTTGTTTTATAAACTACAAGGTGTTCACATACCACTTTGAGTGCAGGGCAGTTCAATTATTAACTGTGTTGGGTCAAATCAATTTATCAATGGGCATCAGCACTGTTGATGTTTACCGCATTCTTCAGAGAACTGACTGTGACTTCATGGCTGTGAAATAACTTCTAAAGAAAAAGCAAACTAACTGAAATTTGACTGACCATACAGTAAACATTGTTATTGAGAACATTGTACTGTGTGATTCATTTCACAGTGGCTGGGAGACCAACCCACAGAAAATTAATGAATTTTGAAAATTAACAAGTAAAAGTACACACTAAAGGCTAGAGATAATGTTGCATAACATACACTTAATTACAATTTATTTTTAATTATTGTACAGTAGCAATTGTAATTTTGTGCGTTTATAAAAAAAAAAAAAATCTAGCATTGTGAATCTTTACTCCAGAGTATTCCAGATCTCTCAGAGTTGGGAAGAGACTATCAGTTTTCTCTTTACAAAAAACCTTGCAGTTTACTCAGATGGTACTAAAGTCTCGATTTGGAAACTTCTCTCCTTCCTCTTTCCTGCTCCAGAAATTATTCTTACAACTACTTTAAGCAGTAGTGGAGAAGATATAAAAATCTTAAAATCCTGCTTGCAAAACCAAATAAAAGCTTACCTAATACATTTGCTTTCCTAATGCTTTTTAAAAAAAAAAAAAAAAAAAAAGGTTGTGGAATGTAGTTGTTAATTCAAAATCCATAAGATATCAGTTGGAGCTACAAAGTTTTTTAATATTGACATTTAATAAACAAATATCAAGTGTGAGTACGAGCAATTCCTTTAATCTTGCATTTGACGTTTTAAATAGGTTTTGTTAAATCAGAAGTCAGATTCAGCCCTCACCTAGTCTAAAACTGTTGTTTCATCTCTGGAAACAGAGCTGATTGTATAGATTGGACTCTCTTTGAAGGCATCCCTGCTCTTGTAGACTGAAAATCTTTGTGCTCCGTACACCAGTATATGATAGCATTCAGGATACTGTCGGTCAGTTACAGAATTCTAAATGTCTAGTAAAATTCTATATTGTGCCTTAAATTGATATTTATATTGCTAGAGCACCCACAACCTGCTGGGCACATTCAGAGGAAGACCTGATTATAAAATATTTTTATTTAAAAGAAATACTTATTCCTTTTTAAAATTGAATTTTTGTTCAGAGTACTGAAATTTGGATAACATAGGTTTTATTTGTATAATAAAATTAATTTATTTTGTATATCTCACTGAATTGATAGTTACTATTAAACTTTACACTTCTCCTTTTATCATCTGTAGAAACTCCGCGCTGATTAGGCTTCAACTGGACTATTGTGTCCAGTTCTGGGCGCAACATTTCAGGAAAGATGTGAATAAATTGGAGAAAGTCCAGAGAAGAGCAACAAAAATGATTTAAAGGTCTAGAAAACATGACCTATGAGGGAAGATTGGAAAAAATGGGTTTGTTTAGTCTGGAAAAGAGAAAACTGAGAGGGGACATACCTTTTCAAGTACATAAAAGGTTGTTACAAGGAGGAGGGAGAAAAATTGTTGTTCTTAACCGCTGAGGATAGGACAAGAAGCCATGGGCTTAAATTGCAGTAACGGAATGGTTTAGGTTGGACATTAGGGAAAAACTTCCTAATTGTCCAGGTGGTTAAGCATTGGAATAAATTGCCTAGGGAGGTTATGGAATCTCCATCATTGAAGATTAAGAGCAGGTTAGACAAACAACGCTCCAGGTAAACAAAAAATGTATTAGATCAGGGATCGGCAACCTTTGGCACACGGCCCGCCAGGGTAAGCACCCTGGCGGGCCGGGCCGGTTTGTTTACCTGCTGCGTCCCCAGGTTCGGCCGATCACGGCTCCCACTGGCTGCAGTTCGCTGCTCCAGGCCAATGGGGGTGGCAGGAAGTGGTGGCCAGCACATCCCTCGGCCCGGGCCGCTTCCCACTGCCCTTGTTGGTCTGGAGTGGTGAACCGCGGCCAGTGGGAACCGCGATCAGCCGAACCTGTGCACACGGCTGGTAAACAAACCGGCCCGGCCCCTGGCGGACCGCGTGCCAAAGGTTTTTGATCCCTGTATTAGATATTCAATTCAATGATTCCATAGAGTTTAAAATCAGAAAAATTTTGGTGTAGACCCGTTTATAAGCTGACCCCCGCTCTTTGTGTCACTTTTTTTACCAAAAATATTCGGCTTATGAACGAGTATATACGGTACTTGCTTGTGTTTGTGTTAAACCTGCTGCCTGTTAATTTCATCTGGTGACCCCTGGTTCTTGTGTTATGTGAAGGGGTAAATAACACTTCCTTATTCACTCTCTCCACACCATTCATGCTTTTATAGACCTCTTTTATCTTTTAATTGTTTCTTTTCTAAGCTGAACAGTCTGCGTCTTTTTAATCTCTTCTCTTATGGAAGCTGTTCCATCCCCCTAATTTTTGTTGCCCTTCCCTGTGCCTTTTCCAATTCTAATATATCATTTTTTATATGGGGCGAGCAGAACTGCATGCAGAATGCATGGGGTGGGTCTACTATGATTCTATATAGTGGCATTATGATATTTACTGTAGTCTTATCTATCCCTTTCCTAATGGTTCCTAACATTCTGTTAGGAATATGAGAAGAATTTAAAACACAGGCTCTTCCTAAAGTAGAGGAAATAGTCCCATTTTTATTGCTTGCAAACAGATGGATTATTTAGGGATTACATTACTTTCATAACACCTTCCTGAAGAGCAACATATTGTCTTGCTTTTTTTACTTGTAAAAACCAATGTCACCATATTAATGAGGAAATCTTCTTCTGTTCAAAATTAAAGCCTGAATGCTAATTAGATTTGCATAAAATGCTATAAGGACTTCTTTTGTATAGAAAGTGTTAAAATTAAATTATAAACTTGGCTTACCCATAGTTGGGGGAGGGTTGGGTAGGGAAACTTGCACCGAGAAAAGCACTTTGGCTTTCCACCCTATTGTCCTTTAGTTTGGTCCTGTGAGAGTTGCATATTGATGTAAAACTTCTAGCTCCTATTGTGTGGCCACATCTGCCCCCTCAGATTTTGAATTGTTGTGCAGATGCCACAATTTATCTTGATAATACAAGGTTGACCTTGGGTTAAGATTGCATTATTTTGTTGTACAGATTCTACAGTAGCTAGTGCGCTTTAAACTGCTGGTATTGCCTATTGTAGAGTTGGTCATATGGCCCCTATTGTAAATATTCAGTTGTGCGCATGATTACATGGTGAGACAAAAATAGAATTCCTGGGAAGAAGCGTTCCAGACCGTTCAGATTTGGATCACATTCGGTATATTAGAATCTTGTTATATGTCAACCTTTTATTTCCATATAGGTGTTAAAGAGACTTGCACTGACTCTACAGATCCTTCATCAACAAGTGAACTACCAGACTACTTTGTGTAAGTAAAATTATGCCTAAGATTGACATAATCCATGCAGTGCACTAACAGGCAGTTCAAAAATCAACTGTGAAAGGTCTTACGTAATTAGAAAATGGAGTTACCAAAATGTAACTTTTTAAAGGGCCCCGTCAATGCTGCTGGTTCTAAAAGTGGGGCCACACTATTAATCAGTAATCTGTTTAGGGCTCCGTCCTGCAAACACTTGTGCACATGAGTAACTTTACTCATTGAAAGTTGCCTCACTGACTTCAATGATACTGCCCAAGGGAAAAGGGTTATCCATGTGCATGAGCATTCATAGGACTGAGCTCTTTGGCTTTATGCAGGGTGCATAAAGCTATATTATTTAACTGAAATGCAGCATAGTTACAGTTTTTTTAATATAACTGTATACACACACTATATATAATGTTATAGTCACAAAGACCATTAAAGAGACAAAACGGTTGACAAGTTCAACTTTAACATACTGTACACCTGTCACGGACTCTGAAATCTGGTCTCCCTCTGTGAAATCTGGTCTCTTGTGTCCTTTTACCCTATACTATACAGATCTCACGTGGGGGGGGAGACCAGTGTTTCTCAAATTGGGGGTCCTGGCCCAAAAGGGAGTTGCAGGAGGGTCACAAGGTTATTTTAGATGCGGGTTGTGGTATTGCCACCCTTACTTCAGCGCTGCTGTCAGAGTTGGGCGGCCGGAGAGCGGCGGCTGTTGGCTTGGTGCCCAGCTTTGAAGACAGCATCCCACCAACAGCAGCACAAAAATAAGGATGGCAATACCATACCATGCCACCCTTACTTCTGCGCTGCTGTTGGCAGCCGCTCTCCAGCTGCCAGTAAGGGTAGCAGTACCACAACCCCGCCGCCTACAATAACCTTGCACACCCCCCCACACACACACACACACATCTCCTTTTTGGGTCAGGACCCCTACAATTACTATACCGTGATATTTCAGATTTCAATGTCTGAAATCATGAAATATGACTTTTAAAATCCTATGACCGTGAAATTGACCAAAATGGACCATGAATTTGGTAGGGCCCTACTGATGAAGCACTGATAGAAAAGATGAAAACATTTTTTTACTTAAACTTTTTCCCCTATAACATTTATTTTATTTGTACCCAGCTGTTAGCTCTTGCCTTTAACAGTTTAATTGTAATACGTATAAAATTGTCTACTAACTTTTTAACCCTACCTGCAATGAAATTATGGCTAAGCCTCACTTTGTGACATCTAAACTGATTCCATTTATTCCTAAAGACTTCCACAAGACAAAATGTTCCTCCTCGCTCAGCATAGATGAAAATGTTGAAAGAACAATGGCAGGTGCTTGAGGACCGCTGCTCCACTAGGCTAACGTGCACCTTGGGAGTTGTACTGTCTTTCACGTAGCTGGGGGCCTTGTGTTGTAGAGTGGCTCAAGTTTGTCTGGTGTTGGGGCCAAGCAAGGAACTGGCCAGTCATGCCATACACCTTAGCATACTGCTTCCTGCTGAGTTTCCTCCTAATCTGAGGCCTAGCATTTCATGTTTTTTCTGTGATAAAGAGCAATTTGTCACTCTGTAAGTGGAATGGATGGGGTTTTCTGCCCTGCTTTCAATATATCAGAGATTTGTTCTGAGCAAGATGTCTTCCTCACCACCCGTGTTCATATTCTGATATTCCAATGAAGTCATAACACAGTTTAGGACTTCACAATTTCCACAACAGGTTGTGATGTAATAAATGCAGGACTGACATCCTTGCAAGATTAAGTAACAGGAGAAGGTGGGCTGTGACAAAACAAATCGTGGCTTAAATATAGTTTTTGTATTGCTACAAATATGTAAGAAACTAAAATGTAACTGAGGGATTTCAGTGAATGTTTGAATACTTTCACCAACATAAAAGTTCCTTTGTACAGTATGTTAAAGTTGAACTTGTCAACCGTTTTGTCTCTTTAATGGTCTTTGTCACTATAACATTATATATAGTGTGTGTATACAGTTATATAAAAAAACTGTAACCTTGCTGCATTTCAGTTAAATAATATAGCTTTGGCTAACGTGTGTACAAAATATCTATACAAAACACACATTAGCAATGATCATGAAATATGTGCTCAGCTATGTTTCTTTATGAGCTACGTATATCGAACTACAACTTTACATTCCCTGTTCCCTGTATGAACATTCTGGGCTTATCTGACATGAAAAGAACACCAATTTCAGTTAAATCATAGGAACACTTCTCTGTTTCTGTGATATACAGTTTTAGCCCTGTAGGAGCCTGAAGCCCTTGTTGTTTTTTCTAAACTAAACTAAAGCAGCACCACCTTTAATAGGCAAATAGTTGGAAGTCAGCACTTTTTTAGTGAAACACAGTACTCGATGTATTTCTAAAGTGGGAGATTTGTGACCTAGTGCATAGTTTATAGTTTCCAAACTTGCCTTGGGTTTAAAAAAAATAAATAAAAAGACTCTTCAGAGAATATTGTAATGCTACGTCACAGATGTCATCCACTCAGAAACTGTGTTAAGCTACTAAAGCTT
Source organism: Emys orbicularis (assembly GCF_028017835.1). Classification (NCBI taxonomy): domain Eukaryota; kingdom Metazoa; phylum Chordata; order Testudines; family Emydidae; genus Emys; species Emys orbicularis. Next base: position 61,013,934 of record NC_088688.1, on the reverse strand, counting down.
TGATGCAGCCTGACCACAGGCTGAACTTGAAACTGCTGCAGAAAATATCCATTTTACCATAAAACTGCTCACCGGAGAGCTGCAAAAATCAGGGGACCTTGATTCAAAATTAAGGTTGAGCTTTCTGAAGAGTACACAGAGCCTTGGTTATGACTACATAGTGAGAAGTAAAAATGTATCAGCAAACACATTTTTCCACTTGCATATGGCACCTAGAAACTAGAGTGGTGAGCATATTAAAATGAATAAATAGGTGTGAAAAACTGCTAATAAAGCTTAATTTTAGCTCCTTAACTCATTCCATAGGAGATCATGTGAAATTTTTCAATATGCCAAAAATGTAAGATTTAGCTGTGTAACTCTTGTCTTGGCACAGCTGAATGTTGAACATTTTCTAGTATTTAAGAACTTGTCTCAGACTGAAACAACTATTGTAGCAGAGCCAATCTGTTGGCTAAATACGTATTCCTAGAACATTTAAAAACCAATATTTACCAGAATTCCTTGGAACAGTTCTAAAAATCCTACATATAGCTTCTGCATTTGCTCAGTAGCTGTTTTTTACTGTTTTATTGGTGGCTTTACATTTTTCTTCAAAATGTAAAAATCAAATAATATCTTGCCCAGTTCCAGTTGTGCTACTAACAAAGCACTCTCTTTTGCTATTCTGTGAAGTTTTTTCTTTTATACCAAAAACTACAAAAAAGCCAACATGGATTTTCTTAAACTCATTCCTCAACTTAAAGAATGAAAATAAATTTGGCCCAGCTTTCAAACTCTTTTGTCTCTTAATTCCTTGCCCCTTGGAGCAATTGATAATCCTGCCCCTCCTACAGAGCTAATATGGCAGAGCAAGACAAGTACCATAATACCAATAGATGCATGTATGGGGCTAGGGTGAAGCCACAAAGCCACCACCCAAGCGTGGTGATGACAAAGCTAACTTACAACTTGACACGTTGGGTGCAAATAACATGGTTACAGCTGGGAAGAGAAAGATATTCCACTTCATGTAGGAATTTTGCTTTTTTTTTTTTTCATATTTGTTTCTGTTCTGATTCAGAATGTAAATTAGAAATTTCCTGCAAAAGGGGATGGAGCAGTCCACTTGGCAGACCCTGGAAGCCCTGCGGTCAAGGAACCAGAGCAGCAAGCTGGCAGGAAACCAGGCAGTGTCATCAGAAACCAGCCTGATTTCCAAAATTGAATGATATACACCAAGCAATTTGATTTTGACAAATTGGCAAATTCCATTAAAAACCTGTGTGGTTGGCATTTTTCTGACCAGCTGTAATTATTACATTAAGGCATATAATGTAATAAAACATGCATGGAGTTAGCATAGAAATATTGTCCAGCTTAATGACACTGCTACACTGATCAGAGTTGATAAGACCTACGTGACTTCATTTTGCTTTTGCATAGATGTAGGAGCAATAAAATAAAACAGGTCTATATTCCACTCTAGTGTATTCTCCTCTTCATGTGGGCTCCTTCTGCTGTACAATAATGGTAGTACTTTGCTTGAGCACTCAATTCAGTGATTACTGCAAAATAAGAATTTGCTTCTATCTTATTTACCCATATGAAATACCTCCTTGTAAATCACCATAGTTGCAGTGGATCAGTCTATTGTGCCAATTAAATTCAATAGACCCTAACAATAAATGTTTATCTTTAAATGGACTATACTAACTCCAGCTATGTGTAGTATAACATACTGCTTCTAGCAAAACAACCTAGGATTATACAAAAATAGGTCACAAAGGGAGATGAATAAACATGGATTGAGGTGTATTACTAAACAGAGCAAGCCTATTGAATTTAAAGAAAGAGTAGTCTGTGGAGGATGTCTTATGTGGAATACCAGCTGATATAGATAGGCAAAAGTATAGACAAAGTTCAAAACTCTTGCCTTATTCTTTGTTGGATTACAGTTGGTCTTGATTTTGTGTATTGCCTATATTTCCTACAATATGAATTTTAATGTAGAAAGACACTATTGTTCTCATCTTATTCAAAATTACCATTTCATCAGCATTTCCTGAAAAGTTGAAGGGTACAAATTGTGTTTATTGGTCATCTTCTATAAGAACATTAAGCAGCAGCTTTTAGAACATTATTAGTTGCATTTGAAAACTACTCCCTAAATCACTCTTAATTTGGACCAGATTGTATCTGTAGTGGTTGAGAAAACAAATATGCATCTTTTCTGATTCAGTTTTGAACAGTGCTCATAGAGTCTGGAAGTGCTATTGGAGTTTTTGGGCTATGATCAGTTGTGTGATTCATGTTCTCCTAGCCTTTTGATATCTACCAGAGACACATCTGTCAATCCCCTTCAGGAGAAACTTGCAGATAAATTGCTTAAAAAGAGGAATGAGTGAGATAAGCTGGTGGCAAAGCAGTTCTGCTGATACTTTGGAGTCAAACTTCCTTGATCCCTGTCAGCCTGCTCGTTCTTTTTAGAGCCTGGGTGTAGAACAGACAGCTGTCAGATTTTTAAGTAGTCTCTAATGTCATTGATCACAAGATAAACATACTTCTGGGTCATGAAAGGAATAGATGGAGGTGCTCCTGCTCCATTACTTTATCTGAGAGCATCCAGAGAGTGTACTACTGGGCAGTGTCTCATCTGCCCTAAATGCTGCTGTTGTACCCTTCTGCTCAATGTATGTAGGGCACTTGGGATTGTAGTGCCTCTGGCAACACGGACATAGTAGTTGGGCTTTTCGAGTGTCTGGTCAGAATAAAGGTTTGGATGAGGACCAGTTGGCTGAGGCTAAAGTCAGACATGACCAAAGGTAACAGTGTATTTGGGAAACCTGAAAAAAAGACAAAGATTCTATCTACTCTTTTGATTGTTTGCCTACTTTTAATCACCCACACAGGTTGGCAACTTGGCCTTGCTAGGTCCTCAGCTGCTTTTGGGGATCTGGTAGCATCAGTGGCCAGAAGCATTTTTTTGTCCCTGGCAAGGTTGTGATAGTCCCTTTCAGCTGCAGACCTCATCACAGCTTGTTTTATGTTGCCTATCATGTACCGCAGATTCTTTAGATGAGTTTGACCCTCACTTAATACAGCACAATCATTAGGATAAAATATTAATTTAACTTCCTATTCAAGAGCGACACATCTGCCAAATCTTGAAATAAATTCTTGTATCGATTCAAACCCTCCCAAATGCCAGCAAAAAAACTGGTCTGCTTAAGCAGCGTTCCCAGAAGGTAAGTGCACTTTGCTCTAGCAGGTCAATACAGGAAACAAATTCTGAAATTAAGGGGCCATCATAGGAAATGAGTTGCTAGCAGCTCCACTCTTATTTAAACAGAGGTATTGGTTCTGTTTAATTTGAATGCATGTTAACTATTCTGTGTATGCACCTACAGTTGTAGATAGTTTAATGACTTCTGAATAAATACCATATAGAGCAAAATACTTATACATGTATAGACTGCAACTTGCCACTGAAATATTGTAGGTTCTGTTAAATACCGTTTGTAATACACTGACTCTAAAAACCATCTCAACCAAAGTGTACAGTTTAATATTTGTCTATCACAACAGGACAGAAGTATATTTTAAATTAGTCAAATCTTTGACTTACTGAGAAGTGAACTGCCTACTAATGTATGTTCCAGCTACTTGCAATGAACTGTAACAATTTTATACCAAGGGCATTTCATGGAAGATAAGTGTAACTTTGCTCTTTCCATTAGAAAATATATAGCTATTGTCTCATATGAGCAACGCCAGAGTTACAAGGATGACTTCAATGCAGAGTATGATGAATACAGAAACCTACATGCCAGGATGGAAAATGTCACTAGAAGATTTATGAAACTTGATGCTCAACGTAAGCTCCTTTCTCCAGGATCTAAGGAGTATCAGGTAAAGAGGAATAGAAGGCATTTTGTTAGCCAGTTTTACCTTTTGCTTTGTTTTTACATCACTCTCTTCTTCCTCTCCCCAAACGTTTAAGCATATAGCCAAATACTCCAAACTTTCTAAAAACTAATATACAAGATAAAAATCAGACTTCACAGAAAATCCTTAGATGAATGTATAATTTGGTAGAGGAAAACACTTAATTTGGCAGAAGCATCTTTTGTCTCAGGTACTTACTTGGATCCCATCACCAAATTATCTGAGAGCCCCACAATCTAATGTATTTATCCCCTCAGCACCCCTGCAAGGTAGGGAGGTACTATTATCCTCATTTTACAAATGAGGAGCTGAAGCATGGGAAGGCTCTGACTTGCCCCATTTCACAGGAAGTCTGTTGCAGAGCAGAGAAATGAACCCAGGTCTCCCAAGGTCAAGGCTAATCACTGAAACAAATTGCAGGGTGCCAGATCATCTAACAAACTATTGACCTGAAGTATATTCTTCTAGGATTGTGTAGTATGTGGCAGTGTAGGTTTCTGCAAGATGAGAAGTTTAGTGTTGTTTGTAGCTCACACTCTTGTGCAGGATTAGAATATACGAGTGGGAGGAAATAAATAAATTAATGAATAGTCTCTGGAGCAGCTACTCTAATTTTTTCCCCATAACCTGCGTCCCCAAGGGGGCATGTTATGGGCAGCAGATGGGCCAGGAAACTGTACTCCTAAACTGTAGATATAGTCCTGCTGTGCAGAGGAATTTGTTCCTCTATAATCTTTACTCCAACCATAGCAGCCCCATAGGACCAATAACCTATGCTGCTATTGGTTACTGGCCTCAGTTTCTCTGACCTCTGTTGCCCGCTGTTCTTTCAGGAAGGTTAATACTGTCTCAGGCAATATTAACTCCACAACTTTTCTTACAGATTTGCCAGGCTTTGGGAGGGTGGGAGAAGATCCCTCCCCTTAGAAGGAGGCAAGGCCTTACGTTAAGTAGCACATGGCTGCACAAAATTTTACAGGGGGCATTGAGAAAGTGGCTATACAAGAGGATCTTCAACATAGCCACTTCCCCTCCATGGCCTTATCGCAGCTTTGTCTGCAAACTTGCTCTTCTCCACAGCAGGAGGGTGACCAGAGAATAAAGGTTTGTCTTTGCAAACATTTATTTCTTGACAAGCTGGGATGTGAATCTATTTGCTGCAGACTAACTATCCATGTGGACTAAAAGTGCATTAATGGACTGTTAATGGACATCAGCAGGACCTACATGGGCAGTTAATCCATGGCAGGCTAGTGCGGGGTAGATTCATACTCCAGCTTGCCATGAACTAAATGTTTGTGTAGACAAGGCTTAAATGTCTGTGTGGTAAAACTGAAAATCTTCATCCCACTCTTCTAGCCCTTTTTAATATTCAGTTGCACTTTGCAACAGTGAAATGGTCTTCAGGTGGTCTTTATTTCAATTTTCTTACTTGCAGGTAGTTCATGAGGAAGTCCTACAGGAATATCGGAAGATCAAACAGGTGTGTACAACTGGGAGGTGGGAAGTATGGATATGTTAAACACTTTCATAATCATTCTGTGTGCAGGGTCTGGATGCCCTTTTTAGTGACGGGCATTCAGATTAAAATATTGCAAAGATGTTTCTGCATCCTGACTCGTTTCTCTTTCTTTGCAGTCTAGTCCCAACTATCAAGAGGAAAAGTACAGATGTGAATATCTTCATAACAAACTGGCTCATATTAAAAGACTAATAGGTGAATTTGACCAACGACAAGCAGAGTCATGGCACTAGAGCTCTGCTTGGACCAGATGATGTGAATAAACTTAAGCTTATTTATTTAAAATTCCAAATGAGTTGCTCTAAGATTCTAAAAAAATTAAACTTTTGCATTACAAAAGTTTCAGTATTAGCAGACTTGAGTTACTACTTTTGTTGTTGAGGTTGCTTCTCTGCATATTTGAAGCTGCTTTTTTTTCTGGTCCCTTCTTTTCTTTAAGACTTATGTTTGTCCATGGAAATCATTTTACCAGTAGATACTGGGGACTCAGTGTCTCTACTTTAAAGTTCTGCACACTTAAAAAAAAATAATGTAGCAAGTTGAAATGCTTTTGGATAAATATAAGCCTGTTTTCTGACCTTTCTTGTTAATGCAAACTCTTTGCCTTAAATGGTAGAAGGTTTAAAATTTGCACAAAATTTTTAAAGAAAGTGAAAACATTGTTTTGGAGGGTTAAAAAGAGGTATTTGTATATATGAAAGCTATATACAGCCTCTTTATCGACAACAGTAACTTACCCCTGCAACTTAAACCCCCATTGCAATGGTTGCCTTAAGGTGTTTGCTTGTGTGTGCTTAGTGTAGTTAAATTATTAGCTACACTGCTTCCCATTTTATTAAAACAACAGGAAGCATTCTGTGGCCTACCAGCGTCTGAAAGCGTGTGCTTGTACTGTATGTGTGCAAGGTTGTGTGGGTGTGAGCATGATGGGGGGAGAAAAAAAGCTGCTACTCGAAGTAGGCCAAACGCTCAGGTTAAAACAACAGACGAGTGTTGCTGTAGGTTTTTTCCTATAAAATTGCTACTTCTATTGTGGAAGATGAAAGCATTTCCATTTCAACAGTTTGTCAGCTTTATTAATGTTGGGGAAAATTGATACTTTACAAAAATTAAACAGATCTATAGTTTTGGGGCAAAATTATAAAATTAAACATGTAGGTGACCTATTTATATACTGCTATAAAGTATTTTTTTGAAGAGAGATATGCCAAGAAGCTATTGCCTACATGAAATGTATATTTAAAGAGTTTTCTCCTGGGTGCCAGGAATATAACACAGAACAGATATATTTAACTATAAAATACTGTGATCATCAAACAGCACAAACTTTCATTTCATGCAGTTTATTGGTTTAATTTGATTTAAACCATCACTTTATCATGTGGGAACATAAATTATTTGGTCAAAAAATTTAGCATTTTGAATTAATTTTTGTTTACTTGTTGTCTTACTGTATTTGTCTTTTCAAAGTGCTGCCAATTGAAAAGGGAAGCATTATGTTTACAAATCTGGTTTTGGAATGTTTGCCAAAATTTTGGTAGTATCTTTAATAAACTTTATCTCCAGCATCAAAACAATTGTTGTGTATCACTGTAAACCAGAAAATGTTTTATAGAATTGCCAGAAAGTATACAGTAAAATAACTGGAACAGTGGAGTTCACCTTTAGTGTCAGTTCTTCTGATACATTAACTAGAAAGATTCAATAGCTTGGAAGACAAGTCCCTCTTAATCAGACCTTTGTTACAGGTACACTACAGATATGTACAGATTTCACTACTTTAATATAGAGTTGAAGTCTCTAACACAATATGTTGAGATTTCAGGTGCTTTTACCTGATTAATTGTAATTGGTACAATCACCATGTTAAGTTTTGAATCACTTGAATGTTTATTAAAAGTGTAAGAGGATGCAAAGGAAATTGCATGCCTCCCATTGAAATAAATGTGTCTTTTAGGGCTGAATTAGATCCCAGAAATGTTATGAAAGTAATGTGTAAACACAATGCCTTGTCACTTGACTTCAGCTTTGGTATAACAACTTTAGATGTTGGTCCATCAGCAAAAATGAAATCACAATGGCTGTATTGTTCAAGCTGAACAAATAATGTATGGTTCTAAAAACGGGCTATTTTAGGTAATACATGTTCTTGTATCTGAAATGTAACTGCAGGGCAAAGCTGCTACTACTACTCTGTTGTTACTCTAGAGCAGTGATAGTATGTGTAGTAATTATCTCAGTGCCTACTTTGTTTGTAATACCATCACTTTATAAATTAGCCTACTGCAATTGAAGCATTCATATTGTCTTTTTGTGCAAAAGGAGTCCCCTGTGCTGGCACACATCTTCTGGTTTACAGGTATCTATTGCAGCTGGAGGTTAATCTTTCATAAAGGTCCAGCATTGCTTATCATTAGACCTGACAAACTACTGTAAAACCCTTATTTTAAATTTTGTTCTTTGCAGTGAGCGTTTCTCAAGCCTTACATAGGCTATTGGGTATATTTTGCATGGCAAAATTCAACATATCTGCTGTTTCCCTGGAGTCTACATTCCTGTTGAACAAATGTCAGAGTCTATTGAAGTAAGGCCTCTATTAGTATTGCCCTTCCTGCAAAATTTGCCCACTCACTCAAACAGATTCAACTTTTTGCAAATGGTGGCAAAACTTGGCTTGAGTTACGCTACTGTTAAGTCTCTTAAAACCCTCTGTAGGTTCTAGAGAAACGGTGAAGGGGAGCCAGTGTGTCTGGTTTTAGGGAACCCAATGAGTCTTGCATTTAAATAAACTGTGATGAAACATTTGAAACACCATTTTGATAATTTCTGTCAAAGGGAATGAATAGTTGCCCACTGTTGGCAAAAAATTCATACACGAAGGGGATCGTTTTTCAGTGTTACTAGTTTGTTAGTCTGATGGGACGAATTGAGGGGAGGAGAGTTAGTGCATTTTTAAAATTGTAGAGGTTAAGTGGTTGTTCTGAGAACATAACAGTTGAAATAAGTTTTCTCTCTTTGCTGGCTACTTTAAATTTTTTTTAAATTTGGTGTTAATTTTTCTAAGTATCCAGTTGATTTTGCAAGTTTTACAATAATTTTCCCCTAAAAGTATTTAACTAAGATGCTATTGTAAAGCATATGCAGACAAGTGTTGGAGGCACGTTACTTAATGGGCCTTAAACAAAAATTGGGTTGATTAAGCAGTTCAGTTACTGTAACTTTTACTTTGCAATAATAGTAATACCACAACCAGTCTCTTTCTGGCAATGTAAATGTGCATTCATTCCATATAGGCTTGCTGTTTGCCTTTGCTACTTGGAAGTCTCCTTACAGCTAATTGTTTTCATAAGTGTTACTAAATAATTTCTTCATGTGTACCTGATGGGAAGAGATATGGGTAGCACTTTGGTAGCCTTTTCAGTTTCGGGGAAGTATATCATTGACATTACTAAAGGAAGATAGGGAATGTCAGACAGCACTGTGGTAATGTGAAGAAAAACAGGGCTGGAATCCCCCTTTCTGCCTTTTTTGAAGCGTTGTTTTAAAACAACTATTTTTCAATAATTCCACACAGACTATGTTAAGAGTCACAAAGTAAAATGCCCTGGAGCATTTTGTTAACTAATGAACACTTGAGCCATTGTTGCCCCTCTGTTCTACACCATTTAAGTTCAATAAAATGTAAACTTTGCAATTCTGACACTTGTTTTTTCTTTGATTATTTACGTCTTTACAATGAAACAATCAAACATGCTCAGTTCTATTGCCAGAATGATTTGCTCACTTTTATGGTGTAACCACATAGGCAGGCAGGCAGGAACGTTGGTGGTGTCTTACGGTTAATGGGTATGTTTCAGAGGGCAATGCAGGAGATGGTATTCTGATGGCTCACTATATTAGTGGCTGCATTGGGGGCACACTCTAGCTGTGGAAGTACTTCAAATGCAGCGGTCAAGTCCCCTGCTCTCATTCTCTACTTTAGAGGAATTTTCCATTCCTCCGACTCCGGCACTTCATCCCCCTCTCCTTCTTTACATCCTTGGGAATTTCTCCTCTCCTCCCCCACTCTTTCCCACCTTAAAATCTCCCCCCTCCCTTTTCCCCCCTCTTCCTTCATTTCTGGTGGTGGTAGAAATTGGGGAGCAGGGGTGTGGTGTTTGAAACTGAGCCTCTCTCTGTGGGGCTTGATAGTGCTGTTGTGTTGAAAAGGGATTGGGGAGTGGGGGCTGGCCCAGGCCTAAAAAGAAATTAAAATATTGTTAAACCCTTGTTTTATTGTTACGACATTAAACAGTTAACTTGACACAAAACCACAGACTAAACTGTCTCTCACTCCCAAGGTAACAGTCAGCACTAAAATCTTTTTTTAACAACACACAACAATTAAAGCATTTGATATGTAAAGAATGAAGGCTTTCATTTGAATATTGCCCGTATTCCTTTTCACATTAGCAGTAGAGCCTCTACAGGAGGCGCCCCCTGCTTAATAGTCCTTCTAGATGACACTAGATGGTACTTAACTGTTCTTTTTCATAGCTTCCGGGGCCAGAAAGGACCACTCTGATCATCTTTAGTCTGACCTGTATAGCACAGGCCAGAGAACTTCCCCAAAATAATTCCTGGAGCAGATCTTTTAGAAAAACAGCTAATCTTGATTTTAAAATGGTCAGTGATAGAAAATCCACCACAACCCTTGTTAAACTGTTTCAAAGATTAATTACTCTTACCGTTAAAGAGTACACCTTGTTTCCAGTCTGAATTTGTCTAGCTTCACCTTCTTGCCATTGGCTCTTGTTATACCTTTCCCTGCTAGACTGAAGAGCCTGTTATCAAATATTTCTTCTAGGGCTGTCGATTAATTGCAGTTAACTCATGTGATTAACTCAAAAAAATTAATTGCAATTAAAAAAATTAATCGTGATTAATTGCACTGTTAAACAACAGAATACCAACTGAAATTTATTAAATATTTTGAATGTTTTTCTACATTTTCCAATATATTGATTTCTATTACAACACAGAATACGAAGTGTATAGTGCTCGCTTTATATTTTTTTATTGCAAATATTTGCACTGTAAAAATGATAAACAAAATAAATAGTATTTTTCAATTCACCTCATACAAGTACTGTAGTGCAATCTCTGTATCATGAAAGTGTAACTTACAAATGTAGATTTTTTTTGTTACATAACTGCACTCAAAAACAAAACAATGTAAAACTTTAGCGTCTACAAGTCCACTCAGTCCTATTTCATGTTCAGCCAATAGCTAAGAGAAACAAGTTTGTTTACATTTACGAGAGATACTGCTGCCTGCTTCTTATTTACAATGTCACCTGAAAGTGAGAACAGGTGTTCGCATGGCACTTTTGTAGCTGGCATTGCAAGGTATTTACCTGCCAGATATGCTAAACATTCGTATGCCCTTTCATGCGTCGGCCACCATTCCAGAGGACATGCTTTCATGCTGATAATGCTGTGACTGGTTGGATCACAGAAACCCCCTTGGGAACTGCCAAGTGATGAGCCAAGACTACTTCTGCCCCTGCTTTCCCTGTCTTGCTGAGCCAGACACGCCCATCTGCTCCAACATAGACCCAGGGTCTGAATTACTTGACCCAAAGCTGCAGACTTATCTGAAAGCAGCTTACAGAAGTGTTCTTGTCTTTAACACTCAGATGCCCAACTCCCAATGGGGTCTAAACCCAAATAAATCCATTTTACCCTGTTTAAAGCTTATACAAGGTAAACTCATAAATTGTTCGCCCTCTATAATACTGATAGAGAGATATGCACAGCTGTTTGCCCCCCCAGGTATTAACACATACTCTGAGTTAATTAATAAGTAAAAAGTGATTTTATTAAATACAGAAAGTAGGATTTAAGTGGTTTCAAGCAGCAACCGAGAGAACAAAGTGAATTACCAAGTAAAATAAAATGGAACACGCAAGTCTATATCTAAGAAACTTAATACAAATAACACCTCACCAGTTCCAGTAAGCTTCCTTTTACAGACTAGTCTCCTGCTAGTCTGGGTCCAGCAATCACTCACACCCTCGGTAGTCAGTAGCGTAGCTGGGGGGGGAGCGGGGCAGCGGCCGCTCTCGCGCCGAGCACAAGTGGCACCTTTTCAATTTCTTGGCGCCTTTTTAATTTTTACTCACCCGGCAGCGCTTTTACTGATGGGGTGGCACTCCGGGTCTTTGGCAGCATTTCGGCAGCAGGTCCTTTGGTGCTGCCGAACACACCGCTGAACTGCCGCCGAAGACCCGGAGCGCCGCCCCGTCAATAAACGCGCTGCTGGGTGAGTAAAAGCGCCGCAGCAGGTGGCGCCTTTTTTGGTGATTGCTCCCCCTGTTCGCTACACCTGGCTATGCCACTGCCTGTAGTTACTGTAGTTTGTTCCAGTGTCTTTCAGGTATCTTTGGGGGTGGAGGGGCTATCTCTTTAGCCAGCAGAAGACCAAAATGGAAGGGTTTCCTGGCATTTAAATAGACTTTCTCTTGTGGGTAGAGACCCCCTCCTCTCTCCTACGCAAAGTCCAGCTCCAAGATGGAGTTTTGGAGTCACATGGGCAGGTCACATGTCCATGCATGACTCAGAACTACAGGTAGCAGCCATGGTTCACATGCTACCTTGAACGTCCTCAAGTAGACTTCTTATGTGGATTGGAGCATTCCAAGATCCATTGTGCCTCCATTGTTCCTTAAGTGCTTCTTGATTGGGCACTTAACTTTGCAAATTCCTTTCTAAAGAAGCTGACCAAATGCCTTACAAAGCTTACTTAGAAATCAAGCAAGTATACAGCCAATATTCTTAACTTCAAGTACAAAATATGTGCACAAATAGGATGAATAGTCATATTCCCATAAAGCATTATGGGGTACAGCGTCACAGATGCTCGTTAAACAAAATAGCTAATTAAATGCGACTGAACTCCTTGGGGGAGAACTGTGTGTCTCCTGTCCTGTTTTACCTGAATTCTGCCATATATTTCATGTTATAGCAGTCTCGGATGATGACCCAGCACATGTTCGTTTTAAAAACACTTTCACAGCAGTTTGGACATGCAAAGAAGGTACCAATGTGAGAGTTCTAAAAATAGCTACAGCACTCGACCTAAGGTTTAAGAATCTGAAGGGCCGTCCAAAATCTGAGAGAGATGAGGGTGTAGAGCATGCTTTCAGAAGTCTTAAAAGAGCAACACTCAGAGCAAACTACAGAACCCGAACCACTAGAAACAAAAAAATCAATCTGCTGGTGGCATCTGACTCAGGTGATGAAAATGAACATGTGTCAATGGTCTGTTCTGCTTTGGATCGTTATCCAGCAGAACCCATCATCAGCATGGACATGTTCTCTGGAATAGTGATTAAAGCATGACGGGACATATGAACCTTTAGCGCATCTAGCATGTAAATATCTTGCAACGCTGACTACAACAGTGCCATGAGAGAACACCTGTTCTCACTTTCAGGTGACATTGTAAACAAGAAGCCAGCAGCATTAGCTCCTGCAAATGTAAACAAACTTGTTTGTCTGAGCGATTGGCTGAAATAGGACTGAGTGAACTTTGTTTTGTTTTTGAATGGAGTTATTTTTTGTACATACTGGTAATTCTACCTTTGTAAGTTCAACTTTCATGATAAAGAGATTGCACTACAGTACTTGTATTAAGTGAATTGAAACTTGCTATTTGTTTTTTACAGTGCAAACATTTATCAAAAATAAATATAAAGTGAGCACTGTACACTTCATATTCTGTGGTGTAATTGAATCAATATATTTGAAAATGTGGAAAACATCCAAAAATATTTAAATAAATGGTATTCTATTATTGTTTAACAGCACGATTAATTGTGCGATTAATTTTTTTAATCGCTTGACAGCCCTAATTTCTTCCCCATGTAGATACTTATAGATCAGGGGTCGGCAACCTTTCAGAAGTGGTGTGCCGAGTCTTCATTTATTCACTCTAATTTAAGGTTTCGTGTGCCAGTAATACATTTTAACCTTTTTAGAAGGTCTCTTTCTATAAGTCTAAAATATATAACTAAACTATTGTTGTATGTAAAGTAAATAAGGTTTCAAAATATTTAAGAAGCTTCATTTAAAATTAAATTAAAATGCGGAGCCCTCCAGACCAGTGGCCAGGATCCAGGCAGTGTGAGTGCCACTGAAAATCAGCTCACGTGCCGCCTTCGGCACGCGTGCCATAGGTTGCCTACCCCTGTAATAGATTGTCACCCCTTAACCTTTTAACTACATTTAACTCTCCTTTTTGGGAGAAAAGAGTTAACTTGGGGAAACTGCTCTATTCACCATCACCTTTCTGTGAATTTTTGTAATTTCAAAGACCTTCCAGTTCTGGATCGGGGCAACCTGAGACCTTTCAAAGTTTGTGAAGAACTAGAGCGACCACTGCAGAATAGCCCACTGGTTAGGACACTCACCTGGAGTGTGGAAGACACAGCTTCATGTCTCTGCTCTGAATCAAGACATGGCAGGGATTTGAGACCTATGTTCAGTTGCTCCTAGGACCCCCCGTGTTTTGTCCAGTAATTCCGTTCTGGACCTGAGAAATCTTCCTGACAAAAGTTAAGTCAAAACTGATACATTTTTGTGAAAAAATTTGTTCCTCTGTGAACTGGCCTTTTCTGACAAAAGTTTGGTTGAAAAATTCCTGACTAGCTCAAGTTCTGAGCTGCTGCTATTGTTAAGTGTAATTCTGTTCTTTGTAAGGTATAATAAAACACACACAAGGGGGAGAGAAAAGAATAGCAGCAACAGTAGGAAATACAACTTCTGCCTCTGAAGCATGCTCATTGCTGGCAAGTTACAGGCACAACACACACTTGTCAACCGTTCTGAGGCCTGGCAAACTTTTATTGTCAGGCTGTTTAAGGTTTTGCTTTTAGCTTGCTTTCCTGATTATAAACTCAGCTGTGTTGCAAGAGGAGTTGTCTTGGCCAGCTAGGCCAGATTCCTGCAAGGGCTGATCTACATACAGCTGTTGTACGGATTTAAATTAATCTCTGTAGAGAAAGCTGTTTATATTGATACTTATTTCCAGTACAGGAGTAAATTTTACATGTGTGTATACCTTATGCCGGTATAACTGCATCTACACTAGAGCGTAAACCAATATAGATAATCAGTATAAAAAACAGTTTGTAGATGAGAAGGCAAAAAAAGAGAAGAGGAGAAAAAGGTGGGGAAGGAAAAAGATACACGAGGTACGGAAGCCGGAGGAACGTCAGTCACATTTTAATGTTCAGAATTTAACAGTGGAGGTGATGTCACTTGATGCCCTCTCTCTGGCTTGGTCTGATTAATATACCTTTCAGGATCAGGACCCTGAAAGCTGAATACTGGCATGGCGAATGTCCAGTCCCAGGAGAGGCGGGCAGGCATGATGGTAAACCTTGCTCCTTCTAGTCTGCCCATCCCACTGGCTCTGTCAGTAACGCCTACATAGGGAATGCCCCAAAAAGGGTGGAAAACCTCAACTTCAATCCAAACACATTTTGGGATGTCAACTATAAACACTTCTCCCATTTCTAGAATCATTCAATTCAACATTATGCCAACTCATGACTTTACCAGAGCCTTGAAGATTCCCGTCGCAGTTCTTTTCACTAAAACAAGCCTGTTTGTACCAATATTTCCTTTCATAAACTTTAGATAGCTGGCTAAGCTGGACTTCTATCAGCTTGGACAACTTAAGACAGGCCTCTGTCCAACAGGGGCGGGAGGTGAGGCAGCCACTCTCCTCGGCACAATCCAGTGGGCTTGGCAGGGATGTGGGAAGGCATGGGAGACTGGGGAGGAGCCACTTCCAGTCTGCACCCAGGCTGAAGGTCCCCACAACTACAAGGGAATGCAGAGGAGGAAGGGCTCAGGTGCCTGGGCCCAAGTAGGCAAGAGCTCCTGATTTCTATCAACTCTAACTCTGATCCTTCCTGGTCCCTTTGGACAAGCTGCAGAGGAGCAGCTGTGGCCTGGGTATCTTTGAGCAAAGGCAGCTGTGGGCTAAATGAAAATGCCTAGTAGGCTGGATCCAGCCCATATGCTTGACACCCCACCCTGGTTTAGAGAATAAAATGAGAACTTGAGATGAAGTGTGTCAATAAAACACCTTTTGTGGGCTGGCTTCAGTTGGAGAAGGCATGGCTTGTAGAGTTGTGTGCTCTGAATCCAGGCAGTATAGTTGTGGGAATAATTCAGAGAAGCCCTTTGAGAAACTTGACCATTGATGAATGTGGAAAAAACAGTATGATCTTGAATCAGTGGATGATGAGCAGACATGGAAGTTAAATGGATGCATAATGAATGTATGGACAGTCCAGAACTCTTTAAAGATTGGTCAAAACTTTCAGTGGAAACCAAGTTGGTAGTCAGGCAGGATGGTTGGCTGGTTCCCACCCTGGTGGATGTCCAAGATCCCTGGTTCCCTGAGATCCACAGTTCCCCCAGGGAAATAGTAGCAAGGTTTGGGATGGAGCAGATCTTAACTGCTAATAATAAGGTCCTACAGGAAGATCTGGATAACCTTGTAAACTGGAGTAATAGTAATAGGATGAAATTTAATAGTGAAAAGTGCAAGGTCATGCATTTAGGAATTAATAACAAGAATTTTTGTTATAAACTGGGGATGCATCACTTGGAAGTAACAGAGAAGGAGAAGGAACTCCGAGTACTGGTTGATCACAGGATGACTATGAGCCGCCAATGTGATATGGCTGTGAAAAAAAGCTAATGCGGTCTTGGGATGCATCAGGCGAGCTATTTCCAGTAGAGATAAGGAGGTGTTAGTACCATTATACAAGGCACTGGCGAGACCTCATCTAGAATATTGTGTGCAGTTCTGGTCACCCATGTTTAAGAAGGATGAATTCAAACTGGAACAGGTACAGAGAAGGGCTACTAGGATGATCTGAGGAATGGAAAACCTGTTTTATGAAAGGAGACTCAAAGAGGTTGGCTTGTTTAGCCTAACCAAAAGAAGGCTGAGGGGAGATATGATTGCTCTCTATAAATATATCCGAGGGATAAATACCAGGGAGGGAGAGGAATAATTTAAGCTCAGTACAAATGTGGACACAAGAACAAATGGATATAAACTGGCTATCAGGAAGTTTAGACTTGAAATTAGATGAAGGTTTCTAACTATCCGAGGAGTGAAGTTCTGGAATAGCCTTCCAAGGGGAGCAGTGGAGGCAAAAGACATATCTGGCTTCAAGACTAAGCTTGATAAGTTTATGGAAGGGATGGTATGATGGGATAGCCTAATTTTGGCAATTAATTGATCTTTGGGAATATTTACCGCTAATAGTCAATGGCCGGTGAAGGGACACTAGTGAGGGTGGGATCTGAGTTACTACAGAGAATTCTTTCCTGGGTGTCTGGCTGGTGAGGCTTGCCTACATGCTCAGGGTTTAGCTGATCGCCATATTTGGGATCGGGAAGGAATTTTCCTCCAGGGCAGATTGGCAGAGACCCTGGGGTTTTTTCGCCTTCCTCTGCAGCATGGGGTACGGGTCACTTGCTGGAGGATTCTCTGCACCTTGAAGTCTTTAAACCACAAGTTGAGGACTTCAATAGCTCAGACATAGGTTAGGGGTTTGTTACAGGAGTGGCTGGGTGAGATTCTGTGGCCTGCGTTGTGCAGGAGGTCAGACTAGAAGATCATGATGGTCCCTTCTGACCTTAAAGTCTATGAGTCTGAGTCCTTGGGCTGGAACCCAGAGTAGTGGGTGGGCCCGATTTCCCCTACCAGCCACTGGGGAAGGGGCACAGTCTGGTCAATAGAATGAAATACTGCCTGAGACAAATCATCCAGTGGGATCTTGATACCCCAGAAAGGGAAAACTATGGTGACCTGGCTGGAAGGTCAAGCCATGAAGAGGAGCATCCTGACTCTCGGGGAAACTACTGTAAGTACTGTATGAGAGGGGTAGCACAAGCAAGAGATGGGAAGGGACATCAGATTGGGCGGAGCTATTCCCCAGATGCAGCCACAAGGAGGCGCACCCCAGCGGTGAGTAGAGAATGCCATCACAGCAACTGTCAAGCAAACTGGATTAAATGGAATTCTAGTCTGATAACTCATGTTCCTCTTTACAGAACGATCTGCTTACTACAAATATTACTGGCTCACATATAAAAGAATTCTGGCACTTATTAGTCCAAATAGGGATGATTGTTTACCCTTATTTTGAAATTGCAAACAACGTGCAAGACCCTCAAATTTATCTTAGCTGTTGGGTTAAAGTTATATTTGATTGCTAGTAAGTGCGGTTTGTGTACTGACAGCTTGAATACAGAGTCCCAGACAACTGTTTTTATCACTTAGGGATCTCTACCACAACTTTAGACTGCTAATCCAAAAAGCACCTACTTAGTCCCCAGTAGTACTGCTTTGTCATAGCCATGTAATAGAATTCCATTGTTTGGCTTGTGTATTGAGACTGATCTTTTCAAGGCAGAGATTCTTTTACTGTGTGTCTGTGCAGTGTCTAGGACAGTCAGATCCTGATCTTCGTGTGGCCTCTAAGTGCTACCATTCATATAAAATAATATTCCTGGCCTAGAAACCTCACAATCTAGGCTGTGACAAGATGTAACAGATGATGAATGAGACAAACAAGCCAGGAGGAATTTTAAGGATAGCTAGTGGCTTTGTAGTGTCCCCCCACTCCAGGCAGTTCTTCCCACTTAAAGGGGTGGCATGAGAAAGAAGCATAGAGGTGTTTGATGGAGATGCAATGAACACTGGGTTTGTTAGCTGAGTAGTGTCATAAGTAAACATTGCAGTGAAATAATAGAGCAGATAAGTAGGGTGGGGCTAAATCATGAAGGGTTACCAAGGCAGACACAATCAGTTGTGCTTGATGGTGTGGCAAAGGGGGAGCCAATGAAATGACACAAAAGAGGTGACATGGTAAATGTGACAAGTATGATGATCTTAGCAGAAGCATTTTGAATTAACTGATAGGCAGCAAAGCATCAAAGCCAGGTTGCAGTAGTCAATATTCATTATTGGATGACTGAGGAAAGGCTAAATCTTATATTACGTAAGGAGGAGTGGTGACATTCCATGGATGAGAGTTCAGAGAAAGGGCCAAATCAAAAGTAACTCCCAGAATATGGGCTTGAGCAACTGGGAAGATAGTGATATTATCTGCGGTAACAGAGAAAAGGGGAGGGAGAAAGGCTTGGGGAGACAGATCAAGAGCTCAGTTAGGCCATGTTAAATTTCAATTGATGGCTGGATGTCTCGCAAGGAGATGTCACAGAGCCAGACCAAGGTACAAGCTTGAATTCTTAGATTTTTAAGTTCAAAAAGAGATATGATGGTCCTCTGATCTCCTGTATAATACAGGCCCCACAATCTCACCCAGTAACTTCTGCATCAAGCCTATAACTTCTATTTGAGGTACAGTAACGCTTGGGGCATTTCTACACTTAATGGGGATTGGTGCTGTGGCGATCGATCCTTCAGGGGTTGATTTTTAATGGGTCTAGTGAAGACCCGCTAAATCGACCGCAGAGCGCTCTCCCGTTGACTCCAGTACTCCACCAGAATGAGAAGCGTAAGGCAAGTCGATGGGAGAGTTTCTCCTGTCGATCCAGCACGGTGTAGACACCTCAAAAGGTCGACCTAAGCTACGTCGACTCCAGCTACATTATTCACGTATCTGGAGTTGCGTAATTTAGGTCAACTAAGCCCTGTAGTGTAGACCTGCCCTTAGAATGATATGCAGTCTTGATTTAGAGACTTCTAATGATGGAGAATCTACCACATCCGCATGTAAATTGTTCCAATGGTTAATTGCCCTAAATGTTAAATTTGCAACTTATTTCTACTCTTAATTTGTTTAGCTTCAGCTTCCAGCCATTGCCTCTCATTATGTACTTTCCCACTAGAACAAAGAGCTCTCCACTATCAGGTCACTAACTAAGGTCACCTCTTAACCTTCTCTTTGGTAACTAAATAGAATTCTGATTCAAGTGTCCATGGAAAGCAAACACGGGCTATGATCATGAATACCAGCAGAGGTGAATTAGTGATTTTATGATTTTTTTTTCCAGAATTTGTCCAACTAATTATGATAAACCTGGAGTTGATTTTTTTCCCTTCATTAATATTTTGGGGGAAATTAGGTGCTCTTGCTTTCGAAGAAAATCCTCTCTGTTTCTGTCTGTTTTGTAAGACTTGGATTTTGATTGGTTTAGCATGTCTGGACAACAGTGTGGAGAGAGAGGGAAAAATTAACAACTAAGTTAATTCATTTTGTGATAAGGAATAGAAAAGGGAAAGGAGGCCAGGTAGCTCTCCTTATCTCTTATACAATGCCCCTTATCCAGAAGGATCAAGTGCAAATTGATATACAATGGAACTGTACCAACAACCACTTATACTGGGCAACCTGTTGTCTTCAGAGGCCATCCTAAAATATCCCCAAATTTACTGAGTACAATTCTATTTTTCTCCACCTTTATACAGTGACTACTTCTGTTACAGTAATTGAATTGTCAGCTTCGAGTAGTTGCTTAAAGCAGGTTTTAGTCTAGAGACTTTCACCTCAGCACTACTTATTTCAGTAGTGAATGAAGTGATCCTTATGTACAAATTGTTGAACAATATCCAGCATCATTACACAATAATTTAGGATAGAAAGGGAAGAATCATTTTCCAGTTCAAACAGTAGCATAAATATGTAAGCCCAGCATACAGTTGCTTGCATTAGAATTTGGCCAGGACAATGCGTTAACTACAGGCTTGTCTGCATGAACAGTTATTCCAGAATAGCTCTGGGTGGATTCTCTTATATGGAATGAGTGCCTACTGAAAGATCAACCCCACTTGCTGCAGTATCTAAATGTTTCTTATCTCTGGTTTTAATTTCAACAAATGAGGAATCTGTAATGTATCTCCCCTTTTTTCTGTTACATTTGCTGCTCCCCCCCCCCCCCACACACACACACACATCCACACAGTTAAACACAGTAGCCTTTTCTGACTTTTCTCTTGGGTTTTTAATTTGATACGTTTCCCATGAGATCAGTCTATTTTTTTTTAAATACCCTCCTCTCTTCCTAAACTGGTAATTAGGTTTTATGATTATTTCCCACATCAATAATGTCTGACATCAGTGACTAATAAATCCTATTTTTGACTTCTGATGCCAGCAGGAGAAAAAATGGACTTGTAGCATGACTAGTCAGAGTCAATTGTTAATTAAAGTGATGTGTATAGTCGTCTTATTTAGTTGGAGTGCAGCAGTCTGATTGGTTTAAAAGCAGTTTTATGTCACAAGTGAATGTAAACACTAGTAATTTCCCTGAAATAAAATACAGATATTAACTATGCTCAATGGAATCAGATTGCTGGTTGTTTAACCTGTGCTGACAGAAGTGTGCATTTAAAAACAGCCCCAAAATTTAAACTGATCAGAAACCAGCTTTTGAACACAGCACTTAGCAACGGCTTATGTAAAGTATAGGCCAGTATCCCATCTCCAGTATTAGCCTATTGGTATGCTAGTGGAAACTATACATAGAAAGCGCCTGGGTTATTGTGCCATGCTATACTAAGAAGGAAGCCTCTTTCAAAGAACTCTCACTCTTTTTAAAGTTCACAATTTTCCCATAAAGAAATCTCTGCTGACCAGTTCCAGTATGACACTCTCTTTCCTGAAGGGTGCACCCTGGAAGAGAATGCAGAGAGGAAAAAGTACCTGAGAAGAAGAGGAAATGATAGCAACTGAGCTAAGAAGAGGCCCAACCACAAGAGAAAAGTACAACCAACCAAAGTCTTTCTCTAGCTTGGATCTCCTTTCTTCTTAAATTTGTAGTTCTCTTTTTTTCTCTCCTTCTGTAAATGGGTAGTGACTCAGTATAATTAAGCTGGGTTGGCTATGCCTATGCCAGCTGGCCAACATATTTCCTGCTTGAATTTAGCCTTAGCTTGTATTTTCTGGAGGCAAATATAAGCAATGTTACATGTTTCTCCATGAGTTATCCAGGAAACAGGAGCTGCTTCATTAACAGTTTATAATGATTTAACTTTTTTTCAGGGATTGCTGGTAACTTGTAAACTAATTGTTGGGTCACAAATGATAACAGGTGACCATCAAAATGTTCAATTCTCCTCAGCATCCCAAAGTTCAACCAGTTCCCATCCAAAGTTTTATTGGCCAAGACCAGGCCTTTTCACAAGATTTACAGATATCGTGGTTGTGGCTGAGCCAGAACTGTTGCAAAATTACCTTTGATCCTGGTCAAATCCTGGAAGTGCAGAGACTCATGAAAATACTATTTAAGCAAAAATTTAATGAGTTTTTCAAACCTCAAAACAGATCCATAGGTTGAATACTGGGTGAACGATTGGGTCAGTTCTTTAACGGAGCCAGTTTCCCTATCCCTAATTCTTGCCCATTCTTCCCTATTAGTATTGCGGTGTCTGGGTGGTTTAATATTATGCATACGTGCTGGTGATGTTGTTACACAGCCTGCCCTTTGTTCTGTATGTTCTTTAATTCTTTCCACGTAGGTATGTACTTTTGTGTCTTATCTGTTTGCTTTCAGCAGTGAGAGTCAGGGAATCTTTATTTCTACCTGATTAGATTCAGTATTTTACTACAGTCAGTGTAACTCGACCCTCCTAGACCATGAGATCCTTTCTCCCATAAAGGAGCAGCAAATATTAACCTTTGAGATGTAATAAAAGGCACACAAATGGGTGACCCATATGCAAGGTATAAACTCTCTCCCCTTTCTCTTTTAATCTATATTATAATTTCTTTATTTTTAAATGAATTTAGGTGTTGGATCGACAGTTTGGGGATCTGCAGTCCTCTCTTATAGCTACAGAACATGAAAAGTTGCCTCTGAAACTAATGTTTTACACAGTGACCCAGTGTTTGCTTGGAAGAACTTCCAAAGTTTTTCAGAGGCACAATGCTATAAAAAGAAAATAGGTCAGATTGTCTTGGAGACGTACTACATGGCTTGAGATCAAGCTCCCGTCTTAGTATGGCTTCCAGAACACCACCTATTTACATTGCAAGTTGTAATGGTTGCCTTTGATAGACTTAGGAAGCGGATGGTCCTGAAGTTAACGGGCTTGCTGAGACAATTTTTCAAAAGGCCAAGGCAGGTATACTGACAAAACTGCCCCTGTGGTTATTCAGGTAATTATTGGAATTGTTGGTGCAAAAGGGTTTTGAGAGACTCAAATAACTATCTGCATGTGGCAGTTGCCCAATCCGCTTATGCAATGGCAGGTGCTTTTGAGATGCAGAACTTAGGCCTTGAAAAAGTGGCCCTTTCTATTCAACAAGCCATGCTGAAGGTAGAGAGCTTGAAAAACAGATCTACCTGCTACAAGGATGGGAGATGGAAGAGCTAAACTGAAAATGGGAATGCGAATATTTGCAAATCATTTGACAATTGTGGTTTTTCATGATTTCTACAAGTGCTTCTTTCTAGTCAAAATATTTCAATAATATCAGAAGTGGAAGGTTTATACTAATAAGTCTGTGCATGTCTCCCTGTCCCCACTGTTCCAATACTTGACAGAACTTTTATGCCCAATGCAGTATGGCTAACAATCAGCCTTATACAGCCACATGATAAATTGCAAAGAGGCAAGAGTTAATTTATTTACAAACTTGAAAACATGAATTCTACTTGATTTCCTGTCAGTGAAAGTGTGTCTATAAATAGAGAAGGACAATTCAGATGGTTATTCTGCCTACATTATGACTAAGGGCCACATTTACAAAGGTACTTAGGTACGTACTGGGATTTACAGAAGTTCCTAAGAAGGGTAGGTGCCTAAGTTTCATTGGGAGTTAGGTGCTTTTGTAAATCCCTACGCACCTATCTGCATGTTTAGGTACCTAGACATCTAGGTCTGGCCCTACGTGGTTTAAAAAACCCTCTCCTAGAAGTTTTGATCTTCTCCCCTTTATTCATCACTCCACTATTTCCAATCCACTTATAGTCTGATATTTTTACTCAGGTCCTTTGTATAAATTACAGTGTGAGTTTTTAAGGGCAATAACCTTGTCTTATTTCTTAATGCTAATGAGCCTTGCATGACTATGGCACTGTATTAAAAACTGAGACTCAATTTGCTAACAGATTCAAATATGAAACAAACTTTGATTATCTTTGGCTATGCAAGAGGAGCTAAAGTTACCCCGAGTGTAAATCTTGAATGCAGGGAAGCCACATGATGTCAGAACTGAATTTTACAGGCACGTGTTTCTTAATTCTAAGCTACCTAGTATGTTATATGTTAGTTAATTGCTTAGGTTGCCTTTCTGCCTCTTCTCTGTGATAGAAATTTGCTTCTTGAAAGATTTGGGGTACATCTACACAATGATACAAAATCTGCGGCACCAAGTCTGAGCCCCAGTCAGCTGACTCAGGCTGCGGGGACATAAAATTGCAGTGTAGACATTTTGGCTCAGGCTCCAGCCCAAGCCCAAATGTCCATCCTGCAATTTTATATCCCCACGGCCCAAGCTCCACCAGTTCAAGTCAGCTGACCCAAGCTCCCCATAGCAATGCTGTGGTTCTTTAATTGCAGTGTAGCTGTGCAACAGAGTTCTGAAAGCCAGCAACTCTGGTCACTGTAAATCCAGTGCATTCCCCTGGAGAGGACCCCATTGAGAAGGAATGTCTAATTACTCGATTAGTCTGGGCTGGAAAGAGCTAAGGAACTAATTATCCCATTAACTGCAAGAGTAGAAAAGGAGCAAAGAAAGTGCAAGGGAAGGAGGAGAGAGGGAGAAAGGCTAGGGGAGGGCAGCGTGAAGGGAGATCGGTGCAGAGAGATCTCTCTTACGATTGTATAACACTGTCAATGAGAATTGCTGCACAGGACTATAAGTGGGTGGAGGTTAATAAAACAAAGTACCCAGTGGGGAATTACAGACCAATGGTGTCAGAGCCATTTACATGGGAAGACAGGAGCAGAGGGCTGCACCCTGTCATAAGTAGGCGCTTGTCAGATCTGCCGTCTCCATGCTGATGGAGAACCTGACAATGGAGCCGGTGCAAAGATTCGGTGGTCCGGGCATTTGAGGAAATATTGCAATGGCTCCTAGAACTGCAGAAGATCCAGCAGTCCCACCACCTGGAGAGACGGTTCTTGCAACAGAAAAGCCCATGGGACTTTACTCAAGAGCAAGCCCATGCAAAGCAGCAGCTTCTCTTCCAAGGTATCCCTGGAAATACAGGTTTAGATGGAAACAGGTTGGGGTAGTGGACACGTCCCACACCATCATACTAGGCATGGACTGGAGCCTCTTCCCATTAAGGAAGCGGGCTGTGGCCTGGAGTCCCCTGTGGGGAGGAATAAAGCCCTCAGGGAATCAAAAGGAGAAACTAGACCTAGAAGGATTGGAAAACACTAGACACAGGAACACAAGCCCAAGGGAAAGTAAGAAAAGGGAGGCCCCCTAGAGATAGAGGGGGAGAAGGAAGAAAACACAAAATTAGCCTTGCAGGATCAGGACAGCCTGTGCTTGTTGACGGGTTGGGTGGTCGCCCAAAACAGGAGGCGGGAACCCATGAGCTGTTTGGAGGCCTGAGAAAACCTGAGATCCCAGATAACCAGGAGGGTGAAGGATGGCAATGGGCCCTACCACAAAACAAAGGGGGTGTGAGATTGGGGAGAGTGTTCTAGCAGGCTGCGCCTGGTGTGAAGATGTAAGGGCTGAGACGGACTTATGTGGGCAGGGCTTGCCCCTCAAGGTGATTTTTGGGTGTGGAGAATGGGTAGACCCCATAAGGGGAGCCTGGAGGACCACCCTGGGGGCAAAGAAGGACTCAATGAGAGCAGCACCTCCAGCAATGGGGAGATCCCATAAAAGGAGAAACGTTTCCCCCAGACAAGGTGGGAGGTGTATAACCAAGTGCTGAGAGCCAGGAGTTGAACCAGCATTCTGGTCACTGTAAATCCAAGTAATTCCCCTGTAGAGAGCCTGACTGAGAGAAGGAATGGCTACTTACTAGATCAGCCTAGACTGGAGAGCACCAAGGAGACAATTAGCCTATTAATTGTAAGAGTTAAGATAGAAAAGGAGCACAGATAGGAAACACAAGGGGAGGAGGGGAGAGAGAGGGAGAAAAGCCAGCAGGGCCAGGGTAAAGGGACATCTCTGCTTGGAGAGATCTCTTCCCTCCCTTATGATTGTATAGCACTGTTAATAAGAATTTCTGCATGGGACTGTAAAAGGGTGGTGGGTGATAAAAACACAAATAAAGTACACAGCGGTGGCTACAGACCGGAGGTATCAGAACCGCTTTACAAGAAGACAGGAGCAGGGGGCTGTGCCATGTCACATGTACTGTTTGTGAGTAGGTGAGTTCAGACTTGAGTATATGTTGCAGAGTGTATAAGCCAAGTCCAAAATCATCTGGTTTACAGGAGGAGAAGTGACGCATGTCTGCCAATTGACATTCCATGGGCAACTTTAGGTAGGCAAAAAATTGCTTCCAGAATAAGTAGGCCAGAACACTGGGCTTAAGGCTTCTAAGGGTTGGGAAGGACATTGCAGGATCTTTAATGACTAGCAGTAGTCAGAATCCTGATTTTTTTTTTTTTTTTAATGTCTCATTTTCCAGCCTTGCAGCGCTCCATGTTAATCACAGATTCGGTATTAACTCAGGGAACAACGTCCCTACTGAATCAACAACAACTCCATTTCCTGCACCACCTTCAAAGACCAAGTACTGACCAAGCCTGACCCTGACTGAGCTAATGAGATATCAGAATCACAGCCAGCGACTGCATGGCCACAGGTTTACTTGCAAGGTGTTACAAAAACCACATCCAGAGATGTTAGTCTGTTTATAATTAGGTGTAACCCTTAATGATTTATACCAAGCAAATCATGTGTTACCAACAGACACTGAAGTGGCATCACACAATAAGCAAGATGTGCTGTTTGCTACAAGGTAGAGGCAGGGAGCACACTAAGTACATAGAGAGAATGGGAGTCCTGCCAGAAGTCTGAAGCTTCTCTCTGAGCTGTTCCAAAAAAACAGGGGCTGGGGTACCTAGGAAAGGCAAGTAGTGTTTTATATCTCTAGCTTTGGCCGTTGCCTAAAGAGGGTGACTAGTTGATTGTCAACAGTCAAAGTAGAGATGCAGCACTTTAAATACAAAGAATTGCAGCAAAAATAAGGGAAGTCAATTGTAAGTACTTGAACAAATAGCTTTGTAACATCCAGCCTTATGTGGGTGCTCATCCCTTATTGTCCAGGAAATTTCACTGAACAAGTGGGTGTAAGACTGGAAAGTCTGCTTGTAATGAGCAAACAGGCAAGTTGTTGCGTGTGGCCGAAACTCTGTGTCCCTGTCTTCCTGCACTCTTCTGCAATTATGACTACATTGTTGCTCTCATATGATTTCAGATTATGTTTGGCTTGTAGCTCTAAATGGCCATTTACTTATATCTGCTATTAAAATAAACTTGGGGCTGCCCCACTATCCTTCTCATTGGCCTCTCTTGAAGGGGAGACCACCAGTCATTTGAGATTATAGGGTGGTGAGGTGATATGAACAAACCGGAGCAAAAAAATCACTTTCCCTTGTGATGCCATCTCTTCAAAAGTTGCATCACCTGAGTATCTGTCTAAAGTGCCTGTCACTATGATATCAAAGTGCCATAGGGTAGGATCCACAAAGGGATTTAGGTGTTGCAATGTTGAACGTCATGGCGCCAAATTTTTAGCCACCTAGAAAATCACAAGAACCAACCCTGCTATCTAAAAAGCCTGAGTCAGGCTCCCTATACAATGAATGGAGAGAGAGAGGTGCCTTGAAATGTGTTCCACAAAAGCCAGCATGCTAGGTGGGGGAGCTGCCTAAGCTAGCCAATGGGAGATGCCATCGAGAGGTGTGCGAGAGCCCCACCCCTCTCTGAGATTGGTGCCTGAGTGCAGGCTGCAGGGAGGCACCTATCTCTGCTGGGCAATCCACAAACAGGAACCTGCCACCATCTGTAGCAGGCGTCTTTGGAGCCTAAGTTCTGTAGTTTCTTGCAGGAATGAGTTAGGTGCCTGCTTCACTTAATACAAAAGAGGAGAAGGCAGGCTCACCTTTAACTTTTATCCCAGTGATTATCACAATCAGCTTCGATGTAGGAAACCCAGGTTCAATTCCCCCTCGGTCGAGGGTTGGGGGAGGAGAGAGGTTTTGAACAGGGGTCTCCCACTTCTCAGGAGAGTGCTCTCACCAGGGGGCTAGGGGATAGTCTGATGGGGTGCTTTCTCAGCCTCTCTGATTGAAGCTGTCCCACCGTAAATAAGAATGAAAGAGGGATTGGTGCAGGGGGGGTAGACTTGGGGTCTTCCACCTAGCTCAGGCCCAATGACCATTTAAATATTTAGCCACAGTGAAACAGCTTCAACAGGAGAGAGACTGAGGGAGTCTCATAGCAGAGTATGCCATCACTCAGTGATTAGTGCACCCTGCTTAGAAGTGGGAGACCACAGTTCAAATCCTTTTTCCCTCTCTGGCAGAGAGGTGGGGAGTGAACACGAGTCTCCCCCTTCCCAACTGAGTGCTTGAATCACTGGGCTAAAAGTTGTAAGATAGGCCCCATCTCCTCTGGCAGCAGTGGGAGAATTCTGAATGGGACCCAATCTCGTAGATGGCCTCTGAGCATGCCTACCGGACTAAGCACTGCATATGACCCTGGTTTGTGGATTGCTCTGGGGCAGTGCACATGCTCAAAAGCAGAAACATAAGCTCGTAGGGAACTTTCACTGAAATTTTAAGTGAAGTTTAGCTGCCTACAGGCAGCCGGGGGAGTTTTGTAGATTGTAGTGGAGGCAAAACTGGGACTGAAGTGCCTAAATAGACTTGGGGATCTAGATTTCCCTCTCCACAAGAACTCAAGACTTTGACTTATAGCAGAAACTGAGATACTAAGGTAAGTGCTTCTTACATCTCCAGCCTGATTAATCACAGCACATAATTCTTTCCTTATACCAAGTCTATTGAAACTGCTCTCTAAAAAGATTGAGTACAAAACTGTTCAGGGGAATAAAATTCCCTGTGTCGTCACCCGCCTTAAGGATGTGTCATATTTTCCTCATTCCTTTGAAATTTGTTCTGTCCTATTAAAATGTCTCAGGCATCGTCTGCCTTAGCATGCAAAGGGTTATTACGCCTCTTACAAAACTGCTAACTTTTAAAAAGACTCCTATTACACTAAGTTGGAAAAGCAAAAAATGCTGATATGCGAGACAAGGCTGTGTGTTTGATTATACAAGTTAAAAATAAGGAGCACTCATTAGATATGTATCGTAGTTTAGATTAAGTTCCTCGCTATAAATTATGTCATATACCACTGTAAAGCAACACAGCCTGAAAAATTAAATATAACTAATAATTGTGTACTGATACAGTAAAATGCCTTTTTAATCCATGTTTTATCCAACCTTTGTCACTGCTTGTATGCACAATACATATTAGTGTACTCTGCCACAAAATGAAATCTATCAGCAGGTTTAAGGGTCTAATCCTACAAGACACTGATGGCCCTGGCCTGGCATACATATCAATGGATATTGAGGGAACTCAACGCCTTGTAGGACATGTTTGACACATGTCAGGAGTGACAGAGCAATGTCACTCAGGAGTTTGATAGGAAGTGAAGAAGCCAATTTAGAAATAGTATTTCGGGAATCTTTCATTCATATTTTTAATTGAAACAATGTAATAGCAATCTCAATTTTCTCAGGTTTGGCCCAGATTTTGGTCTGCAGTTGAGGATGGGTGAGTGCAAAGGAGGTGGTAAACCTGATCCTGGGGCCATCTGGTTGCCAGGACAGTCTCAGGCATAAAGTAGATAATATGCCTCTGGATTTATCTCCTACACTGTGGGCCAGGAGCAGATTCCATGGGTAGGGAGAAACCTCAGGAGCCATATCCACCTGATGTAAGATAGCTCTGGAGGCACAGAACAGTGCCAAGTAGCTCTTACAGGGCCCCATAGTTTTGGAATGGTTAATTTTAGGGCTAGGGGGCATCAGAGGCTATGTAAAATGTTACCGTTTCTCCAAACCATGCAAACAGATTTTGAACATGGCTGTGTGTACATTCATCATCAGTTCAATTGTCAGTGTGACTTTCAGTGTTGCTTCCTTGTGTGTCTACTCCAGTTATAACGGAAATATTTACATGCAGCATTGGAGAGAGACTGTGGTGGCACATCTCTGATAATGGCAGCAGGAGTTCAGGCAGCAACTTCTTGGTGGTGGTGGTGGTCACTTAAACTGCTTTTAGTCAGTCAAAGGCCTGTTTGCAAGCCAGCTAAGGGCTAGCACTGAAAATCTAAGAACATGCTCGGTCCATACTGACTCACAAGGAAATGCACCACTTCCTGCACCATCTAGGATTTCCCTGGAGATCTTCCACCCAAGCATTGGACACAGCCTAGCCATTGTCTATTTTTGAAGGTGTAGGATTAGTGATATTACACATGATCTTAGCTCATAGTGTTACTACATCATCTGTATGGGCCTGCACCTGTGAGATGCTACTGAGCATCCCTAACAACTGCTGCCTTCATTTGGAATTGTGGACATTCAGTACCTCACCGGATTGGGTCCTTTCTCAGCTAGAATTAACATTAATTAATTAATTAAAAAGTCCTTGGTGGGGGAGGAGAGGAGACAAGTTTTTCCACTCTAAAAAGATTTTAGATACTATTATATTTTGAAAGCCACTCTCAGAAGCCATGAGCTATCACCTACTCTTCCTCCTTTAGAATCTGTGCTAGCTGAGTTACTTGGATACCTGTTCAGGCAGGATGTGTCTAGTGGCAACCATGTAATATAAACATCCGGATTTGTCATCTAATAAGAACTTTATCAGCAGCTATTTGGCTACTGCTTTCTTACACACGCAATGGCAATAATTACTTTAGCATTTAGTAGTGTCACCTCCTTTGGAAGATGCATCATGCAGTGCCTAACGCTGTTTTTGCAGTGCCTAACGCGGTTTTATATTGAAGTTTTGGCTTGAACTGTGGGTGTAGTGCTGCAACCTTCACTTACAATTAGTAGGACTTATGCAAGTGGATCTACTGAGGCTGCTTATGCAAGCAAGTACTTGTCCAGGTGTGTACAAGTGGCAAACTCAAACCCTGAAATTGTATTAAAATGGTCAGAATTGAGAAGTCAAATGTTATTCTTGAGATTAATTTTGGCCAACTGGCATTACTGTTAACAGGAGAGTAATTGTTATTTAAAAGTTGTAGCTGCGTCAGTTCTGCTCGTAAGTACATCATATAGATTTGTTCTGTTTGATTTGCAGCTGCTCTTCTCAATTAAAAAGGATTTAAATTGTTCCACTTCTGTTTTAAAATGTATTAATAGAGTGCCATAGGCATCATGGCAGTTTACAAATACCTAAGACAAGCTCCCTACCCTGAAGAAGTTATCATCTAAATTAGATGACTAGCACAAGCAAGAATCTTTGTCCTCCCAACTCTAATTACAGACTATGGAGGAGAGCCTGGATCAGTTAAAATAATTATTCTGTGGTTCAGAATTCAAATCCTCATTTACATTTCTCTGCTTCACTTCAGACCAACACCCCTGCTAATATTGGAATAAGTGATACAGTTTGTCATAGCAGCAAAGAAGCAAAGTTCTGACGCAGTTGTTTAAACATAAGGCTCAGATGCCTAAATTGCACAACAGTCGTGTGTGCAAACTTGATGCTCTGAGCAGTACACCCAAATATAAAAACTGTCGTGCAGTAATCAAAACAGGAATCACTGTGACGTGGATGTGATTTATATTTTCTCAAAGTCATTTCCTTCTGATGGCCCTTCCTCTTATTCTGTTCATTTAATTCTCTCTTTCTTTTAATTATGAAACCTATGGGCCTGATTTTTCTCTCACACCAGTTTTATACCTGAATAACCCCACTGACCTCAAGGGTTGGTGTACTGAGTGTACACCGGTGTAAGTGAGAGGAAAGCTCTATTTATCTGAGAGCACTGTAGTGACCTAGAAGCTTGAATACATTCATAATATAACCTCAACTGTACGAACAATTGAGCAGGATCACTAGCGCCAGGACGTTACATTGATTTTTCCAGTGGGATTATAAAGGCAAAAAGAAATACATTTAAGTCCACACAACAGTCAACAGATGACTGAGCAGCATCTCTGCTGTAGTAGGAGTCAATGAGCAATACTTGAGCAATGAGGGGAAATTACAGCTGGAGAAATACAAATACAGGAAATCTACTCAGCTGTGCAAACATACAATAGGAACAGAGGGGGAAACGTTACTAATGAAAGCCATGGTTAAGTTGAAGATGCTGGACCAAATTCATTCCTGATGTCACTCCACTGAAGTCCATGTCAATACACCAAGGATGAACTTGATCTCCTGTCTTCTTCTGCATGACCAAGTAAGACCAATGGCTTCTCAGCTGATAAGCAAACAGCACTGAGACCATTTTTAAAAGAACATAGTGATTGTTATCATGATGAGCAAACACACACAAAGCTCCCTCACCAGAAACCACTGCAAAGATGATCTATACACACAGGCAGAGTTCCAAATTCATTTGAGAGGACGGATG
This sequence comes from Emys orbicularis, assembly GCF_028017835.1. Classification (NCBI taxonomy): domain Eukaryota; kingdom Metazoa; phylum Chordata; order Testudines; family Emydidae; genus Emys; species Emys orbicularis. The sequence goes on along the minus strand of NC_088688.1, from coordinate 60,981,849 downwards.
CCAGTCTTGTGTTTAACGCTCAGATTAGGAGACAGGATCTTGGGATTCAGTTCGTGGCTCTGCCACAGACATCCAGTGTGACCTTTGGTAAATCTCTCAACCTCTTTCCTCTGTGAACTAGGGATAATAATGCTTCCCTACCTCAGAGAAGTGTAGTGAGGTGTTCAAATGGAGTACTGTAAAAATCCATAAAGCTACAATATTTAGGTGTCTACAGATACAGGGCTTGAATATGGTTATGGTAAATAAAATTTAGGCCTGTGAAATACTGAGGTTATCTGATGTTGTATGAAGGAAGGGATGAAGCAGTTTTCCTAAAAGAAGAATCAGACTTTTACCCATCCCATGTTGCTTCAAATCCATTTGCTCTTGCATGGAACATGAGCTCTTCAAGTGAGGACATCTGACATGCCTTTTGCCTTACTGTCTAACTCAGCACTTCAAGGTGACCTGTGAAGGAGAACAGGCTGGGCATTTGCCTTTTTTAATACTTTATGACAGAGAAAGAAGAAATACCAGAAAGATTTGGGGGTTAAATGTTCCTAAATATTTTTACCTTATAAATATCAAGAATATATAGTCTTTTCACCCCTGCTTTCTGCTGGAGGTCTACTTTAGAGCAGTGTTTCTCAACCTTTCTGATACCCAGGACCAGCTTGCTGCCTTCCTAAACTTTGTGAGGGAGATCTCAGGGACCAGCACCAGTCCCTCAACAACAGACCAGTTGTTGAGAAACACTCTGTTAAAGGACTCAGAGAAGGGGATTGGGAGATGTTCAGGCTTTTTAGTTAAATCAGGATTAATGAAAAGCCAAGTGTTTTGAACAGAATAGAAATCACATCTCAAGTAATCAGATTTCACTTTTCTAGTATCTGCATAAATGAGGGTAGACAAGACCTGAGCTTCTAGGGGACTTACCACTATGTCAGTTGTCTACCTGCAACTCTTGAAGTCAGGAGATGAGAATCCTCATCTGCGGACAGAAAAAAAAACAAGTAGAAAGTAACCTTAAGAAAAATCATTCCTTCTTTATATATTGTAAAGAAGCAATAAAGGGCACAAGCTTTCGCAGGTCACCCTTTAAAAGTTATGGGTATAAGTACATCCCACAGAGAAGGGGTTGTGTTTGGACCCAACATGGCCACTCTGTTATCCCTATGCCTTCACCAGAGCTCTGCTGGCTGCCAACACACACACTCTCCAACAGACTCGTCACCTCTCACCGATACTGCAGAAGCACAGCACCCTCTGCTGAGCCCAAGCCCCCATTTAATTACATCTCGTGTAACTGGGTGCTGGGTCCTGCTGCAAGAAGGGGAGCCGTAGGCAGCCTAACTTTTCCTTCCCCAAAAATGGGTGTGGGGCGTGCACACTATGAGAAAACTCTCTCCTGCTATACTGCTGAACATGCCTTCCCAGCCACACACCCCTAACTAGAATCTCTTAACGTCCAAGTGATAAATATCTCTAACAGGACCCCCCCGACCCAGCTGCTGAGCCCTCATATACACACTCCAGTTAGCATGCAGCCCTTCTGAGCCCTTCTCCCAGGCTGCCAAACCCTCTGACAAGCTGCCTTCATTAAACAGCCAGCACCTGGTTATGGAGGAGGGCAAATTAGATTATCACAGTGGTCCCTTTTGACTTCAGAATCTATGAACACTCTTATACCAAGTACAACCTGATGTCACTGTTCCCAGCTGGGAAATCCTCCCAGAAGATACCTACATCCCCTGCTTCCCTGGAGCAAACCTCTACCACCACTTGTCATCCTCCCGCTCTCAGCCACTCACCCCCACTCTTAAAAGCTGGGGCCTCTAGTTTTAGGGTAAGGGCGGGGAAAATGGGAATAGTGTCTCCTAGCTCATTCAATAGAGGAAAGTAGTAAGAGGGACAAATAAACTCTAATTGTGTCTTGTTCAATTTGACCATGTAGGGCCTGATCCAATGCCCATTAAAGTCAATGGGATCCTTTCTATTGGCGTTAGCGGGTGCTGGATCAGGCCCTTAATCAGCTACATTTAATGTAATGTACAGGGTAGTTGATTTCAGAAATAGCACAGCTTTATGTGGCTGAGTTGTTCCTTTTTCTAATTCTCTCATTAGATGTGAAACATCTGATTGGGCCATGAGACCTAAACAATACATGGAAACCGATGAGATCTTGAAAGGGGCTGACTCATTTTTTACTGAACGTGAATTGGCAATAAGACAGCCACACATGCTAATATTTTTAACAAAAAGAAATGAATGTTATTTACTAATGTGATGCTGCTACCTGCTGGACAGCATGCATAGCACAGGGACATCATTACCTAACAGCTTGTGTATGGCAATAAAGAAGCTGATCAGAACAGTTTATTAAGTTTCCTACCAAACCCAAAAGGGCTTGATCCTGAGAAGTGCTGAGCACTTGTAACTGTTGTTAATTGAAAATATAAGGAGAATGTAAACCTGAAGGACTCAGTTCTGCTTTCATGCCACTGTAAATGAGAAGGAATGTCATAAAAGTCAATGAAAATGCGCCAGTCTAAATCAGAATAAGTGATGAGAATCAGCTGCAAATTGTTAGGAAATTTTCAGTTAAGGTTCCACCATCAACCTTACCTGTCCTTATTTTTCAGTGTGCACATCACAGTTACAGAGGGACAAAATGGCTCTGTCAAAATAAGAACTGGCCTAAACTTTGGCCCTTCCCTCAGATCACATCAAAGCCAAATCTTTTTGGAGGTTTGGAAGTGACCTGGTTAACCCTTTCCCCTACCTCTGGCTGGGATCTCACACAAAATTATTATTCGTTGAGCTCCATCAACGTGCTTGACACTGCACTACCATATAACAGAGCCAGCCAGCCTCAAAGACACCAACACTCTGGCTTCTCCTGTCCTATATAGGGTTTATCTCACAGTGCTTGATTGGCCACTACCCTGCCACTGTGTGGCCATTTACTCATATGCCAAGTGGGGGTAGAACACTGCCAGTCTGATCTGGTAGCATTTTACATTCACTTTGCACCAAATGATTACACAAGATGCATGACAGTGCAGAATGAAGCCCCCGGAATTCACACTTCATCTAGGAGGAGCCACATTTCCCTGCTTTAAGCTTCCCATCTAGTCTTCTCTGCCAGGGCAGCTCCAAACCAGGCTAAATTCAAAATAGGGACCAGTGGTTAGTTACCACCTGCTGCTAATAGGGAGAGCCACAGAACATACAAGTGGGGGAAGGGCAACCCCACAAAGAGAGAGGAAGGGATGGTATTGAGGCTAAGGCACTAGGCTGGGTCTCAGGAGATGTTCCTGGCCAAGTTGCATGGGGCCAGATTTTCAGAAGAATTCACCATGCTACAGCTCCCGTTCAGATACCTAAATGAAGTGGTTGGATTTTCAAAAGTGCTCAGCAACTCCCACTGTTCTCAATGGGAACTGCTCTGGTGCAGAGCACTTCTGAAAACCTGGCCACCTCATGGAGATGCCTGAATGCGATCTGAGCTTTTTTTGAAAAAAATGTATCTAGCCTAAGTTATACGGCCCTGTCTACATAGTATCTGAGCATCTCCCAATCGTTAATGTATTTATTGTCAAAACTCCCCATGAGGTAGGGCACTGCTATTATCCCCATTTCACAGATTGGGGCTGAGGTGCAATGAGATTAAGGGACAGGTTTTTAAAGGTGTTTTAGCAACGACTGACGCAGATAGATGCCTAGTGGAGTTTGGCTCCTAGGCACTTTTGAAAATTCCAGTAGGTCCTACCTGCAACTTTAGGTGCCTAAATACCTCTGAAAACCTGGTCCTAAATGACTAGCCCAAGGTCATCCAGGAGGCCTGTGACACAGCAGGGAACCTGAGGCCTAGGCTAGTGTCCTAACCAGTGGACAATCTTTCCCCTCTACAAAAAAAAAAAAAAAAAAAAAATATCTAGCCTCAATTATGGAAGCTGAGAACCTGAAAATGTCACCTTCTTTATCTCTAGGGCTAAGTTCCCCAGTGGTAAACTGAGATAACTCTTTCCTACCTCAGCTATTTGGGGGGTGTTCATTGATGTTTGTGAGGTGCATGATGCTGGCAGGGGTGTATAGGCAGCTACCAGTAGGGAGGTGGAGTGATAGGAAGGCTGTAGAGAGAAAAGACTATAGCAGCATGAGGTCCATTTGAATTTCGAAATGCTTCTCCTAACCAAAGCAAACCTCTGAACTGTTGGAGGTTTACCCATTGCTAATCACAATAGGGTCATTTCATGCTCACACAACACAGGGAAATGTGACCTGCTAGTCGGCAAATAAGACAATGTAACATAATACAAAGGAACTGCACCTTCTGCTCTTCTAGTAAATCCCCTCTGAGCGCTGCATGCTGTGTATATATCACTGCTATAGAAACAGCAAAGGCTTTGCATATAGGCCATGTTTCAAATTAAGATCCCCAAATATTAAAGTTCCTTTAGCTATAAGATCACTGATGCATATTAAATAAAAAGCATTGCCAAAGCCTGCTAGTGTCATTGCCTTGTGGATTTTGTGATGTTCACTGAATACTAATAGTTGGCAGATGTTTTTAGCAATCTATGCAATATGTGTCTATCGGAGTAGTTTATAGCTTATCTAAACACCACATATATTCCCCCCCCCCCCCCCCCCCACACACACACACACACACAGGATGCTTCCCTCCTAATTTCTCCCCCCTCAAAGGGCCTGTGTTTAAGTGACCGTCCTTCTGATGAAGGATGGGACACATCTTCCTAGTGTGACTGACAATTCTGTGCCTTGCATTGGCGAGAAGGGAGTTAGAGCACAGAGGCAACAGGAACCAAACAATGGGCTTAAACTGCAGCAAGGGAGGTCTAGGTTGGACACTAGGAAAAAGTTCCTAACTGTCAGGGTGGTTAAACACTGGAATAAATTGCCTAGGGAGGTTGTGGAATCTCCATCTCTGGAGATATTTAAGAGTAGGTTAGATAAATGTCTATCAGGGATGGTCTAGACAGTATTTGGTCCTGCCATGCGGGCAGGGGACTGGACTCGATGACCTCTCGAGGTCCCTTCCAGTCCTAGAATCTATGAATCTATGTTGCTTCTTTGGAACATCTTGTCCCTGTTGGCCTGGGAAACGAGAAGCCCAAGTCAGATCCTTGGGTCAGCAGCTCAGCACACTGCACAGCTACTAGTGGGTCAGCCAATAAATAGGTTATGTATTAACTGGCATTTAAGTTACATTCCTTATTCTTTTATACACCATGTCCTATGAGTTAGAACCGACGAACATCTCATGCTCTAAATTGATGCCAGTAAATTACACACATTTATTTTAAAATGATATAGTCGATGTGCATCTGCAGTAAAGTAATTAAATATCTATTTTTCAATTATCAGTTTATTCATATGCAACATTACCTCTAACTCTCAAACATTTGAGAACATTCATTTTTAGCTGTTACTATTGTACATGCTTTGCAATAGTAAGATATCAGATCTTAACTCCCTTCTTTATACCTTATTCATTTTCTAAATTTCTCCAGTTAAAACACCACCACATTTCTAGGTAACGAGTGAATATGTTCCATATATGCAGTGACAAATTGTATTTTTCATGTTATCAATGACCGCTCACCAGGCCTCTGGTTAAGAATTGACCTCCCCAGGCCCACCGCTAACATTTCTGATCACTTGAAATGTTTCATACAGCTGCCATGTTAAAAACAAAGCAACTGTCAGAGACAATTATTCCCATGTCCCCCCATTTTGCTGAACTACAGGCTATACCAGGGGTGGGCAAACTTTTTGGCCCGAGGGCCTCATCCGGGTTGGGAAATTGTATGCAGGGCCATGAATGTAGGGCTGGGGCAGGGGGTTGGGGTGTGGAGGGAGTGTGGGAGGGGGTGCAGTGTGCAAGAAGGGGCTCAGAGCAAGGGGTAGAGGTGCAGGAGGGGTGCGGGGTGCAGCAGGAGGCTCAGGGCAGGGGGTTGGAGTGCAGGAGGGGGTTCAGGGTGCGGGCGCTGGCCCAGCGCCATTTACCTCAAGCGGCACCGGGGTGGCAATGGCTCGCAGTGGGGCTAAGACAGGATCCCTGCCTGCCTTGGACCCGTGCCACTCCCAGAAATGGCCAGCATGTCTGGCAGTGGCTCCTGGGGGAGGGTGGGAAGAGGGCAGGCGACTCTGCTGCATACTGCCCTTGCCTGCGAGTACCACCCCCGAAGCTTCCATTGGCCACAGTTCCCCGTTCCTGGCCAATTGGAGCTGTGGGGGGTGGTGCCTGCAGGTGAGGGCAGCGCACGGAGCCCTCTGCCCCTCCCTCCCGCAGGGGCCACAGGGACATGGTGCCAGCTGCTTCCAGGAGCGGCACGGGGCCAGGGCAAGCAGGAGCCTGCCTTAGCCCCATTGTGCCATGGGGCTGGCAATCCCACAGGCCGGATTGAAAGCCCTGATGGGCCGGATCCAGCCCGCGGGCCGTAATTTGCCTTCCCCTGGACTATACACTCCTGGATCAATGACAGATACAATACCTCATGACCATTCAAGGCTAGAGAGAGGGGTCTGATTCTCCATGGCCTTCCACTTCTGTAACCATTTCAACCTGTGCACGTAAGGTGTAAATCATTACCAGCTCAGACCTTAAAATCACAGCATTATCATACATGGGAAAGCAGCCTTGGGTAAATATTAGAGGTTTCCAGCATGTATTACTTTTCATCTGAAAGCCTGGCTTCACAGACAGAATGGGCTAGAATGAAGTACTAATACACATGTTAAAAACTCATTAAATCATTTTTTTCCTATAAAATATGCTTACTGAACACGTGATGATGTCATGTGGCATATAGGTTTTATTGGCACTTGGCCTGGATGACCTGAGTAACTTACGCATTACTCACAAAATGGCAAAGCAAAGCAACCATCACTTTATGCTGATAAAATGTTTATACCCACACTTCAGCATCACGGATTCTCTAGACACAAGTGTGCTCTCAGTTATAGCTCTCTAGAAACTTTGCCTCTCTGGAGAAATTTTAATTATTAAGGCCCCAATGCTGCACTGAAGCCCATAGGACTATCCAATAGCCAAAAGTTAATTATATCATGTGCATCAGTCTTTGCAGGTTTGGGACTTAAATCAGGTTAAAGCAGCACCACCCCCCCCTTTATTCACTAGTTACAGCAACATCCCCCCTTTATTCACTAGTTACAGCATTTATTTCTAATGAAGTAAATGTTACACAGAGTAACATCCCAGAAGTTCCACATTGTGGTCACAAAACTTCTCTCCCCTGAACTCCCTAGAACTGTATCTATGTAGGAAAAGAAACACAGGAATGGAAATCATTACAGCAAGTCTAAGACTCTCCCATGAATTACTGGAACTAAAAGAGCATAGCATTGTAACAGGTTTTTTTTGCTATCAAGTGAAAAAGGGCTAGAGAGAACGTAAACTTTAAGGAGTGTTCTTATTTCCACAATACCTCCACTATTCACATTGTTCTTATCAAACGCTCTGAATGGGCCATTATTAAGTTACCTCATGATGCTACCCATGTAAAGAATATTTTCTGTTATTAAATCATAGAATCTAGAGATGGGCAAGATCTGATTAAGACATCTAGTCCAATGCTCTGCCAAAGCAGGCTTGTTCCCCACTGCACAGGTCTGCAGTTCTGTCAAGTCTGCTTTGTTCAACTCTGTCTGCTTTTCCCCTTTGGAGACTGAGGAGGGGAGGATTCTACTTCTGGAGCTCTCTAGAGATGTGGACAGTGGCAGCTATCCCTTCCATCTGCATGGTGCCACCTGCTCTTCCCATGAATGGGAAGCTCCTACCGCCTCTGGGCTCTTTGGTGATGGGGAATAAGGCCAGCATAACCTCTTCTGCATCTTCTGACCGTGCAGCCCCAGCTGGTCTGCCCAGAGATGTGAGGATTCTTGGGGTGCACAATGTGATGGGGCCAGCATATCCTCACCTATCCTGTTCTGGCTGGCTGGTGCCAGCCTCCCTTTTTTCATGTCTTCATTCCTAGTGTAAATAGGATAATTGCCTATGCTCCAGGGCAGATTGCCTCAGAATTGGCAGACATTCTTCTTAGCACAGCTTGTTGTGCTGCTAACTGATTTATATTACGTCATACATTACTAATAAAGACAGACGGGGTGCTGGAACAATTTGTATAGTGGGGAGAGGAGGGGCTGAGAGCTATTGACCTTGTATAAACCTTGTATAGAATGGAAACCACTTCTGCAGCAGCAGCACCCTAGTTCCAGCACCTATGAAGACAGACATCACTGGGTTTAGCTGTCCCAAAGCAGATTTTACACCTGCCTAAAAAAATACTTCGTTTCTGCCACTAGAGGATGCTATAGACACAACCACAACCTGATACATCTAATTGTAATTATTTTTGACAGTAGCCTGGAGGTCTTTGCACTGCAGTGAGTTATTGCTCTACCTGTCTGTGGTACTTTACAAGGAGAAAATGGTGCCAAAGTAAAATTGTATCATCAGTAGGACTGGAATTTTATTCAGAGGTTTTTCATATTAAAAACATTCCTTATCTAATACTATGACTTCATTTTCATTCCTCTTTCATGAAATCGGGCTTCGGGGCTGGCCATGTGGGAGGGAGAATGACTGCTCCTGAACTTGGACTCTGAGTGACTAACACAGATCCACTGGTAATTAATATGCTTAGTATGTAAATAATGCTTTTCTTCAGACATTAACCAGTCCCCAAGACACTCTTGAGAGGTAATAGGTATTATTTTACAGATGGGGAAACAGACATGCAGAGGTTAAGTAACTTACCCAAGGTCACAGAGATAATGAATGTCAGAGCCAAGATTAGAATTCAGTAATTTCTGGCTGCCAGTCATGTGCTCAGAAGTTTGTTTTAAAAATGCCTATTAGGGTAATAGATACCGGAATGGCCATGGGGCAGCAGCATACCATTCTCTGGGCTTGTTTTCACTGCAGAATTAACTTGAGTTATGACCAGGGCATAAATTCTTATATAATATTTTCTGGAGCCCCTCTCAGACCTCTCTCAACATGCTATAAAATCTCCAGGGGCACTGAAAATATTTACCAGAGCTTGGCTCTGGACAGCTCCAACTGAATTTAAGTCCTGGTTATGACATAAGTGTTGCCCCTAATTAGAGTCCTGTCCACACTCAAAAATCCTTAACCCAGCTGTGGTGATACTTTTAACCTGAGATGACTGGCCCATCAAGAGGTATAGGGGAAAGCTTGAGTTAGCACAACTCATCAGCTGCTAACACAACCACTATGTGCAGCTCCTGAGTTGTTTTGTAATGAAATCACTCGCCCTCAAACAAGGCTATCTTGAGTTAATTCTACAGTGAAGACATACCCTATATATGTTTTCCTTAATATGCATAGAAAACTATTGGCTTAACAAGGATGCATCAGCAAGTCTGAAGAAGCTATGCTCTTTAGCAACTTACCAGGAGTATCTATTTTTCTGTACACTCCAAACACTTCTATAAAATATACAGTTTTTCACAAACACTCTTAAGAGCATCCTGAAATAAGGCCACTAACTATGTATTCATTTTAGGGTTTGCCTATATGGGATTATTAGCAAAGCATGTTGCTTTCTCTCACAATCTGCATGGCTTTCTGTCTTTGATATATAACCATAAGCAGTCTCGCCAGGTTTTATTTCCCCACATAGGGGAGAAATCCTGACCTATTGACATCAATGAAGTTTGATGTCAATAGGGTCAGGATTTCTCCCATTATACTGATGTGATAATCAACAAAAACTAAGGACATGTCCACACATACAGCACTGCAGCGGTGCAGCTGTAGCATTTCTGGTGAAGACGCTCTATGCTGACGGGCAAGAGCTCTCCTGTCAGCATAACAAAACTCTCTGCAAGCAACAGAAGTTGTGTCGGCGGGAGAAACTCTCCCACCAACATAATGCTATGCACATGAGTGCTTATGTTGGTGTAACTTAAGTCACTCAGGGGGGTGGTTTATTCGCCCCCTTGAGTGACTTAAGTTATGTCAACATAAGCTGTAGTGTAGCCATAGCCTTAATTAAAAACTCAATTGAATTACAAGGTTATGGCCTTGGTACTATTTGCGCTTGCTTCCCACAAAAAACTGATCAAATATAATGTGCCAGGTTTTCAAAGTTTTTTTATGTCACTTCTGACACTTGCATGAGTCTAATTTATGCCTGCAAATCTCTACCACATACTTGCAGTCCAGCTATGTTAAGCACCTTATGGCCATGTGCCGGTGCAAATACCTTCTGAGGTCCCAGTTGTACAAGCACTTAAGCACTTGTTTCGTGTTATGCACGGAGGGTGGGTTTTTCAGAAGGGCAAGTCCCACTGCATTTCAAATTCAGTGGGACTTCATTCAGTGGACATTCAATAGGACTTGTGCTCCCAAGTTGCTTATGGTTTGTCTACATACAAGAACGGTATTGTTTTAACTATACTGGCATAGTTAAAGCAGTACGGGCCTCTAGTGTTAATGCAACCATACCAATATAAACGTGTATATATTCATATAGCTTATTCCCATACAGAAAAGGGAATCAGCTATACCAGTGTAAGACTTGCCAATATAACTGCATCTACACTAGAGGGATTGTACTGGTATAACTATTTTGGTTTAAAACAAACAAAAAAAATTAACACACCTCTGACTGCCTTGTTATACCAGTGCAACAACTGTGGGTAGATCAAGCCCTAATCCCAGTCTGCAACAGAGCTAACCATTGCTGTTAGTTTTGTTCCTATATCTTTCTAGGAAACATATGTTTTAGGTTCCTGCCAGAATGTGGCTTTAAAAAGCTGCCTCTCCTTGGTGATTATTGTTTGGCCAGGATTTTTTCTGTTTCAGGGAATTATTGAGGTAATAGAAAGTTCACTGGAAGCCTCTGACTTGAATTTCTGCAGTTGGCTACAGTTCACTGAACTCCAGGAGGACCCTTGATTTAATTGCAGTGTGTGCGAGTTTCCTGGGTGTCAGAGGTGTTTCAATGGGCCACATTCATCATGGTTTAATTGATTCATTTGCTGTTTGTTTCAGTTAAATTTCAAAAACTGAGACAATTTAAAAAACTTCCTAGTGGTTGTGTTTTCTTTTCCCTTCCCCTTCTTGATCAGATCACACTGGACACCACAGCAGCAGCCACTTCTGTGCCCTCCCCTGAGTGCCTCTTCTCTTTGGGTGCCTTTCTGTGAGTAGTCGCATTAAAGTCTCAGGATGTACTCAGAGAAAACTGTCACTGACTTCAATAGGGCCAGGATTTCCCCTATACACATAAATTAACTAAATGTCTAGGTCTGTGCAGAACTGATGCCTAGGTGCACACATACTGGGTACTTACAAGCATACGTTAAATACAAAAAATGTATGCACATAAATGCATGCACCTAACTTTGAACATTTTGTCCTATCTCTTGCCCTCATTTACTAACCTCACAGTATATTTTTATTGGTTCTTACACCCAGGATTTTCTTAAGGAGAAGAAAAAAAAAAAAAAACAATAAACTTTTACAGGTCAAAGATAGGAACGTTTGCACCTACCAGTACATTTTAGAGCTACTTATTTCTAATGCCAGCCAGGATGTCCATGATGAAACTAGAACAGAAGTCTAAGTAGCCTACCCTTACTCTTAGCAGACTCCTCTTTGTGAGAGATGCATAACCATATCACTGCCCAAACTAATCTCTGGGGTAACTCCATTGGCCCCAATGGGGTTACATCAGGGCTTAATTTAGCCCACTGTACCTACTAGTGCTTAGACTTGACAGCAATGTGTGACAGAGACCCCTGAGCCTTGTGGTGAACCTTTGGCTGGTGTGAGATGGGCCTGCCACAGCCACAATAACGCCAGGGAGTGAAACTCATAGAAATGCAGGATAGACTTGCCACAGCCTAATCAGCTTCATAGTCCCAGACAACAAAATTAACCCACAGGATAGTGTGATTAACAGGGCCTCTTATCCCCAGGCCTCAAAATATAGCCTTCCTATAATAAGGTCTAACCCTAAGAAGACCTGTCGTTCTGGCAATGTGGCATCTACTCCACCGTTACAGCTCATATGAATGTCCAAACCCACCCCTGCACAGCTTTTTGACTTCACACCACACATTCCATATCGGGACAATAACCTCATACACCAAGAACTCTCATGCTTCCTATTCCAGAGTGAATGGAGACCAGGTTAAATTTAACAAGTGAATAACAGCCAAAACCGCCCTCTCGCCTTATAGTCTGTTTGCTTTTCCTACTAGAATATTAGCCCCGCCCAGGCCTGGAGTGGTCTGGCAGTTACTATATCAAGGGCAGCCATCTAAAGAGCTTCTGTTCAGCTGTAAGGTTTTTTTAACCCAATCTCTACCACATGTTGTCAGGAGCTTATGTTCTGCTGCTTCCCTGTGAGACATTATGAATAATAAAACAACTCAGATCATGACTAGAAACATAAAATATTCCTGACGCACTGTATAAAACACAAACTGTCACCTTCTCGTTTGGAAATACAAGCTGTGGTCTTTGTAATGTGTGTGGGTGGCAAATATCAGGAGTGACTCCCCAAAGCCAAACTGCAACTCTGAATTTCCTGGCATTTGTCTGTTTGTGTCATAATCTTTATATCATTTAAACATAGGGCTGGTATTTCAGTTACTTACTGAAAGCTGACACCAGAGACCCAGAGGCTCTTTTATGTGGTAAGTTGGTAATTACTGGACTTTTTGCCTAGTAAACTCTGGTAACTCACTCTTTTATTCATTTAGATTTACACAAAATATTATAAAGTACCCAGCCAGGGCTCTAGGTACCTTAACCATGTATTATAGCCAAGCAAAAATAAATGCAGTGCCAACCCAAAAACCAGAAAAGAAAAAAAAGAAGAAAAAAAAACACACAAAAAACAACCCAGTCACAAATCTCAGCCCTTGGCACAAACCTCAGCCCTCCCTCCCTGCAAGTGCCTAGTAAGAGAAATGGATTTTGCAGCTTACCCCACAGGCCAACAGATCCATGTTGTTTCTAACAGAGAGGAGTAAATTCAAAAATGCAGTGCACCTCACAGAAACTGTCTTCTTTCAAACTGAGGGGGGCATGTGTTTCCCTCTCAGACAACTTCATTGGCTGTGGCAACACTGCATGGAAAGTGAGCTAGTCCCTCAAACTAGCCCAATCCAAAGTCATGGGGATGCAGGTTTTCAAAAGTGCTTGGCATCTGCAACTGGGGCAACATTTTTGAAAAGCTCATTTCCCATCAGGGAACCGAAACAAGGGCCTGGTTTTCTAAAGTGCTCAGTATCCAATGTAGTGAGCCCCAAGTGTAGGTGCAAAACACCTGATAATCTGGGCCTTACCTTAAGGGCTTGTCTGCAATAGAAAAATTCCTTCCTGTAACAGCAGCTGTCTCCAATAATGCATCTGCCCTGCTTACAGCAAGTGTGGATCAGGTGTTTTAATCACTATGAGTAAAATTTTCCAAAGCACCTAAGTGACTTGGGAGTGTAAATCCTATTGAAAGTTGCTGGGTCTGCCTGGAAAAGTGATTTCAATGGGACTTAGAAGAACCAGCAGTTCTGCTGTCTCCACTAGCAGTTTTTAGTGACAAAGCCACAACCAGACTCTAAGCCTTATCTACAGCAGTGCAACCTCCTCATTGCTGCACTATGGGTGCCAGTTTTACTCATATCTTTCTAGGAAATGTATGTTTTAGATTCCTGACAGAATGTGGCTTTGAAAAGCTTCTTCTCCTGAGTGATTATGTTTGGCCAGGACTTTTGCTATTTCAGGGGATGACTGGGTTAATAGAAAATTAATTGAAAGCCTTTTTGATTGGACTTGGTGCAGTTGGCTGCAGTTCCTTGAACTCCACCAGGATTTTGACTTAACTGCCATGTGTGGAGGGTCTCCTGGATGCCAGAGGTGTGCAGATGGGATGCATTCATCATTGATTGATTGTTTCATTGTACAAGGGAGTGGGGTTCAATTAAATTTCAAAAAACTCAAATTACTTTTTAAAAAAGTAAGTACTGATTTTGTTATCCTTTCCCTTCTAGAGCAGGCCATGCCAATACAATATCAGTTGCAGCCACTCCCCTGAGTGCCTCTTAACCCCATTCCAAAGCTCTATTTGTAGCTAATATGGGTCAGGTTGTGGAACATTTATTCTGATGGTGAGCAGTTACACAAGTAGAATCATAGAATCATAGAATATCAGGGTTGGAAGGGACCTCAGGAGGTCATCTAGACCAACCCCCTGCTCAAAGCAGGACCAATTCCCAACTAAATCATCCCAGCCAGGGCTTTGTCAAGCCGGGCCTTAAAAACCTCCAAGGAAGGAGACTCCACCACCTCCCTAGGTAACGCATTCCAGTGCTTCACCACCCTCCTAGTGAAATAGAGAACAGCCGAGCTCCATCCTCTTTGGAACCCCCCTTCAGGTAGTTGAAGGCTGCTATCAAATCCCCCCTCATTCTTCTCTTCTGGAGACTAAACAATCCCAGTTCTCTCAGCCTCTCTTTGTAAGTCATGTGCTCCAGACCCCTAATCATTTTTGTTGCCCTCCGCTGGACTCTTTCCAATTTTTCCACATCCTTCTTGTAGTGTGGGGCCCAAAACTGGACACAGTACTCCAGATGAGGCCTCACCAATGTCGAATAAAGGGGAACGATCACGTTCCTCGATCTGCTGGCAATGCCCCTACTTATACAGCCCAAAATGCCGTTAGCCTTCTTGGCAACAAGAGCACACTGTTGACTCATATCCAGCTTCTCGTCCACTGTGACCCCTAGGTCCTTTTCTGCAGAACTGCTACCTAGCCATTCGGTTCCTAGTCTGTAGCTGTGCATGGGATTCTTCCGTCCTAAGTGCAGGACTCTGCACTTGTCCTTGTTGAACCTCATCAGGTTTTTTTTGGCCCAATCCTCTAATTTGTCTAGGTCCCTCTGTATCCGATCCCTACCCTCTAGTGTATCTACCATGCCTCCTAGTTTAGTGTCATCTGCAAACTTGCTGAGAGTGCAGTCCACACCATCCTCCAGATCATTAATAAAGATATTAAACAAAACCGGCCCCAGGACCGACCCTTGGAGCACTCTGCTTGAAACTGGCTGCCAACTAGACATGGAGCCATTGATCACTACCCGTTGAGACCGACGATCTAGCCAGCTTTCTATCCACCTTACAGTCCACTCATCCAGCCCATACTTCTTTAACTTGGCGGCAAGAATACTGTGGGAGACCGTATCAAAAGCTTTGCTAAAGTCAAGGAATAACACATCCACTGCTTTCCCCTCATCCACAGAGCCAGTTATCTCATCATAGAAGGCAATTAGGTTAGTCAGGCACGACTTCCCCTTGGTGAATCCATGCTGACTGTTCCTGATCACTTTCCTCTCCTCTAAGTGTTTCATAATTGATTCCTTGAGGACCTGCTCCATGATTTTTCCAGGGACTGAGGTGAGGCTGACTGGCCTGTAGTTCCCCGGATCCTCCTTCTTCCCTTTTTTAAAGATGGGCACTACATTAGCCTTTTTCCAGTCATCCGGGACCTCCCCCGATCGCCACGAGTTTTCAAAAATAATGGCTAATGGCTCTGCAATCTCATCCGCCAACTCCTTTAGCACCCTCGGATGCAGCGCATCCGGCCCCATGGACTTGTGCACGTCCAGTTTTTCTAAATAGTCCCGAACCACTTCTTTCTCCACAGAGGGCTGGTCACCTTCTCCCCGTATTGTGCTGCCCAGTGCAGCAGTCTGGGAGCTGACCTTGTTCGTGAAGACAGAGGCAAAATAAGCATTGAGTACATTAGCTTTTTCCACATCCTCGGTCACTAGGTTGCCTCCCTCATTCAGTAAGGGGCCCACACTTTCCTTTACTTTCTTCTTGTTGCTAACATACCTGAAGAAACCCTTCTTGTTACTCTTAACATCTCTTGCTAGCTGCAACTCCAAGTGTGATTTGGCCTTCCTGATTTCACTCCTGCATGCCTGAGCAATATTTTTATACTCCTCCCTGGTCATTTGTCCAATCTTCCACTTCTTGTAAGCTTCTTTTTTGCGTTTAAGATCAGCAAGGATTTCACTGTTTAGCCAAGCTGGTCGCCTGCCATATTTACTATTCTTTCTACATATCGGGATGGTTTGTTCCTGCAACCGCAATAAGCATTCTTTAAAATACAGCCAGCTCTCCTGGACCCCTTTGCCCTTCATGTTATTCTCCCAGGGGATCCTGTCCATCTGTTCCCTGAGGGAGTCAAAGTCTGCTTTTCTGAAGTCCAGGGTATTCCTAGTGAGACTACTGGCATGAGGAACTGCTCACCGGTAGGAGCCAGTGGTTCACAATCTGGCCCAGAGCTCTCAATACACTCCCTTAAACTGTATTTTTTATTTACTCTTACTTATTTCTTTTGATTTACATAAACATTCAGTGAAACGGGGCCCTTAGCCTGTATTCTAGGCTCATCTTGACATGTTGTAAAAAACTGATAGATTAAAAACAGATTACTGCTGTTAACACATATATCCCTTCCTTCGATAAATAACATAATCACCCAGCATTCAAAATTTTAGTTAAGATCTTTATAGGCTCCCACCCGAGTGCTCCCAACCCTTCTCAGCTAGAGAAACAAATGGATCTGCCTAGGTCAGGAGCCAGTATTGAGAACTGTGCAGTTGCACACATCAGCCTAGGGAGTTCTCAATACAGGCGAGGGGCCTTAGAACCTGCAAATCAGTTACCAGGCTGACCAAGTGAAAGGGAGAGTTTTCTTTTTGTTATTTAAAAAGACATAATTGTATTTATAGTTCTTCTGTATTAGGCCCCAAGCCTGCAATGGAATTTCTCAAATATATATAATTATGTGCATAACTGTTTGCAGGGCTGGGGCCATGTTCAGTAAACTGCCTTGGTCTAGTAGAGGTTAGAGCACAGGACTGGGATTTAGGATTTCTTTTCTGTCACTGACTCAGTGTGTGACTTTGAGCAAGACCCCTAGCCTCTCTGTATCTCAGTTTCCCCATCTGTAAAAGTGGGATACAACACTTAGAGAGCCTCAGAAGGAAAGCTCTATAGAAGCACAAAACATTTATAATTTATTAATCGGGAAGAATGGGGACTTGATAGTCATCCCAACCAGAGCTTAAACTCCTACATCATTCGCTTTTCAAATCCCTCAGCTCAGGGCTTTTCTAAACAGTACAGAAGGGATGGGAAAGGGTAACACAGGCAGAAACCCTAAACTATTCTGCAGATCTATCAGAGAAGTTCTTCTTATGAACATTAGCCTGGGTAAAATTTCCAAAAGTGCCTAGGTGACTTAGGAGCTTAAGACCCATTAATTTTGAAAGTAATTGACAGTAAATGGGGTGTGGGAGCCAAAGTGTCTAAATCACTTCTGCAGTTGGGACTGAGATGCCCAAGTCATATAGGTGCTTTTGAAAATATTATCCCGTTTCCTTGTAGGAAGTCAGGGAATCCTATTAATTTTCACAATGGAATTTGGGTGGGTGTGCATGCGCACAAGTTAATTTTAACTTCTGGGATGAGAAACGTGATCGAAAGAGGGATCTCAGTTAAGTCAGCTATACAGGTTTGCTGCCGTTTCCCTTTAGAGCAGTGTTTCTCAACCTGGGGGTCAGGTCGTAGGATGTGTTTAGGGAGGTTCGCAATCAGGCCTGGTGTTAAGGGGTCAGAAGCAGGGCAAGTGCCTGGGGCCCCATCCCACAGGGGCCCCAGCAAAGCAAATGTACATATTTCAGCCCCAAGCCCCATGAGGCTGAAGCCTGAAGCCCCGAGGAGCTGAAGCCCCATGTCCTATACCCTGTGGGGCTGAAGCCCCATGCCCTGTAGCACTGAAGCCCTGAGCCCCTAGGAGCTGAAGCCCTGAACCCTGCACCCTGTGGGGCTGAAGCCCTGATCCCCGAGGAGCTGAAGCCCCATGTCCTGTGCCCCATGTGGGGCTGAAGCTCAAACCCCACACCCTGCGGGACTGAAGTCCCGAGTACCGAGGGGGTGAAGCCCTGAACATACGGTAGGGAATCACAATTTTCCTTAGTGGGGGGGAAGTCCAAAGTGGGTCACCAGCACAAAAAAGTTGAGAAAAACTGTGTTAGAGTGATATCCACGCTTCAGTGCAGCTGAAATGAGCAGCAGGCAAGCCACCACACAAACTCAAGTCTGGAGAGAGAGGCAAGGCTGAAGGCTTAACTCTATTTGCATGCATTAGTTAATAAGGCAACATTGCCGAGTAGCCCATTTGTATAAATCTTCTCATATCACAACTCAGAGATGCTGAAATAACAGCTGATGGGCAAATTGCTTCATATTTGAAAACCATTCATCTGTTTGCAACCATGGAATTGCTAAAACAGTGCCCGGAAGTTTGGTGCATTATCTCTTTAAAATCCAAGACTGAGTGAAGGAAAACTCCTCCTACAGGGTGGGGGCCCTATAAGGAAGGCAGTTTGCAGCTTACAAAACCCACAAGCACTTACTGCTTTAGCTATTACTGTTCTGCTTGAAGGATAGAGCTGTCTGACTCCTTCTTAGAAAGCAATACTGTAAACATGACTCAGGAATTTGTGCAGAGCAAAATCAAATCTGATAAAGTGGCTGTTTTTATAAAGCCAACCTGTCCTTACTGCCAGGATGCAGTGAAACTACTCAACAAATATTCCTTCAAGAAAGGCCACCTGGAATTCATTGACATTACCACCCAAGATGATATGGATGGCATTCAGGATTATTTCCAGCAGACAACAGGGGCAAGAACAGTAAGTTTTTCAATTATTCATATTTGACAGTTGCTTAATTGTGGTCACAGTTTTCTCATTTATGTAGTGCCCACCAGAGTGCTAGGTGCTCTGCAGGCACAGAGGGCAGGTCCCTCTCCTGAGGAATTTGCAGTCTAGCTAGGTGGAATAGAAGGGGAAATAAAATACAGCCAAAGACTTTTTTTTTCTCCCAATCCTATTTAATGGGTTTTTAATGTTCTTTGTGGTGTCTTTTGTTTGTTCTCTTGTAAAATGGCTTCCCATGTTCAGAGTAACTGCAGTATTGCTGTCTTGTGTGCTGTAGTATTTTAGTTCACTAAGGTTCACCGTTCTCCTCTCTGTGAGTCTTGCATCTGATTGGTGTTCTATAGCTACTATGTAACTAGTTTAATTAAGGTATGTGATAACTTTTATAGAAATCATTCAGCTTCCCAACTGGATTTCTATGCATTTGGGTCAGTCAGGTTAATTGTATCTATGATGCCTTAGACATCACAATGAGCACCTTCCAAACAGCCAAAAGTTGTGATCCCTTGGATTGTTTCTGTTAGGAGGAAACCTGGATGATGGAATCAGCTATTTGTTTAATGCAATCCCTGTTTATTTACAAAGACTTGTTTCCCTGAACACAGCAAGAGATGGTTATCTGCTCCAAGTCTCTTTCAGCCAGCACTGGGTCAAAAAGCTCTATTAGCTTTTTCTCTGGGCCATGCTGTCTGTGCTTCTGTGACTGTGTTTTGTGTCTGATGTCCTTGCTGCCTTTTCTCAGCTTTTCTGGTCTTTCTGCTGTTTCTGTCCGACACCCAGATGAACACCGCTCCAATCCAGTCAATGCTCTAGCTCCTGCATTTGCTGTATCATTCACCAGGGATACCCTTTGACCCTTATAGTTCAGATTTTACTCAAGCCTTGCCAAGTGCAAGTGTTTGGGGTGATGCTCATATTGTGTCAGCTATCTGGTTTTATAAATGAGCTTAATGGCTTCTTATAACTATATTAAATGGAAGATGGTGGATACGTTTCCCCCAGTTTCAAAGATGACTCTTCACAACCCATAATAATAGGGTTACCATATTTTAATTTAAAAAAAGGACACTCTGGCCCCGCCCCAACTCCGCCCCCAGCCCCTTCCCCAAAGTCCCCGCCCCAACTCTGCCCCCTCCCCTGAATGCTCTGCCCCCCTGCTCCTCCCCCTCCCCTGCTTCCCGCGAATCAAATGTTCGTGGGAAGCCTGAAGCAGGGAGGCAGCAGGTAAGCTGGGGCTGGGGCGGGGCGCGGCCCAGGCCAAGAGGCTCCGGCTCGGGCCCTGGGGCGCCGGCCCTGGTTCTGGCCCGCCCTGGCCCCGGCGGCGCCGGCCCCCGGCCGAGCGGCGCCGGCCCCAGCGGCCCCGGCCGAGCGGTGCCGGCTCCCGGCCGAGCGGTGCCGGCCCCTCCCTCCCTATTTTCCCGGACATGTGCGGCTTTTTGGGATTTCCTCCCGGACGGGGATTTGAGGCCCAAAAAGCTGGACATGTCCGGGAAAATCCGGACGTATGGTAACCCTACATAATAAGCCTAATATTAACTCACTCTGAACATACTGTTCTTGCCTTGTCATTTGTACTGTACGAGTAGCATGGAATCTTAATGTACGCAGACACTATGGTGATAAGCACCATGGAAAACCTGTACATAAGTTAACCTTTCACAACACAAGCAAAGTGAAAGTATGGTATGCTTGAGCATAGGACTAGGAGTCTAGAGTCTTGGGCTTTAGACTCAGCTCTGCCACTCATTTTCTATATAGCTTTAGGCAGAGCCATTATCTGAATTGCCCCACTTTATCTAGTTGTAAAGTAGCTATAATATTATCTACTTCAAAATGCCCTCATTGTGAGTCATAATACTTGGGAATACGTTCCACCAGTGGAACTCCAATTGCTTCACAACTACTTATGAAGCAACTTCCTCATTTGCAGCACAGAGGACACGTTGTTACACAAATCTCACTTGTGACCCTTCAGTTTTATATTTCACAAAGTTGCACAAGGATTGGTAAGCAGATTTCCTCCCAGATAACTATTTGCATAGTAGCAAGCCAGCCTGTTCTAGTAAGTTAAAAAATCATTTCCTGGAAACCTGACTCAGGCTTTACATAGAAAATTCAGTTTTGTTTTGAACATAACATAGATTTTGGTGTCAAAATCATTTGGACAGGCATAGAGATTTGCTTCTGAGTTGGCAATGTGCAGATATCTCATAGGGATGGGCAAGAATCAATTATGACACTCTTCTCCCCAACCCCAACTCTTTTTGTAGTCCTAAAATCCAATGTCTTGAGGTTTGGCAAAGGTCCAGTTAAGAGCTTCGGGCTAGATTAACAAAGGTAAATTAGGTGTTGCAACACCTACATCCTAGGATTCCTGTAGCTCAGTGGAATTTACAGCCCCAAGTTAGGGTCCCAGGTGCTCCATCAATACATGGGAAGAGTTAGGTGCCTAAGGAAAGGATTCTGAGAAGCCAGCCTAGGTGCCTAGACTGACCAGCCAGAGGGAGATGCTTCCTCCACTGGGGATTTTCAGTTGTGAACCCTCTCCTGGAGTTAGGTGCCTAAACCAGATCAGATCTTTCTCAAAAGATAACAGAGCAGAATAGCCAATAGCCTCCGCTCCACCCCTTTCCTCTGAATTTTGCTCTTGGCTAACTTAGATGGCCCCTGCTCAGTTTGCCGGTTCTGCGACTCCTTTCCTTAGGTGCCTACCTCTTTCCATATAACGGATGGCACCTAATGCAGGATTGTGAATTCCACTGGGTGACAGAGCACCCAGGGATTAGGCTTTGCAACATGTAAGTATCCTTGTGAATCTGGGCCCTAATGTCTTCAGAGATCCTGCTGTGCAGCTTGTTTTTCCTCGCCACTGACTAACAAATGTCATTTGTGTGCATGTCTAGGTCCCCCGTGTGTATATTGGAGAAGTCTGCATTGGTGGATATTCTGATCTGGCTGCTTTAGAAAAGCAGGGAAAACTCTCTCAAAAGCTAAAGCAAATTGGTGCTCTATAGTAACATGAAGGTAAGTGAGGGGGAACATAGTCCGATCACTAGGAACCAGCT
Source organism: Emys orbicularis (assembly GCF_028017835.1). NCBI lineage: Eukaryota > Metazoa > Chordata > Testudines > Emydidae > Emys > Emys orbicularis. The sequence goes on along the minus strand of NC_088688.1, from coordinate 60,959,983 downwards.
CCTGTATCGGAGAGGAAATTTGAATGTCATCCGGTAGATCAATGAAATCAATGCTGCTTCTGACTCAAGTGTAACTGGTATTGTGCTTACTGCACCTTTCCAGGGAAACAAAATCAGGGCACCGTCAGTTTCACTCTGCAACCCAAAAGCAAATGTCCTAGTGGTGGTTTTGTGAAAGGTTAGTGGAGGATAATACAAAGCCAGCTCTGCTTGCAGGGCTAAGGAGGCTGCAAAACCATAAACGGCTACATTATTGGTAGCTCTTGTTTCAGATCCAGGAGAATACATGAGGTCACCGCTTTTGCCCATATCCAAATATATTTCAAGACTATTCATTCCCACAGAAAGGTGGAGCTTTGTGTTTCTTAGGTTGAAAACAGAAGCACTCTTGTGGTATTTGGGGTTTTGTTTTAATGCTTATGCCTGACTCAGTATCATAATGCTGAGTGCTGTGATACAGTTGACCAGCATTTGATTCCCAGGTCCACTCATGGTTTCTTTCTACTTGCAACGGCTTGGCTACCAATTGATTATCCTACAGGAGAGAATGTTACACTTGCCCTAGTTTTTGACTGTTTTTTACCTTTTCCTAGCTGGTCTGTGTAGGATATAGGCTGCTGAAAACTACTGCAGCTAATAGACTCTTTACCTCACAGGGCAGAAGCTCCTTTTGGAGTAGAGAGAGAGATGTAGCCTGACTGACAACCATGGAGAAGATGGTGCCATGGTGTCATCATGCAATAGATCTCCTAGAGCCCACAATCTGTTAATTTACCATATTTGTTACCTGATGGTACTACAGGTGTAAAATTACTTTTTAAAGTGGTATTGTCTAACATGTATGGGCAGGGACTGATCTTCATTTTAATCTAATCCTCGGGGGGGGGGGGGGGGAGGGAAGTATTAAGTGGTCTTTCCTAACTTGCCACACTTGACTGAGGAAGATAAAGGGTGGGTAATGCATTGATGGGGTTTTATAGAAACTCAGCATAATATCACACCTAAGAAAATGTGAGGTAGCCACCCTACTGCAGAACTTCCTATACCTAGATTTACACAGCACCAGATCTTGTGCTGCTGAAACATGAACCCCCCCCCCCCCCCTGCTTGGAGAGTGTGAGCATGAGCTGTGTATTATCTACCTCTTTTTAAAAAGGGTGGGACAGAGCACTGGGAATCCACCTTATTAGAACTGAAATCCCAGTACTGTTCTGGCATCGCTAGCATTGGCATAGTGCACTGACGTGTGACTTGAGTCATTGGGTGTGCTGCTATGCAAATATGAGTAATACAAATATTTAAACTTGGATCTGTTCTCTTTTCCTAACTAAACTACTCATTAAACTCAGTCTTCCTTTGTCTTTGGTGCTTCATGGAGCTCAGTGGATGGCATCTCAGCCAGCAGATAAATAGTAATAACACTTGTTACTTTATTGTAAACTTAACTTTCATGCAATACCCTGCTTACTACCCAAATATTGGTAACTTAGATGCAGCTCCTCTAAATAACCCTCTGCTAAATATGCACTTTCCATATGTGAAACTAACCAGTATGTGGTCAGCTAGCTGTTTTGCTTTCTTGAAATTTCATGTTCTTGCCACATTACAGCACTCTCTACCCTCTGATATGAAAGCAATTATCTTGCTCTGAACTAGGGCTGGCCAGAAAACAAGTATTCCATTTACTGAAAAATGCTGAAGTTTTGACACTTGCTTTTATATCTTAAAAAAAAAAGGGGGGGGGGGAGGGGGGAAGGTGGAGAGAGACCATCCCAGAGTCCAGGGATTTGGGAGAACCAGATTCAAGTCCCTGTTCTGAATTAGGCAGGACTTGAATCTGGTTCTCCCACTTTCCAAGTAAGCTCCCTAAAAATTGGGCTATTGGTTATTCTGGTCTCTCTTTCCTTTTGACCAGAAATTTCATCCTGGACCTGAGGCAAGTCTTGTCAAAACGGATACATTTCCATGAAAAGTTTTGGTTTCAACAAATCGGCCTCTTCTGACAAGCTGTTCATCAAAATTCCCAACAAGCTATACTCTGGACTATGACATCAGCCAGTCATATCCTCCATCTGCCTGATCTCTTCATTCTGAAAAATCCCTACAAGTTTTTTTTTTTTTTTTCCTTAATGATTTGAGCAGTAGATCTGTCAGTCAAAGTCGGCTACACTTCCTTGGAGTATCATGCAGTACTTATGTCACTAATGTAACTAGACTTCTTAAATCCATTCTAAGAGCTCTTCTAGGCATGTATTCTTTTGGTAAACTGGCCTCTTCCAAAAAGAACCTGTAATCTCTACTTGTATCATTTCTAATTTCAGGCCCAAAATGACTGGAATCTGTGACTGCATCACCCTGCCACTGGAGCCTTAGCAGTGACTTTCCTGTTGCCATCTGATTTCCTTCTAAATCTACAAGAGAAGTGGATATTGGGCATCTGTTCTTTTGATGGTGTTAATAGTGGTGCAATATGTTATATCCCTTCATCCTGGGAGCAAACCCAGAAAATGATTAGATTTTGCCTAAAGGAATAAAATGTTTGCACTAATGAGGTGTATTTACCCGTTTACAGTACAAACATTCTTTGTACTGCTCAAGCCTTACACTCATGCTGTCTCCCTTCTCTGCGCATTTCTCTCTCTGCCCACCCCCCCCTTAGGATAGTTATCCAGCAACTCACCTCTTCCTTAGTAGTGTAGATAACTTTAGCTGTTTTCCACTTTATGACAATGTATTAAGCTGAAGCCATATAGGGGGAAGTGTAGGATGTTGATGCTTAGGGCCAAATGGGGTCCTGGAACCCTGTTTGAAAGTAGCCACCGGAGTCCGTGCATACTGAGCCAGCCATCTGACAAGCATATGACCCTCTGTTAACCCTGGCATGCCTCTTAACAAAGGTTGAGAAAACAATATTCTCTGCTGTGCTTCCCTTATTACAACATACAGCTACAGGCAGGTGGTTGCAGCTCAGGTAGTTCAGAATGGGTGCAGCTGGATAGGAAAGGAACGCTACATGGGAAAGTGTGATTTTTTTTTTTTTTTTTTTTTTTTTTTTTTTTTTTTTTCTGCAGGGGTGCAGCCTGCCTGTAAACTGTGTTGGGTCTTTAAATAGAAATAACTTGAAAATGACTATTCTGATGGTACTGGCCAATTTCAGGACTCCAGGAGGACGGGGTTGGGCGGGACAGCAGAGTGGGGGCGGGTCAGTGTGTTGGCTGTTAATGAGTAGAACTGGTCTAAACTCTTGGTTCAAAAACTTTCTGCATCAGAAGTGGCTTCTTTCTTTTTAAAAAAAATTTCAATGTTTTTATTATTTCCCCTCTCTTTGATGGCAGAAAACAGAACATTGGACACTGCTCATTTGTTTCCACAGCTGTGCTTCCTTCCCTTGCCTGGTAAAAAGCCCCACACACACACCCAAAAAAAAAAAAAAAAAAAAAAGTGTTGGGGGAAGGGCATACTGAAAACTTTCAGTCTTGAGGAAATCCTGTGTTGAGAACTCCTTGAGGAAATCCTGTGTTGAGAACTCTTGTATGAAATTCTGAATAAAATGGATTCCTCTTCAAAAGCTGCCATTTGAATGTTACTTCACATTTTTTTGTGAAAAATATTTACCATTTTTGGAGCAGCTGTACTGGTAAGGGAATAAGAACCCAGGCTGGTTGATGGGGGTGGGGTGGGGGAGGGAGTGCTGTGGCAGGGACTTGGCAATGTTGGGGATCACCCTCAGCAAAGCATGCTATACAGCACAATTTGTCTCCAGCAGGCCAGCCTAATGTGACTGTGTGAGTCTGTTGTCTAAACTTCTGGCTAGGCCCAAGCTTACAGTCATGCAGCATTCTCATATTGTAGGAGTCCTCCAGAGAGTTCAGCGCTTTATTTCTGCTCTGCTTTTACTTAAACATTGTAGAAATGAAAAGCGATCCAATGAAAACACTTCAGTCCTGGCCGGCAGCTAAACAACGTGCCATGTGCTTCCTTCCATTTTGGAAAACCCATTGGGGAGGGGGGGAAGCAAAGTGGTTCTTGGCCAGCTTAATACCCTCTTCCTCTTGGAGGAATAAAGGTCACATACCTATAAGTTAGCTGGCTTTAGACAGTAGGGTACTGCACAGCTTGTTCCACAAAACCTTTTCTATCACTCCCCGTTTCTTCTCGGTGGAATTTAGCAGACTCTTGTATGCAAATAAAAAGTTCTGTTCCTTAAATTTAACATTTATCAAGTAGAGATTTCTTGAGTCACAAATGCTGCTTTTTTTTTTTTAATCTGTTTAAGTTACACTCAGTACTGTATGCCTAGCATTATGTACAGTATTTCCAACTATCTATTGTAGCAGCTAGAGTTGCTAGTGACTGGGTAAGTCTAATAATAGCAAGTGCCAGTGTACCATGCTTTGGCTCTGCTATAGGAATTTCCCCTGCTCCACTCACAACTGTAGGAAAATCAATCTCTCTCAGAACTCCACCTGCTTATGTGATAATGTAAGCAGAACATATGACTACTCTTGCAGAAAATTACCTGACATTTGCAGCCACAATCACTTCTGATGAGAGAGAATATTTAAGACAGCATTACAATTACCATATATGCATGAGTATTTTATTTGTAGTGATTTATTACATTATGCAGCTGGTGCCTTGCTCATCATTTTCTGGGTAGAGCTGGCTTTTTGGGAGGAAGGGGTGTTATGTATATGATGCAAGTTAGTATGCTTTCTCTTTCACTGAAAGGCATAAATTCCACACTATTGTGACTAGTAAATAGAATATAAAGAGCATTTATTAGAAAGTACTAACTTAGACCACTGATCTAGTAAAATATTTGGCCTCCAGCACCATCCACTATAGGATTCTTCAGAGCGACGTGGGGAGCCTATGCAGTTATATTAATCTAAGGTGAGCTGCAAAGCAAAAATTAAAACAGTTAAGTTTAGACTTCACAACTAAAAATCTGCAATATTCTAGTCATACAGCACAGAAGTTTTGCACAGTTCACCTGTGGTACTTTGTTGCCAGGGGATGTTGTGAAGGCCAAAACTTTACTGGGATTCAAAAAAGAATTAGATACATTCACGGAGGATAGGGCCATCAGTGACCATCAGCCAAGATGGTCATGGATGCAATCCCATGCTCTGGGTGTCCCTAAAGCTGGGAGTGAACAATGGGGGATGCCTCGCTCAATGATTGCCTGTTCTATTTGTGCCCTCTGAAGCACCTGGCATAGGCCACTGTCAGAAGACAGGCTACTGGGCTAGATGGACTATTGGCCTGACCCTGTATGGCTGTTCTTATGTTCTTAAAATCCTTTCTCTCAGCATAGTTTTCTTTGGGGGATGAGTTACAACAAAGGAAGGTTATTTACCTTATAGTACCTAGAGTTCTTCCAGATATGTGATCCCCCTGGGTATTCAATAGCAGTGGTTTTTGGTTTGCACTTGCGTGCTACACTACCTCATGCTGCAAACAGAGGGTATACATGGTGATATGGCCTGACCACCTCTCAGTTCCTACTCTACTGTGGTTCACATGATGATCCAAAGCAGAGAGGAAAGAGGGCGGCTTGTGAATAACTCAGGGACCACACAGCTCTAAGAACGCCAGTTACCTATAAAATAGGTAATAATCCTTTGAGTGCTGGTCCCTAGGGGTAGTCACTGTGCATGATTCCCATTGAGGAGGATGAGGTGAGGTGGTACCTAGCACCACATTCAGAAGTAGTGAACCAAAGTATGCACCAGCTGCCAAGGGACCACTCCGGGCATACGGCCTGGTGAATGTATACACCAAATTCCAAGTAGCTGCCCTGCAGACTTCAGCAAGGGGGACACTATGTAGTAACACTACTGAGGCAGCCTGTGTCCTAGTTGGGTGAGCTTTGATTCACCTTGAGAGTCTCTGAGAAGAGCTGGCTTTGTCCTTCATTCTTTCAGCAAATATCAGATCATCTTCAGTGGGATTCTGCCTGTTCCTAGATAAGGGCAGCAAAGGGGTGACAGGATTGTGATGATAAATAGTTGGCTAAGGGAGTGGTGCTATAAAGAGGGCTTTGGGATGTATGGCCACTGGGAGGCTTTCGGGGACAGAAAACTGTTCTCAAGGGACGGACTTCACCTAAGTAGGGAAGGAAACAGACTTCTGGGAGGGAGGCTGGCTCATCTCATCAAAAGAGCTTTAAACTAGGAATTTTGGGGAGATGGTTGGGAGATGTCCAGTTAATCTCCACGCCAGATTATAACATTGAGAGGGAGGTCGATGAGATAAAGGATATAGCCTGGGGGAAGAGATTGGACATAAGGAGGCGGGGGGGGGTGTGTGGATACTAGACTAATAGGTCATACTGGCGGTACGGTGTCCGTACCAAATTGGATAACGAATGTGAGAGAGGCCAAACGGCATAAATTAAGATGTTTATACACCAATGCGAGAAGCCTAGGTAACAAAATGGAGGAATTGGAGCTCCTGGTCCGAGAAATGAAACCGGATATCGTAGGAATAACCGAAACGTGGTGGAACGGTAGTCATGACTGGAGTACAGGTATGGAAGGGTATGTGCTGTTTAGGAAAGACCGGAACAAAGGTAAAGGTGGGGGAGTAGCATTGTATGTCAATAATGAGGTAAACTGTAAAGAAATAATAAGTGATGGAATGGATAAGACGGAGTCTGTCTGGGCAATACTCACACTGGGTAAAAGAACTACTAGAGCCTCCCCCGGGATAGTGCTTGGGGTGTGCTATAGCCGCCGGGATCTAGCCTGGATATGGACAGATAACTCTTTAATGTTTTTAGGGAAGTAAATACTAATAGGAACTGTGTAATCATGGGAGACTTTAACTTCCCGGATATAGACTGGGGAACAAATGCTAGTAACAATAATAGGGCTCAGATTTTCCTAGACGTGATAGCTGATGAATTCCTTCATCAAGTAGTTGCTGAACCGACGACGGGGGATGCCATTTTAGATTTGGTTTTGGTGAGTAGTGAGGACCTCGTTGAGGAAATGGTTGTAGGGGACAACCTTGGCTCGAGTGATCATGAGCTAATTCTAAACTAAATGGAAGGATTAACAAAATTAAATTGGAGACTAAGGTTTACGATTTCAAAAGGGCTAACTTTAATAAATTAAGGCGACTAGTTAGGGAAGTAGATTGGACTAACATATTTATGGGGCGGAAGGCGCCTGGGATTATTTCAAGTTGAAGTTGCAGGAGCTGTCGGAGGCCTGTATCCCAAGAAAGGGAAAACGGTTCGTAGGCAGGAGATTTAGACCGAGCTGGATGAGCGAGCGTCTCAGAGGGGTGATTAAGAAAAAACAGAAAGCGTACAAGGAGTGGAAGATGGGAGGGATCAGCAAAGAAACCTACCTTATTGAGGTCAGAGCATGTAGAGATGGAGTGAGAAAGGCCAAAAGCCGTGTAGAGTTGGACCTTGCGAGGGGAATTAAAACCAATAGTAAGAGGTTTTATAGCCATATAAATAGGAAGAAAACAAAGAAAGAAGAAGTGGGACCGCTTAAAACTGTAGATGGAGTGGAGATTAAGGATAATCTAGGCATGGCACAATATCTAAACGAATATTTTGCATCGGTCTTTAATGAGGCTAATGAAGGACTTAGGAATAGTGGTAGCGTGATGGATGGGAATATAGGGGGGGGGTTAACATTACCGTATCCGAGGTAGAAGCCAAACTCTAACAGATAAACGGGACTAAGTCGGGCGGACCGGATGATCTTCATCCGAGAATATTAAAGGAACTGGCGTGAGAAATTGCAAGCCCGTTAGCGATAATTTTTAATGAATCTGTAAACTCGGGGGTGGTACTGTTTGACTGGAGAATAGCTAATGTGGTTCCTATTTTCAAAAAGGGGGGGAAAAGTGACCCGGGTAACTACAGGCCTGTTAGTTTAACATCTGTAATATGCAAGGTCTTGGAAAAAATTTTTGAAGGAGAAAGTAGTTAAGGACCTTGAGGTCAATGGCAATTGGGACAAATTACAACACGGTTTTACGAAAGGTAGATCATGCCAAACCAACCTGATCTCCTTCTTTGAGAAAGTAACAGATTTTTTAGATAAAGGAAATGCGGTGGATCTAATTTACCTCGATTTTAGTAAAGCGTTTGATACGGTACCGCATGAGGAATTATTGGTTAAATTGGAAAAGATGGGGATCGATATGAAAATCCAGAGGTGGATAAAGAACTGGTTAAAGGGGAGACTGCAGCGGGTCATACTGAAAGGTGAACTGTCAGGTTGGAGGGAGGTAACCAGTGGAGTTCCTCAAGGTTCGGATTTGGGTCCGATTTTATTTAATCTATTTATTACTGACCTCGGAACCGAATGTAGGAGTGGGTTGATAAAGTTTGCGGATGATACAAAGTTGGGAGGTATTGCCAATTCAGAGAAGGATCGGGATATCCTGCAGGGAGATTTGGATGACCTTGTAAACTGGAGTAATAGTAACAGGATGAAATTTAATAGTGAGAAGTGTAAGGTTATGCATTTAGGGATGACTAACAAGAATTTTAGTTATAAGCTGGGGATGCACCGGTTGGAAGTAACGGAAGAGGAGAAGGACCTCAGAGTCCTGGTTGATCGCAGGATGACTATGAGTCGGCAATGTGACGTGGCCGTGAAAAAAGCTAATGCGGTCTTGGGATGCATTAGGCGAGGTATTTCTAGTAGGGATAAGGAGGTGCTGGTTCCGTTATACAAGGCACTGGTGAGACCTCATTTGGAGTACTGTGTGCAGTTCTGGTCTCCCATGTTTAAAAAGGATGAATTCAAACTGGAACGGGTACAGAGAAGGGCCACTAGGATGATCCGAGGAATGGAAAAGCTTTCGTATGAAAGGAGACTCAAGGAGCTCGGTTTGTTTACCTTAACCAAAAGAAGGCTGAGGGAGGATATGATTGCTCTCTTTAAATATATCAGAGGGATAAATATCAGGGAGGGAGAGGAATTATTTCAGCTCAGTACTAAAGTGGACACGAGAACAAATGGATATAAACTGGCCGTCGGGAAGTTTAGGCTTGAAATTAGACGACGGTTTCTAACCGTCAGAGGGGTGAAGTTCTGGAACAGCCTTCCGAGGGAAACAGTGGGGACGAAAGACCTCTCTGGCTTTAAGATTAAGCTTGATAAGTTTATGGAGGGGATGGTTTGATGGGATAACGTGATTTTAGTCAATAGGTCAATAACGTGCCATTGCTGGTAATTAGTAACAATGGTCAATGATGGGATATTAAAAGTTACTACAGAGAACTTTTTCCGGAGGGTCTGGCTGGAGAATCTTGCCCGCATGCTCGGGGTTCAGCTGATTGCCATATTTGGGGTCGGGAAGGAATTTTCCTCCAGGGTAGATTGGCAGAGGCCCTGGAGGTTTTTCGCCTTCCTCCGCAGCATGGGGCAGGGGTCGCTTGCTGGAGGATTCTCTGCGACTTGAAGTCTTTAAATCATGATTTGGGGACTTCAACAGCTGAGTCAAGGGAGAGAATTATTCCAGGAGTGGGTGGGTCAGCTTTTGTGGCCTGCATCATGCGGGAGGTCAGACTAGATGGTCATAATGGTCCCTTCTGACCTTAAAGTCTATGAGTCTAAAGTGAAGGGGAGGGGGGAGATTTTTGAAATGGCTTTGTCTGATCTGAGTAGAAAGCCAGAGCTCTTCAACTAGTCAGAAAGCATAATATCCTATGATCTCCAATGGTATGCAGCTTCAGCTAAAATACTGGTAAATTAATCATTTGATTCACATTAAAGTCCCACTGGGACCTTAGTAGCAAAATTAGCATGTAGCTGGAGGGACACCTTGTTTCTGTGAAAGATGGTATAAGGTGGATCTGCCTAGAGGGCAACAAGGGTATCTATCCTCCACATTGAAGTGATCACTGTCAAAAAGGCCACCTTTATTGCTAAATCCAGGAAGGAGCATGAAGCTAAGGGCTCAAAGGTAAGCCACATATATGCTGCTAGTACTAAATTTGGATCCCAGGGAGGTGTAGGTCAAGCTGCCAGAGGGAATGTTCTAACAACGTCTTTAAGGAATTGGAATGTTGTGGGATGAGTGAAAACTGAATAGCTCTCTATAGGAGGGTGAAATGCACTGATAGGCATGAGCTGCACACTATTAAATCTAAACTGGCTTCCTCAGTGTAGAATATGCAAATTACTCTTGAACAAGAACCAGCTGATAATTCAGGGAAATACATTATATTGCTGGGCATGTTTGTATAATCACCTTGCATTTGTTCTTAAACAGTATTAAGACAGAGCTTTTGCCTTTGTGTGTGTGATACATGGGTAAGGTGGGGGCTGAAGGTTAAAATGTAGTCTGTTAGCTGAGACACAAGGATTTGAGCTGGGTCATACCAATGTACCATGTGCTCGTGTTGGTTTCCCAGGAAGTAGGAGCTTGGGCAGAAATACTGTGTATCACTGGAGAAAAACAGGCAGGAATTTCTCCTAGTATAAAGAAATGCAGATGTGTGTGGCATGAGATGGAAACTAATTTGTGCATGATTAGGGAGGAAGTATGGTCTTGTTGATAAAGCTCAGAACTGGGAAGTTAGGTCACCTAGGCTGCATTCTTTACTCTCTTGCAGGCTTCCTGTGTGACCTGGGGTAAGTCACTTAACTTCTCTGTACCACACATTGCTCATTTGTAAGTCTGAGACAACTAGAGCTGGTCAGAACCCAAAATTCCTCTTCTATGGGAAATTTCAAAATTTTCTCTTTTCAATTTTTCATTCTAATGTGAAACAAAAAATTTGCAGCGTGAAATATTGTTTTGGAAAAATTGAAATGGCATTTTGTTTTGACCTTGACTGAACTCATATTATTACTATTAAACTCAAAACATTTCAACTTTTATGTCATGCATTATGTATATCATAATAGTTGGAACAATGCATAAGAATAGCCATACTGGGTCAGTCCAAAGGTCCATGTAGCCCAGTATCTTGTCTTCTGACAGTAGCCAATGCCAGGTGCCCCAGAGGGAATGAACAGAACAGCTAATCATCAAGTGATCCATCCCGTCGCCCATTCCCAGCTTCTGGCAAACAGAGGCTAGGGACACTTCAGAACATGGTTTTGCATCCCTGCCCATCCTGGTTAATAGCCATTGATGGACTTTTCCTTGCATAGCACCAACAGAACCCCTCAATGCATTTTTGTAAAGAGGGGGGCAGCCATGGATGGCACCTAAGGGAGGCTAACCCTCCCCAAACCTCATGCCCCCATTTGGGGGCCCAGGAAAAATCTGCCCCCGCTGTGGCCCTGGGGCTGGAGTAGATTTTGCTCCCTGCTGCAGCAGTACAGAGCTTTTCCCATCTTGGGGCCACAGCGAGGAGGCAGCAAGAGCGGGGCAGGGCCTCAGGGGGAAGAGGCAAAGTGAGGGTGGGGTGGGATGGGGCCATGGCAGAAGGGGTGAACGGGGATGGGGCCATGGGTGGAAGGAGCAGAATGGGAGAGGGGCTCCAGGCTTGGAGCTCCAGCCAAGGCTGAGAGCTCTGCTGCGGTCCTGGACGAGGCTGAGAGCTTGACCTTGGCTGGGGCCGAGCTCTCAGCACTCCTCCCCATGTACACATACACTCTATAGCCCGGATCAAGCCTCTCAGCCCCTTGCCTTGGGCCACGAGGGGGGGAAAGAGGGGCCTGAGAGGAGCAAGCGGGGGCAGGCCTTGGCTGGAAGAGGAGGGTCAGGGGGCCAGCCTCCCCCAGGGGAAGCTTCACCCACGGGCCCCATTACAGTAACAAGTTGTAACTAGCCCTCCCCCCTGGACTGTAACAAATCCTCTTACAAAGAAAGATGTTGGCACAAGCTTTCACCTCTCTTCTGTCCCCCTCAACCTTAGGATGATAAATGACTGCTCTCCTTTCCCCTCTGGGATTTTATTATAGTGCATTTTGTCTTTCACAAATACCTCCCCTTATGGAATATCTGTGCCCCTAGAAATGTCACTTACTTAGAAGCAATAAATCAAATTGCTTATGGGATGTGAGTCACTGAAATACTACTTGAAAAGGTCAGATTGCAATAAGAAGGAAAACAACATTTCTGCTACTGGCAGAAGAGCAGATAAGTCATTTCTGTTTTAAATTTGTGTCTGGGTTGCTTATAAACCATCCAGGCAGCCATTTTGTTAAAGCAGAAGATTTCCTCTTACTTTCATCACTATTTCACCAGCGAGGTAGTGGTATATGGGTGTTTATGGAACACCGTCAGGGTGCCTGTGGCCACACAACAGCCAACCCTGCTTCCGAAGGAACTCATAGTCTTAAGACGAGTCATTAGAGGAGATAAAACAGTTAGATTCAGTTGGAAAGATGATCTGGCTAAGGCACTGGACGGGTAGGAGACAGGGGTTCAGTTCCCAGTTCCACCATGGAGTTCCTGTTTTACCTTGCACAAGTCATTTAATTTATGTGGTCTTTCGTTCCCCATTTCGTACAGTAGGGGAATAACTATTTCCTTTTTCCCACCCTCTGTCTTTATTTAGAGTATCTTACTACCTGAATGTGGGACAGATGTGAGGCCGTGGAAGCATGGAAACTTTAGCTTATTGTGATGAGATGTGCCAGATACTATTGGCACATAGGATATTCACAGACTCCTATGTCGATAAATGCTTTATGTATATTTGTGAACTGTGGGTTGTGTTCTGGCTGGGGGAATTAAAATTGGGAGTGAGGGGAAGAAAATAGACTAATGCAAATCCCTGGACAGATAAACAACTTTAGAGAAGTACTACCATTCGGGGGATAGGGGCAGGGGGAACTGTAGCTACTGGTTTTGAATGGTTTCAAGAGGCACAGGAGAAAAAGAATGCAGAATGGTATAAAGTGGACAGCCGGATGTAGTGGAGGGGGGACTCTCATTCGGTCCAAGAATTGTCATGAGACTTTAACCAAGAGTGTCACTCTGCTGGAAGAATTTGAAGGACTTTGAAACCTACCAGGGTCTCCATGGGAAAGATGGATAATAGCTGGTAGGCTTACCATGCATATAGACTTTTTATTTTTCGGTATGTTTTCTCTGCAATGGTTTTGTCCTATGTGAAAAGGTGGCTGGTCATTGTTGATCCTGTCCAAGGTTTAAAAAATAAAATAAAAAAAATCACTCAGTATGTTTGAGACTCTTACTTGAAAGACAGTAGCATCTAGATCAGGTGTGGGCAGACTACAACCCATCACACCTTTCAATTCAGCCCTCGAGCTTCCGCTGGGTAGTGGGGTTTGGGGGCTTACCCCGCTCCACATCTGCCATGGCTCCCCGAAGCAGCAGCATGTTTCCCTCCAGCTCCTATGCATAGGGGTAGCCAGGGGGCTCCGCACGCTGCCCCAGCCCCAAGTGCCGGCTCTGCAGCTCCCATTGGCAGGGAACCACAGCCAAAGGGAGCTGCAGAGGTGACGCCTGCAGACAAGGCAGTATGCAAAGCTGCCCGGCCAGGGACGTGCCTCTGTGTAGGAGCCAGAGGGGGGACTGCCGCTGCTTCCGGGAGCTGCTTGAGATGAGTGCTGCCCGGAGCCTGCACTTGCCCCTCTTCCCATGCCCCATCCCTCTGCTCCAGCCCTAATCCCCTCCCGCCCTCTGAACCCCTTGATCCCAGCCTGGAGCACAGTCCTGCACCCCCAGCCCCTCATCCACAGCCCCACCCCACAGCCTGCACCCCAGCCAGAGCCCTCACTCCCTCTTGCACCCCAACCCCCAATTTTGTGAGCATTCATGGCGTATCCTACAATTTCCATACCCAGATGTGGCCCTCAGACCAAAAAGTTTGCCCACCCCTGATCTAGATGCTCCAACGCTGTACACCAGACAGTTTGTTTACATTTGCATGGCCGCCCGCAGCTCCCAGTGGCTGTGGTTCGCTGTTCCTGGCCAATGGGAGCTGCGGAAAACGGCGCGGACCATAGGGATATGCTGGCTGCCGCTTCCCGCAGCTCCTATTGGCCAGGAACAGCGAACCGCGGCCACTGGGAGCTGCGGGCGGCCATGCAAATGTAAACAAACGGTCTAGCACCCTACCAGCGGATTACCCTGAGGGGCCGCAGGTTGCCCGCCACTGATCTAGATGATCAGAATGGTCCCTTCTGGCATTTAAGTCATGGCCCAGATTTACTTCAAAGGAAAAATCCTCAGCACATAAATCCATGTCAATTTTTAATATGCAGCATCAGGACTCAAATCCGTCCTAGCTTCATACCAAAGTATCCTGTTCTATTTCTCTTTTCTACTACCGAGCTTCAGCTCATCTAAGAGATCAGCACTGAAGAGCAAGTGTTGGCAGGAAGTGCTATGATGGAGCTGGCTACGCTCTGATGCATCACTAAGAAAAAAAACTGAACAGAAACACCTCATATGTCATTCTTTTTCCTCACTTCCCCCTCTCACAGGCCAGTTCAAAAAATTTCTGAGAGTATTAGAGAAGGGATGAAAATAAAGATGGAAGTGTGGCTATGAAGAGGCTATTGCATCTCTATCACTTAATTTGGAACGCTTCATTAAAATGTATCCTCAGTATTTATATACAAACTATGTGAAGAACGCAATGCTGTTCAACACCAATCCTCTTACAAAATGTCTTCCTATGTACAACATGTAGTTCAGTGGGGTCCTAATTCTAATTTGGGCTCTGGAACACTACAAATGAAGAATAATAAAAACAACATTGCTTACTCTCACTTTATCTACCAGCATATGAATTACACAGTTTTGCTGTTTAACTCTTTCCAGCACACTATTCAAACTTTCTAAACAAAAATGGGTAATCACATGAAATTGAGATGCAGTAAAAATGTTTATTGTTTTGTTACAAAGTGTTAAATACTAAATCTAGAAATTGTAAATTTTAGTCAAAGAGAAAATACCATTCCATAACTTATGAAAATATCAAAAGCTGAATTTCAGCACATGCCTTGGTAAAATAATTATTTTCTCCTAAACATTCTTACCTTGTTCACCAAGATCTAAAGACTACAGCAGAGACTCTCTGTCCTGTGGAATTTAATGTTTCTTAAGACAGAAGACTTCCTATGTTAGCCTCAATATAAGCCTCCATACTGGCTTGACGTAAGTGTACATGTATCATAAACAAACATGGAAAAAAGGTGTGTAACAATGTTGTTAACAGGGTTCACTAATAAGGTAGAGGTCTAGTCTCTCAATATGCATTCAAAGCAGTTATAAAAGAATAGATCCTTGAATACTACTATACCATATATTAAACTGATAAGAGGTGATAATCCTACTTCAGAAGAAAAGTGCAAGTTATTAGCAGAACAGCTCTCTTAAAAATGGACTTGATTGCCTATACTAAGCCCAAAGAGTTACTTTCCTAAACTAATGTACTGGTTTTCCTTTTCTAAGCTATTTTAATGTTTCCAGATCTTTTAATTGTTTGAATCAAGTTTTCAGTTTTTCCTAATTTTTTATTTAAACCAATGCAAAAATATACATGTAAAGTCACATATATCAAATTCAGTGGTGCTTTGACTAACTTCTGAATATCATATATGGATTTCTGAATTGTACCTAAGTAACGAGATATTGTTAGCAAAACCTATATCTAAGGCATAGATTTTAAATTTAAAAAGCACATTTCTGAAGAAAAGCATCCGTTTGTTATTCTGTTTGTGTGGAGAAATCACTCATTTTCTCAAATTATCAAATCATTCTGGGTTTGACCTAGTGTCTCCACCTGATATAGGTAACATAATAGGGACACCTGCGAAGAATGGAAAGATATTTTGTGTTTGAGTAATTAGCAAGTTATAAATCTATGGATAAATGTCTCCTCACATTGCTTGGCCTCACTATATAAAGTGTT
Organism: Emys orbicularis; assembly: GCF_028017835.1. NCBI lineage: Eukaryota > Metazoa > Chordata > Testudines > Emydidae > Emys > Emys orbicularis. Next base: position 60,944,157 of record NC_088688.1, on the reverse strand, counting down.
TGTGGATGATTAACACAAAAGACTAAAATAAATAGACAATACCATAAAATATTCTCTGGTCCACAGAAATGGTTCATATTTCCATTTTACTTTTTTTTTTTTTAAAAAAGCTATTAATGGGGAAAAGGATTTATGAAATCTCCTTCATGAAAATAAATATCCCACTACATTGAGTTACTGGCAAGAAATTCTAACGTAGCAAATCAGATTTTCAAAATATTAAAAACCTAGGGCCACATACAATATGGGCAAACATACAATTTGTGTGTGAGAATATGTAATTACCATGACTGCACACATGAATTTAGTATTTGTGCATACAAACACCAGTTACATGATTAAACTGGCCATTTGTAGGTGCAGATTCTGTGACAGAGCATGTTAAGTAATTGTTCATGCAAATTAGACTTACAATTCTGTAGTCATTTTTGCTGATGGCCTTAAGCTTTCAAAACTTCAAAATTTGTCATTCATCCAGCTGATCTACATCTAGAATTTTTAATTTCTACTGCAACAGATATAAACATTAGGAAATAAGGAGGTAGTTAAATCTTTACTTTTTTTTAAATTATATGCATATTTTGTTTCCACTTTAATGTATGACCATTTTTATTCCACCTTTAACATCTCTTAGTCTCCTGCAAGGAATAAAACAGATGAGTCTGCTACCATGGAGAAAATGTGCTATTCCTAGTTCTGTCACTGACTAGCAATGTGATCTTGAACAAATCTCAACCACTCTGTTTCAGTCTTCCTCATCTGTGAAACAAAGATAATAACGCTGCTCACATTTGTAAAGCTCTCTTAGATCTTCAGACACAAAGCTATATATAAATACTATTAATTAACATTCCTAACTGAGCTAACCTTCGATATTTGGAGCCAGCGGAGTACCATTATTTTTGTCCCAAAATAGGAAACGCTATCTGGACCTCTAAAACTGCACCAGAAGAAAATCCCTTATCGTTCTAGTGTGTAATTTCCAAAAGAATAACTGTGTAGAGATACAAAAACTCCTCCTCTTTATTAACAGAATAGTATAGGTACTAGTTAATATGGTGGGTCTCACCTTCGCCTGGCAGCAATTTTTTCTGCAGGTGCCTTTAAAATGGTTCATCCTGCCTTGTTTTCAGGACTAAGTAACCTTTTCATTAATCTTCCTTTTTTCACATTGTCCCTCTAGGACCAAACACTGACATACCACGCACACCACTCCCTACAATACAAGAACAGTTGGCTAAAGCTGAACCTAAATAAGATTGTGGTTTTGCTGGTAGGCAGAGGGAACCACTTTGAAGAACTTGCTTCCTGCATAAAATTCCTGCTATTGTAGACCTCTATCCTTCAATTGTTAAGATGGTCTGAGCCTGGGGCTCCTTTTGGACTCAGTGCTATTGAATGTCTATACATCAATAGTTGAAAAAAAGCCACTCACTCATCTATGCCTCACCAGAATATCGCACAAAACTATGGTGATCCTATTTAAGATCTCCAGGCTTAATTATTTTGGCTCATATCAAAAAATGAATCCACACAACCTGAACCAATCCAATTAGTACAACATGGAGCATCCCAACTGCTCAGAAACACAGGTCACCGTGAATACATTGGGCTGATGCGCCACTCTGCAAAGGCTTCCCATTGAACAGAGTTGAGTTCTAGGTTTGTTCTGGTAGTCAAAGTTCTCCATAGAACTGGCCATGGCTACCTCTTTCTTTGTGAATATGATCCCCTTGGCAGCTGGGTTCAGCTGAAATGATTTAACTGTCAACCAACAGGGAGGAAGTTTGACTGTGGGAGACAGAACTTTCTCAGGAAAGTTTCCTATGCTATGGAATTTTTACCTTTCACAATTGAATACAAATTTATTCTTTGCCTTTACTTTCCCTTAATTTCTTCACACACACACATATATATAACATTACCACACAATAACAGAAAATGCCCTAAAAATTAAACCAGCTTTTTCTCCTACAGGTTGGGAAGATTGTTATTTCTATTTTTAAATACACAGGAGACGCTCAGACAGTACAACGATGGGGCCATATAAGCACCTAGCTAGAGAGAAAATACCAGTTCATATGATTGTAAGGGCAACTTATGCAGGGAATAGTTATACACTTACCCTAATGTTTTGACCATACTCTTTACCTAGAAAGCCCATACATATGTTACAAGGATCATGTGATAATCCTAGGCTAAAATAAGCAAGTAGGGTGGGATATTCAAAAGCGCATCAGAAAGCTGGGTACCGAACTCCCTTACACTTCATTGAAAATCTCACCCATAGAAGGTTAAACAAAAGATTTACAAAAGTTAAAATGTTTTCAACACCTCATCTAGAAGTTGAAACCACCACTATTGCAGCAAAGAATCCTTAGGGAAAACAGGTTGCAGCTAAACAACAGAGACCATGTCTACATTGCAAACTTTGGTTGACGCAAGTTACATCAGCATAAAGCCACCACTGTTAGTACATCACTCATGTGTATGCATACTTGGCTCCTTGTGTAAGTATTACACATACTCACGAGTGCTTGTGTCAATACAGGGTAGGTATCTCAGTGCAACCCACTACTGTCCAATTCACTGTCTTTTGGGACGTTTTGGCAATGTATGGTGGGGCAGAAACACATCAAGCGCAGTGACTGGGGGCAAGGGGCCAGTTTGCAATTGTTTTTATCCGATCCATGCCATAATGTTATCTATATCCCATAATTTTCATGCCTTTTTCCCATAAACCTATGCAGCCCTCCTCACTGTCCACCGTTTCTGACAGAAGCATGGCGCTGGCACAGCTCTGCACTATTGTCACAAGCGTTGAAAGCACAGGACGCATGATCTTCCGATGTTTGCAGAGCCATAACATGAACCAAATAAGCAGGGAACACAACAGTATCTTGGAGCACAGACTGCTCTGGGACATAGCAAGAACAAATTCAAGTTTGTTGCTGGTGTTCAAACTGGCAGAGCACCACTTCTGGAACCAAGAAATGAGCACTGACGGGTAGGATCACATCATAATATAGGCTTGGGATGACGAGCAGCGGCTGCAGAACTTTCGGATGCGCAAGGCCACATTCTTGAATCTGTATGCCAAGCTGTGCCTCAGCCCTCCAATATAGGGACATCAAAATGAGAGCTGCACTGATGGTGGAGAAGAGAGTAGTGATTGCACGGTGGAAACCTGCAATGTCAGATTGCTACTGGTAAGTGCAAAATCATTTTGGAGTTGGAAAATCCACTAAAGGGGCCACTGTCATGCAAGTGTGCAAGGCCACTAATCATCTCTTGCTATGCAGTACTGTGACTCAGCAACGTGCAGGACATGCTGGAAGGATTTTCAGTAATGGCATTTCTGAACTGTGGTGAAGCAAAGATAGCATACATATCCCTATTTTGGCACAAGCCCATCTTGCCACAGAGTACATCAACAGAAAGGGCTACTTTTCTATAGTTATGCAAGCATTGGTGGATCACTAGGGTCTCCTCACTGACATCAACTTTGGCTGGTCAAGGAATGTGCATGATGCTTGCATCTTTAAAAATACAGAATTGTTCAGAAAGCTACAAGCAGGGACTTTCTTTCCCAACTGGCAGATTACCACTGGTGATGTTGAAATACCAATAGCAATCCTGGGAGACCCAGCCTACCCCTTGGCTCCCCTGGCTCATGAAGCCGTACACTGGCCACCCCAACAGCACCAAGGAAAGTTTTTGCTATTGGCTTAGCAGGTGCAGAAAGACAGTTGAATGTACTTTTGGAAGACTGAAGGGATGTCTGTGTGGTTTACTCACAAGACTGGATCTCAGTGGGAAAAAAAAAAAAGACATCCCACTGGTTATAGCTGCCTGCTGTGTTCTGCATAATCTCAGGAAAGCAAAGGGGGAAAAGTTTCCGCCACAGTGGACTGGCAGTCTGCTGAGTTAGAACAGCCAAACACAAGGGCTATTAGAAGAGCTCAACACCAAACCATACAGCTCAGAGAGGCTTTGAAGAGCATTTTAACAGTGAGCCACAGTAAGGTGTGGTGTACTCTGCTCTACCTGGCCCTGCTGTTTTGGGGCCTGTTAGGAATTGTGTAGTGTACATCTATGAATATAGCACTGTCAATGCTCCTCTTAATTTTGTTGTGCTTGCTGTACATTTATGATTATTATGCTGTTTGTCACTGATCCTATGAGTTGTGCCACACTGTACAGTAATAATTAAGTAGGTGCTTTCAGAATTGCTAGGCACTCTGAAGCATGTGTTGTGAACTAAAAGATTATTTTCCAAATAGAACGTTATTCAGTAGCAAAACCAGTGCAAAGAAAAATCTGTGCAATTTAAAAGCAAATACATTAAAAACTTAATAAATTAATGAAACAGAAAAAACAGCGGAAAGAACATTCCTGTCCATTAATCTACATATACAGCAACCATGGATTTCACAGATCAGTTTGTGAGGCTGTGGTTGTCCTTAATGTCTGCTGGGGTGGAGTGGGAGGGATAGGGATAAAGCCCCTGATACCACATGGAATGTAGGGTGGGAGAGCATAGGGAGGTGCTGTTATGGAGTTTGCCATGGACTGCAAAGGGAGGAGAACCTGGGATTGTTGAAACTAAGTCCACAAGAGTCTGCAGCATCTCTGTTTGCTGTTGGAGAAGCTCCATTATGTCTTGGTGCATCTCCCTCTCCTTTTCCTGCTGGGACTCCTGGGCCTCTCTCTTCTCTGTTTTTTCCTTCCCCAGGCTGTCTGTAATGTTCACCCTCCAGACCCTTTTCTCACGGTCTCACGCAGCACTGGCTTGCAGGATCTCATTGAACATGTCATCCCGAGTCCTCCTCTTTCTCCTCCTCACCTAGCTCAGGCTTTCCTCAGGTGCGGAGGGGGGAACCTCTCAGAGCCGCAATGGCAGCAGCTGCAGATAAAACACACAGAGGTACCACTGTCAATATAGTTACAACAGAAAGTGAAAGTTAAAATTCAGAACCCCCTTCTCTTGCACCCCTAAAATTTTAAACAAGACATGCTTATTGATACTTTTGCTTCGGAGTGCTTGTGCACGGTGCCACTCGATAGTCAGCCATGGTGAGTATGGCCCGCCAAGGGAAGGAAATGAGGGAATTGCTCAGTTGCATGAAACTATGAGTATAGAGCAATGGTACTAAATACTGGCACCACTGTCCACAGGAGGTGGTGATTTTAACTGCTCTCTCACTCCTGATATAACAAAGGCACAGAAAGCACAGCTGCTGCTTATTGTCCTGAAGCCACCCAGGCCTGTCTGCTGCTAGCCTGTGTACTACAAGGGTGCCTGCTGAAGTTATCGCTGAGTGGCATGGGAAAATGTCCTACCAGAAAGGAAGCAATAAGGCTGCCATCCCTAGAAACCTTCAGGAGAGGATTGCAGAGTACCTCCATGAAAGTTTCATCGAGATCTCTCATGAGAATTCAAGGGACATCCCTGTGTACATAAACTGCTCCACATGCCCTCCCTTGCCTAATTCTACAAGAGAATGAAAAGCAGATAATAACAATAGCTGTCTTTGTTGTACTACTACCTCTTTTAGTACAAGTAAATTAATGAAAAGTCAGTAACTGTGCCCTGTTAAATTGGGGGCACCAGCAGTACGTCATTGTAATGGGAAATTCATTTACACACTTACCCAAAGTTCCTTCCCATGCATCGAACTCACCCGTGCTCAACTGCTGGGACTGACTGGACTGCGGTGGAGTCTCAAAACAGGTCCTGGCTCCCTGGTCGCACGTCCCCCATCCTCCTCCTAGCTGTTCATGCCAGGGACCTGTGGCTTGGGGTCCTCAAAGGTATCCATGGTTATGTGCGGGATATCAGTAGGGTCTCTGACAATTATGGCATGCAGCTCTTTGTAAAAGTGGCAGGTCTGCGGGTTAGCACCCGAATGATTGTTGGCCTCTCGATATGGCTGACCAAATTCCTTCACTTTCACAAAGCACTGCTGCTGGCCCCTGTTGTACTCCTCCTCCTACATCCCCTGTGCAATCTGCTCATAGATGTTTACTTTTCTATGGCTGGTCCGTAGCTGTGCTTACACAGCCTCTTCTCCCCACAGGCCCAGAGGATCCAATATCTCTTGTCTACTCCAAGATGGAGTGTGTCTGGAGCATGTAGCTGCCATGGTCAGCTGCACAGTTGCACACAATGGAGAGCTGCTAGGTGTGCTCTCCAGCTGGACAATCAGGAAAATCCATTTCAAAAATTTGCAGGGCTTTAAAAGAGAGGGAGGGCCTTCCAGTCTCCATGACCCCTGGACAATGGCATTCACAATTGTGACCAAAGAGGTTAGCGTCAGACACTGTGGAACAGCTGCTGGAGGACTGTTAGAATTCATATAAGTAACGCAGTGTTTACACTTGTGTTGCGTCGACCTCAGTACATCAACCATGGCTTAATGCTGCTCAGGGAGGTAGTGTTACTGCATTGCTGTTAACGGGGCACTTACATCAGTAAGAGACAGATTTAGGTATAGGCATGCACATGCGGTTTACATCAGCCTAACTTTGTAGTGTAGACCAGGCCTGATTAACTCCTTATGCTGTCCTATGGTATATTTCTTAATCCCTTTAAAACATCACAGTAATTCCTTATTAATGAAAAGAGTATTAGCAAGCACATTATAGAGTACAGCAGGACTTAAATGTTTATTTTCATCCCTGCACAGTTTTAATAGCCTCCATGTAATTCCCAGCCTGTGATTCTCCAGTTTATGAACAGTTTGTGAATAATCAATCTTCTGGTTACATTACTATGCAGTGGCATTTCTGGGAGTTGATGTAATTCCTGTAATCTGCAAGCTGTTTCAAGTACATATGGGAAGGCCATCTGTGCATCTCAACAAAATTGCGCTCTTCCTCTAAAAGTAAATAAATAGTATTAATGTTAAACATGTGTATACACACACACAAATTACAAACTGAAAAACTTCTAAAAATTGGTTTAAACGACATTAAGGACACACAAACCCATAATAGAAGGGAGCGGTAAAGTTAAGGCTGAAACTCTGTTCATTGTGCCTACGTGTTTTTGCAGCACATAAACTGTAAAAATCAACTGCCTGAATACCCTTATTGTTGTGCTAGGCATAAATAAGTTAGTTAATTTTAAATGAACGTAGTATTCAGAAAAGATACCAAAATGACAGTCCTGGAGACAAATCCTCTATCCACAAAAGAGATACAGCATAGGTAGCAACAGTGCGGGATGCTTTTTTATGCAACCACAACAAACAAGGAGTAGTTCATTCTCCACACCTGACTTCCTATACTGAGAATGACAACAAAGGGGATGTGGGTACATCTCTAATAACTGAATTTAAAACTACTACTAAATTTCACACAGACCACCGAAAGCCTTCTGATAGTGACAAAAGGGTAAAATAAGCCCTAATGCTGAATTTCCTTTTTGTTGTGGGTTTAGCTTAATTTTTTTATTTTTTGATTTTGTTACTGATCTTCCTAAAAAATAACTTTTTTTGAAACACAATTTTAGGTCATCATAATTAGGCAAGATACATCCTTCTTCTTAACTCAGTGTCCCAGCATTTCCTGAATCAGATTGCAGCAGCAGATGTCCACAGCCAATTTTCTTGGGCTAGGGACAGGCAGAATACAGATGTCAGCAGAGTACAATAGGGCCATATTGTGAGAGGTGCTGAGCTAACACAACTCCCATTAATCCGTCAGGTGGTTTCTACATTTCTCTTAAAGCAAACTGGGTGGGTGCACCTCACAAGGTTTGGCTTTTTAAAAAAAATGAACTATATAATTTACCTCTTCCACTTCTATTTCCCAAACCAATTTGACTGACTACTTTGTCACTTGGGTTTACTTACATGAATGAAGTGCCATTTAATCATTTGGTTTCATGATATGCTATATCAGCTATTGGACAGCATTAGAGATCCTAAATTATTTTTTTTTAAATGTTATGCTTATTATGTGGTGTTTAAATAGCACGTCCTTGGAAGCAACTTGTAATCTTGATTCAATGTATAAAATAAATAGACTTAAGTACATCTCTCTGAAGTCTTACTTATCTCCTCACATGCTCAGAAGCAGCATTACTTTGCATTTATTCTTCAGTCCAAATATAATGGAAAAAGTGTTTTTTTTAATTTTTAAAATATAGGAATTGGTTAACTACCTGAAAGATCTTGAAATTCAGGCTTTTGACTGAAGATGAGGTAGTTAGTGGCAATAAAATGAAGGAGCCAAGTTGAAAGGCAGTCAGAGTTGTGAAACTGCAAGGAAAAAAGGAAAGTGAAACAGAATACAAATACTGTTCATGATTAAAACAGATAAAAGATAGCAGAAGGAAAAAAGCAAAAGTCATAATTTAAGATTTCCAGTGTCAAAGTAACAGCATAGCAAATGAAGAGCAGTATCCATGGCAAAAATAAATGAGGGAAAATATAGCACAACAAACTGGCAACGACATACAAGTTCTGAGAATGTGTTTGAAATAGCAGAAAACTGGCAGCAAACAGGTAGCTGCCAGACACCATGACAGTCTCACAAAGCAGATTAGGACTGAGAAAATTCAGGGCCAGTTAAAAATCAATTTCAAAGTTGTTGTTGAGAGTATGTATCTTTTCTAAAAATGTTTTGGTTAATATAACAGTGGCTAAACTAAACTAAATTTAGCTATCTAATAAAGTATAACTAATTGCTGTTTAATGCCACAGCAAGATCTCCTAACTCCTCTTCTCCCTTGTCTTTTTGTGTACATTTTTTTTTTTTGCAAGAGTTTATTGTGGGTAAGCTAATTCTGCCCTCTCCTATTTTTTTTTTAATGAAACACTGTTTCTTTAAGAGGCTGCACTTTCTATCCCTGAGCAGTAAAAATGGTTTTATCTGTCTTGTCTTTACTCTCCTTTTCTGTTCCCCCAATCTGTCTTTATTTTTGTCTCTCCTCTTTTCTGTCCTGTTTCTCAGCTCGCCTATCTTCTCTTACCACTTGGTTGTTTATTCATCATTTCCAAATGCACACTCTGTTCTACCCAGTCCTTCTGTGCATTTGAGACGTGGTGCACAGTTGGAGACAGCTCTTCCAGCACTAAAGAAGGAACCACTTCATCTAGACTCACTGCAGTGCTTCTACGATAGAATTTGCACAGTTTAGCTGAATTACTACTATGTGGCTCACGGGCAGGACATGTCACAAATGCATAGACACACTGCAAGTAAGAAAGTTCTCATGGTACAAAGGTGGGGGAAACTGTGCTCTTGGCAGGCTGTACTCTGGCTATCCTTGTGCTACCACAAATCCCTAAAGAACAGATATACCAGTAAATATCCAACCCTGAAAAGTGAAATATCAACAAAACATTTTTTTTAAAGAAATTCCATCACTCATTGTCATAACTATAAAGGGAAGGGTAACAGCTCTCCTGTGTACAGTACTAAAATCCCTCCTGGTCAGAGACTCCAAAATCCTTTTACCTGTAAAGGGTTAAGAAGCTCGGGTAACCTGGCTGACACCTGACCCAGAGGACCAATAAGGGGACAAGATACTTTCAAATCTTGGGGGGGGGAAAGGCTTTTGTTTGTGCTCTTTGTTTTAAGGGGTTGTTCGCTCTTGGGACTGAGAGGGACCAGACATCAATCCAGGTTCTCCCCATCTTTCTAAACAAGTCTCTCTTATTTTCAAAATTGTAAGTAAAAGCCAGGCAAGGCGTCTTAGATTTACTTTGTTTTCTCAACTTGTAAATGTACCTTTTACTAGAGTGTTTATCTTTGTTTGCTACACTTTGAACCTAAGACAGAGGGGAGTCCTCTGAGCTCTTTAAGTTTGATTACCCTGTAAAGTTATTTTCCATACTGATTTTACAGAGATGATTTTTACCTTTTTCTTTAATTAAAAGCCTTCTTTTTAAGAACCTGATTAATTTCTCCTTGTTTTAAGATCCAAAGGGGGTTTGGATCTGTATTCACCAGGAGTTGGTGAAAGGAAGGAGGGGGGAAGGGTCAATTTCTCCTTGTTTAAGATCCAAGGAGTTTGGATCTGTATTCACCAGGGAATTGGTGAAAGGGTTCTAAAAGCTTCCCAGGGTAGGGAATGGTGGCAGCGGACCAGAACTAAGCTGGTAGTTAAGCTTAGAAGTCCTCATGCAGGCCCCTACATTTGTACCCTAAAGTTCAAAGTGGGGATACAGCCTTGACACTCATACTTTACATGTTCATGTATGAGCAATACATACCTTGGCTTTTCTGAGCAAGCTGACAACGCTAAGACTTGTAGATGCTAATTCCCTACTAGGCATACTCTGCAGCTGTGTGATGATATAAAGCTCACAGATATGCTGGAGTCTGGATACCTGGTACATCTCAGCACAAATCAAGAGAGACATGGCTTGCAAAATACTGGCTGGTAAAAAAACCAAACATGACTTATGGTTAGTGCAATCTCATTGGCAGGCTGATCAAAACCATTTTTACAGTAACCACTTAAATTTGCTTGGAATAGACACAAAATCAAAGTGCTTCTGATCATCTTATGTTTCTGCACTGTATTTCACAATTTTTGACAGGTGAACTCTATTTTAGCAGAAAAGTATTTAATTTCAAAAAGAGTGACCACTATTTTATCTTCCAAAAAAAATGAGCTAATGCAATGTTGTTACTAAACTTTCCTATGTTGTAGATCGTGGGTCAAATATTGCTGCTGAAGTGAACAGTCTTCAGTGAATTTAGGATTTGACCTTCCAATTTATATCATTTTGCTGTGTGGAGAAAAAATTGTTTTTATACAATTATGCAAAGTTTCATGAAAAAGCCAGACATAACACAGCAAGGTCTTTCTTTTTTCCCCCCCAAACAGTAAATTACAATAGTAACATTTAAGCAGGTAGTGTTGGACAGAGAGATGAAAAAGAAAAAATAAATAAAGAGCATTATTTAAAAAAAAATAATTTTCATTCATGTCCTCTAGTGGGAGTCACTTGAAATTTTTAAGTACTACAATGTAAAATTTCAATATTTCTTATGATAGCTTATAAAACCAAGGTTACTTTAACCAAAATCTGTTTTAGGGATTTATTCCAGTTCAGTGTAGTCATCCGGTTTTGTATAACTGCATTACGAGATTAGATAGATTTAAGCTTTAAAAAAAAAATGAAACTTGACAAAGAGAAACAACTTTGTACTAACCTGGAGCTCTGACTAAACAGTATTTAAACTGTATTTCTTTTTTCATCTAGAAAATGGCCTCAAGGCATTGGAATGGCATTGAAATGACTTAAGATTTAATTTTCAATGTGTTACTTAAGTAGAAGATGAATAAAACAATTTGTAAATTCTATTATAAATATACTTCATTGTAATGATACACTAATGCATCATATTTTGATAACTTACAAAAAAAATAAAGTTTTCCTTTTTAAAGGAGAGAGAACTTCATTCTCATGTTGTACCACAGAAAGCTACACCTAAGACAAAAAGTTTCTAAGAAATATCTTCAGCCAATAGAAATCCTTAGCCAGAAATACATCGACCAATATGAATACTTTTACTAGTGAATTTAAAGTATCTGGTAATGCAAAACTCTTCCCAATGTACTTTGTTTACAACATTGCCATTTTGACACAAAATGCTAAAGGATGAAGCTGTTAAGAATACGACTAGAAACTTTTCACTTAATTTTTTTATATTGGCATTACACCTGAATATTAATTTACAGAGACGTGTAAAACTTCAATCCTTCATTCAGTATGTTGCAGAAGCAGGGAAATGAAAAGTCACTGGTGTATCTCCTCCCCCTTACTTCCCCCTTTCACCCCCGTAACCCCCACAAAATCTGGGGGCAAAAATATGCCTGAAGTATGCAAGGAGTTAAAGGATATAAGGATATTTTTACATTTGCTTACCTGGACAACAGGAATCAGTATACAGATACTCTAGAAAGGAGAGGAAAGTATCTTTGGAAACCCCATAAACTGGAACCAGAAAACTATTTGCTTCTATATAACTTCCATTAAACATAGCTGCCATTACTTCACAGCGAGCCACTAGAACTGCTCTGTGGGCTGGTACAGTAGCACCTGTCAGATTTAAAACAAAAAATGACACATTTATTACTGCAGCCTGCTCTCTACACCAGTTTTGCAAGTTAGAGAAGTACTTATCACTTCAGGGCAGATCCTCAGCTGGTATAAACTGACATCACTCCACTGAAGTCAATGGAGATATGACAATTTACACCAGCTGAGGATTTGGACCATTGTGTCTTCTGTATGCAAATAAAAGGCATGTGTAAGAATTTACAGTATACCCAAGTAGTTTATTGATTTCAGGAGCATCACTGACATGACTAAAGCTTTGCGAGATCACATTCAAACACACTAAGGCAAATCATCCAAGGTGGAATGCCATTGTACTAGGTGCTGTATAGTCCTTTCTTTGAAAAGCTTATAATCAAGGCCCTGATCCTGCAATTTTTTTGAGTCTAGGTGGATTGCTGCACCTGTGCAGCACTGTACTAAAGGGAATAGGCTCCACACAAGTGCAGCAATTCACCCATATGCAAGAAGTTACAGGATCAGGGCCTACCAAGACAGATAATGTCTGAAGGGTGGGAAGGAGTTATATAGTCAATATATAGAATGTTCACATAAGTATATATATTAGCATTTAACTGATCTGTTTATTATGACAACGTACCAACCATCTTCATTTCCCTCTGAACCTAACCATCACTAATTGGCAGATTTCTTATAGGCATCAGTAAATGGTGTTTGCTTTTTGTTCTGTTACTATTAATCTTTGCTTATATTTTCAGATTATCTAATTAGCACACATTAAATACACTGGTACACCTGTAGCATACATTTTATAGCTATATATGCATATATGTAAGAGGTGCACATTAAATAAAAGACATACTACATAAGATTATTTACAAATATTTGCATACATACACGCATTCAGTATTTAGGGGATTAAATAACCTTCTGTATTTTTTCAACTGGGAGCCACTGTATTTGTATAATGTTTCAATAACACTTACTGAAGTACCAATAGTTTTATAGTCTAGGGGTCCAAATCCTGCAAACTCAATGGAACTGCTCACATACTTAACGTTAAGCACATATGTTTGCAGGATCATGACCAAAGTCCTGTCACAATATATAAAAATGTCTTAATTGTACAATTCGAAAAGTTAAACTGTGCTACTTAAAAAATCAAATCAATTACTACAACTGTGATTGGAAAATTAGAGTAAAACTTACTCTGAGAAAATAGTACGTAGCCACTATTTTAATCCTTTAGTCACCATTTTGGTAATGGATGGCATGCTCCTTTGTAAATGTCAATTTATTCATCAGTGATATTTTCTTTGAAATATGTAGTGGGTGCTATTGTTTCATCAGCTTCCCACAAGGAATATCCCAAGAGTGGAACTTAGAACTGAACTGTTGTGTTGCCAAGTTTTGCATTAGTGTTTTGTTTTCATTATCAAAAGTCCTTTTGTTTTTATTGCATACTGAAAGGGACATCTAGAAAAAAATCCCCTTTTCTCCATGCACCCATTTTTGAGGGATTAAATCTTCATATTTGACCCTGGGTGTTTCAAGTTGAAAACAAAATAATTCAACAATTGTCTAGTGTTTGGGGAGAAGTTTTTTTGCATATGGGGTAGGAGTGGACAAGTCAGGAAAACTGTTAGTGTTCAGATAAGTATCTTGTCTGATACTGATTTGCAACAGCACACCCCAAATGTGTCATCATTTTTTCCATTCAACTGTTCTTTTAGTGGATAAATGCATTTAGTTCTTGTGAAAGTTATCTAGAGTACGCCGTTACTTTTGTGGTGAGCACACATTCTTCAGAGGCAGTGAGAAAACAGATCCAGCGATTTGGTCCCTTTTGGGGCTTCTGACAAGGAATACTTACAAATCTTCATAAACAAACAATCAATCCTGCTCAGTTAACAGTTAATATCCTTTCAAATTATCTATTCAGTTATCTTAAAAAACTTGTATTGTATTTAATCATAGATGGGCAAACTCTCTGGGCTGCTCCAGTAGCATGAAGGGACTAAAAACTGGCTGCATTCCCCCAAGTCACGATTCCCTCAGCAGGCACAGAGGCTGCACAAAGCAGAAAGCTGGTGATAGAGGAGCTAGCCCAGGGCGGGCAAACTTTTTGGCCTGAGGGCCGCATCCAGTTTCCAAAATTGTATGGAGGGCTGGTTAGGGGAGGCTGTGCCTCCCCAAACAGCCAGGCGTGGCGTGGCCTGGCCCCTGCCCCCTATCTGACCCCCACAGCTTCTTGCCCCCTGACAGCCCCCTCTCCCCCCGGGACTCCTGCCCCATCCACCCCCCTACTCCCTGTCCCCTGACGGCCCACCCCCCGGACTCCTGCCCCATCCAACCCCCCTGTTCCCTGTCCCCTGACAGCCCCCAGGCCCCCCGCTGCCCCATCCAACCCCCCACTCCTTCCTGACTGCCCCTCCGGGACCCCTGCCCCATCCAACCACCCCTTCTCCCTGTCCCCTGCCCACCCCCAGAACCCCTGCCCCTGACTGCCCCCTGCCGCCCCATCCAACCCCCTCTCTCCTTCCTGACTGCCCCACCTGGGACCCCTGCCCCCATTTAACCCCCCTGTTCCCCACCCTCTGACCGCCCCGACCCCTATCCACACCCCCGCCCCGACCACCACCCCCTGCACTCTATCCAACCCCCCCTGCTCCCTGCCCCCTTACCGCGCTGCCTGGAGCACCGGTGGCTGGCGGTGCTACAGGTGCGCCGCCCAGAGCAGCAGGGCAGGCAGCCGTGCCGCCCGGCTGGAGCCAGCCACGCCACCGCTCAGCACAGAGCACCAGGTCAGGTCATGGCTCTGCAGCTGCACTGCCCCAGGATCTCGCAGCCCCATCGCCCAGAGCATTGCACCGGTGGCGTGGTGAACTGAGGCTGCATGGGAGGGGGAACAGCAGGGGAGGGGCTGGGGGCGAGCCTCCCGGGGCAGGAGCTCAGGGGCCGGGCAGGAGGGTCCCATGGGCCCGATGTGGCCCGCAGGCCGTAGTTTGCCCACCTCTGAGCTAGCCTGTACTCTTCACAGTCATTTCAATAACAATCAAGAAATTTAAAATATTTAATGTTTATTAAGTCTTCACCTACAATAGATACAGCAACAGAATACAAACAGCACACTGCTCACTATAAAGCAAAACCTTAATCCCAACTTCAGCAACATCACTGTACATATCTGTTAGACACCATGAATTAAAGAAGTGTATGATGTATTATTTTCCATTAAAAAGTATGAGGGGTGTTATTTTCCAGGGTGAGTTCAAGTTTTGTGTCCTAGTGCAGTTGTGGGGAATGTGGTGTGTGTATAGTGTTACTGTACCTGTTGGTGGTGTATGGGACTTACTCATAGCGGGGCAAGTCTGTGAAAAGTAGCAAATGCAATGTGTCTGGATTGGCAAATGTTAAAATGGATACTTGAACTGGGCATTATCTTATTTTAAAGTATTTGGATGGGCTGTTTTTTTATAAGCTAATAACTGGCTTTCAGAAAAGTTTCTTTTTTCTATGGAAATTTATTGGAAAATTATATGGTGATCATGGATCCTATGCACACCTACCACAACACATGGTGTACCTTGTCTGTGCACTAAATGCCCCAAAAGCAACTATGTGGGTGAAACCAGACCATCACTATACTCTCAAACGAACTCACACAGAAAAATTATAAAAGACAAACACCGTTTCGCACCATATCACTTCTCACAAAACGATCACTCCATATATGACCTCTCAGGCCTCATCCTCAAAGGAAACCTGCACAACACCTTCAAAAGACAAGCTTTGGAGCTTAAATTCATAACTTGGCTACACTCTAAAAAACATGGCCTTAAAAAAAGACACTGGATTTATGGTTTATTACAACTATCTGTAATATGCTACTTCCTCTTTTTTGTCCTATGACTGTACGGGTGTTAATGGGCCACTTCCCCTTGAATGGTCCCTGTGACAGGGTGCTGACCAGGAATTGCTGAGCCAGCCCTCTGTCACTCCAGCTCCAATTAAGGTAGGTGAATTGGAGCTGACTTGAGGTACCTGAGCCTGATTGGCAGAGTCAGAACAGCTGCCAGGCTGATTAGCCTGGGGCTATATACAGGTTCAGAGGGAGGAAGGGGCGGAAAGCCAGAGTGTGGAAGGAGAGGGGTAGCTATTCCCTCCTGGCTGCAAGAAAGAAAAGCCCCTAAGGCTGGAACCCCAGCGATATGTGGTAAGAGGTGGTGGGTTTGCACTGTGTAAATAAAGTGCACCAGTGACTGTTGAGCCAGAAGGTCTCTGAGTAATTTTTGGAGCAGTGGCAGAACCAAGGGGGGCCCTGCTACGCCCTGTTACAGTCCCTTATATTATGTGCTAACTATTTATGCTAACCAATCTTTTGGACTAATTTCTGTTGGTGAGAGACACAAGCTTACACAGAGCTCTTCTTCACATCTGGGAAACTTACTCAGAGCGTCAGAGCTAAATACTAGATGGGTCACTGTAGCATTTTAAATATAGACAAGCCCTGAGTACCTTTCCCAGAGCTGAAGAAGAGCTTGAAAGCTTTTCTCTTTCACCAACAGGAGTTGTTGGTTCAACAAAAGATATTACCTCACCCACCTTGTCTCACTAATATCCTGGAACCAACACGGCTACAACAACACTGCAAACTAAAAATCAAGAAGGCGTTTTCCTTTCACAATCTCCTTCTGGAAAGAACATCAGAAGATATTACTCAGCCTCTAAAATATTTAAGGTTCATTAAGATAGGGGGGAAAAACACAAGGAAAAACTGAGACACTATACCTTGTATTTGGAAGATGACATCAGCTAACACATGTGTGTTAAAGAAAAGCCTGAGAGAAGTATCACATAACTGCAAGGGTCTTGCTGTCTGATGAGATCTGCAATTCTTTGAACTATTCACCTGCAAGAGAGAGATACTGACATGTATAATTGCCTACGAGTGGTACACAGGTGTTGCATATGGTTTCTATCATGAAATTAAATGATTCTCATCTTTCCTCCTAATTCCTTTTTCCATCACTGACAACTCCACATCTCTCAAATTTTTTAATCTTGAAGATCCCTGGCACCATTTTTGTCCTCCGCTCACATGCAAAAATCTTGACAAAACCTACGGCTTCTGCTTAAACATTTCTAAAATCTGCCTCTCTCTCTCTACAACCCCCATTATCACAACCTGTTTCATACCACTATTCTCTCTCATTTGGACCATTGTAAACTCTTCCCCTCCGGTCTTTCCATCTCTCACCTTTTCAACATAAAAGAGCTATAAAAATCTTTTTGCCATGTCAGTCATATCTTTACCCTTCTCAAGTCCCTTCACTGGTTCCTTGTCTCTTCCTTTGAAAAGCTGTAATTGCTCGTCCCCATTGTTAAAGCTCCCGTTTCTACATCTCATGTCAGCTTGTGATCAAACCATTCCTCATGTCATTATTCTCTTGGTCTCCTGCTCCCACTTACACCTTTGTGGTTTTTTCCCCCCAATACACTACAGCCTACATCTGCAACGACACCTCTCTCCTGAAAACCAAGGGCTTTTCTACACTGACAGCATTGCAGCAGCACAACTGCAGCTGCGCTGCTGTAGCATTTAGTGAAGACACTACCTACACTGACAGGAGAGCTTCTCCCTTCGGCATAGTTACTCCATCTCCCTGAGAGGCAGTAGCTATGCTGATGGGAGAAACTCTCCCATCGATATAGCATTGTCTACACTGGGAGTTAGGTCGGATAACTGCGTCGCTCAGGGGTGTGGATTTTCCACACCTGAGTGACATAGTTATGCTGACCTAAGTTGGTAGTGTAAACCAAACCCAAGTGCCCTCACTTTCTCCCTTCAAATCCCTCCCCAAAAGCTAAATCTTTCACTTTGATTTCAATTATTGATTTTCAAATAATTTTATGAATTTAGAAACTTTAAAGTAAAGCTAAAATTCATAACTAAAGTTCTGTATAAGAAATTAAGGGAAACCAAATTAAAAATAATAGTAATTAAAATCATATTGCTGATTTTGCTGAATGAAGTTTAATTAAACAGGGCTCAACTGATATTTAAAATATGATCTAATTTATGTAATATTTTTTAATTTTACAAGAAAACCCCTGACTATATATCCAGAGCAGCTAGAGAGGCCGGAGGGAGTACCAATTGGAAAGATTCTCTTTTCAGTAGGAGTCTTCTCTCTCTTTCCATGCCCCTTCCATCTGCCAGTCAGGGAAGCAAGAGAAATGAAAGCTCCATTTAAGACAGAGGTGGCCAAACTACGGCCCGCAGGCCGGATCCGTCCTGCCAGCCATTTCAATCCCGCCCTCAAGCTCCCGCTGGGGAGGGGGGTCTGGGGCTTGCCCTGCTCCGGCGCTCCAGCCAGGGAGCAGGGTCAGGGACCACTCCACGTGCTCCCGGAAGCAGTAGCATGGTCTCACTCCAGCTGCTACGTGTAGGGGCAGCCAGAGGGCTCCGCTCTGCATGCTGCCCCCGCAGCTCCCATTGGCCAGAAGCTGTGGCCAATGGGAGCTGCAGGGGCACCACCTGCGGACGGGGCAGTGCGCAGAGCCACCTGGCCATGGCTCCGTGTAGGAGCCGGGGGGGGGGGGGGGGGCATGGCTGCTGCTTCCAGGAGCCGCTTGAGATAAGTGCCGTCCGGAGCTTTCACCCAAGCCACACACACACTCCCCACATCCCAACCCCTTGCCCCAGCCCTGAACCCCCTCCGAACCCCTCAATCCCAGCCCGGAGCATCCTCCTACACCGCAAACTCATCCCCAGCCCCACCCTAGAGCCCATCCCACCCCAGTTGGAGCCCGCACCCCCCCCACACCCCACTCCCCTGCCCAAGCCCAGAGACCCCTCCTGCACCCTAAACTCATTTCTGCCTTCACCCCAGAACCCGCACCCACAACCAGAGCCCTCACCCCCCTCCTGCCCCCAACCCCAATTTTGTGAGCATTCATGGCCCGCCATACAATTTCTATTCCCAGATGTGGCCCTCAGGCCAAAAAGTTTGTCCACCCCTGATCTATTATATATTTTAAAACAGCTGATAGAATACAAGATTCTGTAAGCCACAATACTTGTACAACAAGGATCATTACGAAAAGTTATTTTTTAATGAGTCCAGCTATTCTACACAAAAAGTGATTACAAAAGAAAATAATGGCAATTGACCTTTCCTGGAGTTTTCAGGATACATTTAACTTTCTCAAGCACAAGCTCAGCTTCTCCTGGGTCTTTCAACTTCTTTTTTATATCTTCTTCCAACAATTCCCATTGGAAAGCACCTATGACAAAACCAAATAACACCCATAAGGCATGGAATAGCTTTCTGGTCCATATTATTAGGTATAAATTAATGTGCATGGGACTTCGCAGACAGATAAAAGAATGTCCATGCCCAACAGTTCAGTTTTATAGAAAAACTTTCACAGCACTTTTGTTGGTTAGATATTTTCAGCAAGTTTGTGCCCTAGAACGCACAAATTATAATTCTGCAATGGTGAACCCTACGCATTGATGTAATGTTGACTTTATCAGGATTGTTCAAGATCAGGCCCCCATATCTTAATTTAGATTCTCAAAGAAGTCTAGGCAATTTAGATATGTACATGTCATGGAAAAAAGTCTAAATCCCCTGGACTGCTTCAAAAATCTCAAGATAAATTTAACTCAAGATCCTGTATAAACTTTGTATGCGCAATTTCAGAAAAGATGCTGTTTGAGCATGTAGAATTAGGCACTTAACTATGTTAGTTTCTCCTAATATATCAGTTATTTGACATTTTGAATGATGCCTACATTGCTGAAGCTTAAAGGATCAGCTGCTTAAAGAAATTTACACACCAGGCAAAACAGGGAAGGGAGAGGACATTTCTACCAAAATCGGTTTATTTATATTTTCGTTTTCTGTGTTTTCCCTGTTATTTTTTCTAGTCCCAAGGTTCTCAAACTACTGTCCTTGGGCCATGAGCGGCCTGCAAAGAGCTGGCTGATAACATAGTGTTGGCTCCTTCCTATTACATTAAAAGGACTAGAAACTACATTAAGTATTTTCCTAATATTACTTTTCCATGTAACCAATTGCTGTAGTTTCCACAGAGATGCTGCTAAATTGGAGAGGAGGTAGTCTGCACAAATGTGAATGGGAAATAACTTTTCTATTAAAATCTGTTTTATGGAAAATTTTGAAAACCCCAATCTATTTCGGGTTTTATACTATGCTCACCTCCCTAGTATGTATGCTCCCAACAGTATAAGTTTGTTCTTTGGCATATGGCTCTCTCTTCCTTAATATCCTAGGATACTGAGAAGAAATTAGATTTTATTTTTATAACACTTTCTAAAATAAAAGTTATCTATTGTGGAAGATATTTGTGTTTCAAGATCTTCCTTTCCAAACCAACTTCTTCTCCTTCGGATTCTGGATTGAATTTATATTTGATATCTCAATGAATTGCCAAGGAAACTACAGCAACATCTTAAATATTAATCAAAAGTTTCCTGCAAGATCAAGTAGAAGAAGCTAGACTCAGAGGAAGAAAGCCACTATTGAAACACACATAAGTATCAAAAAATTCTATTAAAAAAAAAATACAAGTGAAATCTTCCCTAGTGAAAGCCTAGTATCTACAGGTCAAGAACTGTATGCTAAAGTATCCACAAATATCCTACACATATACCTGATCAAAATTTGGAAACTATTCTGAAAGAGAAAAAAGATCAAATATCCACAACTTTCTCAGGTCTTGATAATTCTTACATAGGTTCCAGTTGTTCAGTAGCTGCTCTCCTAGAAATTTATAGTACTTGCTGATATGAGAGAAAAATTCCACCTCTCCAAAGACTGCCGAAATGCAAGATTAAGCATTTCATGGATATTTTGTTTTTAAGAGGTGAAGTCTATGACTCCATCCAGCCCAATCACCATAAAGGGCAACTGGACCCTTAGAAAAAGATACTGAAAAACTTGCTGAATATGGGAGTCCATTAGCATCTGACTGAGAGCTGTTGCTTTGTAACATAGATGCTCCCAGCTGTCATCTGAAGAAAAAGTTTAAACATGTTGTTACAGTCCAAAAAGCGACTATGTAAAAATGGTGCCATCTAACATTTTCAAAAAAAATCTGCTCCCTGTGGGTATTCTGGGTCATAGTGATATGTTAGGCTCTCCACAGATGGCAGCTCTATTTTGGAGAAAGGAAGTAAAATATCATGGACTTCAAAGATATGGAACTAGAAAGAACAGTATTACTCTGTTCTGCTTCTTTCATGGGTCTGGAAGAAATAAGCCTATTTATGAATAAACTAAAGAATGAAAAATGCATAAATGAATATACAGGAGAAAAACTTAAAACTAATTGAAATCTTTACTGTTACTAAGAAAAATAGGTGTAAACAGAAAACACTAACTTCCAAAAAGATAGGTGTTCCCAGTGCTGATCATCCCTGCTACAGGAAAGAAACCTTTCAAGATTCTAAAGGAGCAAAGAAAGCCTTTCTGGTTGATCTGCTTTATGACTGACAATTTTAGCTGTCTCCAAAGAAATAAACCATTCTATAGTGGAAGACTGGCTGACAGGATACCAAAAAAGGAATTGTGTTGCTAAAGGCCTTAGATGCTGTGGTTTTCTCGTGTATGGGCATTACTTCCACAGGCAAAAAAACTTATTTTACTAAAATCTGAACCCAAATACACACAAGGGTACACTAAACAAAAGGTATTTACTGAGCAATTGTATTCAGGGTATTTGGTAACCAGATGAACAGAATAGCATTACCTGATAATTTGATGTATGGTTTTTATACTAATTATAAAGAGCCCCAAGCATCTATGACTATGAAGACTTTTAAAGTGGCAAATTCTGTGAAGATTCATGTTTTCTTCATTTTTTTGTACTTTTTATCATTAAGAGAGGAAGGATGGACCAACGGTTGGAGTGCTGGCCTAGGACATAGGAGATCTGGGTTCAATTCCATGCTCCACTATGTAATTCCCGTGTGACCTTGGGCAAGTCACTTGGCCTCTGTGCCTCAGTTCCCCATTTGTCAAGTCGTTGAGAAGGTGCTGCCAGAATAAAAAGTGCCTATGGAAACATGATGCCCCTATGACCAAGTCAGTCAGAGGATGGACACACACACATTATTATACACCTTTGAAAATTTCAAGGTGCTCATTCTTAAGACACACTATCCCCAGAAAGTGTATCTGAATTACATGTACATGATTTTTAAAGACAATTATCCAATTGAGGGAGTATGTATATTTTCAAAAAAGACTAAACTGCAATTACTAAAATTTTTGGTAGTAATTGTGAAAAACAAACTTTTTAAAAGTTATCTATAGGACTTCCATCTGAACATTACCAAATGGTTATAAGGTTAGTAAGGAGAAAGTCTTTCAGAATATTCTAGCATTTAAAAAAAAACCTCTCCCTTCTTTCGGAGACCTTTATTCTATTCACAACTGCCCTTAACGGGGGTAGGATCCAGCCCTAACTGCACAGTAAATATCTATTTTGCAATAATGTATACTTAATTATAAGTAAATAGCAAATCTTATGGTATCATTTGAAGAAACAAGGTAAACATGCTTTAATATTTTGTCTGAATAAACTTCAAACATCAATGCTTTGTTTAAATGACCATTCGGGTTGGGGGACTCAACTATAGATGAAAGGTACGAAGTCTGAAGGGGTAAGGGAGATGAAAAGGTGGCATAAGGCTCATATTCACATCCTTGTGATGCTGGGGCCCACATTATGCAGGCCAGTCCCCAGGCATAAGTTAGAGCAGACCTCAATGTGCTTTAACATTCATCCACTGTAGTCCAACCCAAGGGGTTGAAACAGCAGCTAGGGATTGATGCAGTATAAAATACCCTGATCTCACCCCCGTCCGCCAGTCATGCCACTTACACCAGCAGTGACGGGAGAGAGGGAAAGGCTATTTCAACTTTATGAACAGAATCCATTGATAGTGGGGCAGAAAGCATCTACACTGTATCTCAAAAACTAGACTTCTATTCTTCCTGACTCAATATTTTCCTTAAAAATCCTCTAAATGGGAAGACCCAAGTTTGATATGTGCCAAATTCTGCGCTGACTTACACCATTTGCGATCTCAATGAGATCACAAGCTATAACTTAGGGAAGAATTTGATCCATAAAAGTATAAATTGCTTGTGTGTTCTGGCTAATATACATGAAGATAAAATTAAGACAGAACACCAGCATCGGCCAGTAAACTGTATTTGCAAGCCAAAGCACAAAGGATTACTGCACTAGTCTTTCTTCTCTGAAGATCTAAATTTGAACCCTGATTTATGACAGAAATTAAACTAATCAGTCACTATTGGTGCACATTAGAAAAACACCACACAGTATGAAAGGATTGGCAGACTGATCAAGAAAAGCCTAGGGCTAGAATAAAAGGGATATTATTATTAGTCACAAATGAGGTATTGTTGACAGAGGCTCACACAGTGCATGCCCATGGTATTTAAACCAACATTATAAATTCTTCACTTTGGTAAGTACTAAAGGGGAGTTGGCTGTTCAATTCCTTTGTGTCTTTGAAAGTCCCCCCCATTTCCAAGTCAGTCACACTTAAAAGAGGCTGAATTTACAGCATTATCAAGGGCTTGAGAGACAAACTGTGAGGAATCTTCTTCCCCAATATAGTGTTTTGTCCTCTGCATCTAATGCAGAACAACATTACGTAATGAGGAAGCAATAGCACACAACAAGGTGTGCATTCAGCCAATACGCCCACATCTTCAGTGTTTGTATACTGGGTAAAGCACACGCCCTTGAGCATGTTACTAAGCTTATAAAATGATTTATAAGAAGTTTAACCATTTAAATATAATATTTATTAAAACAAATAAGATTTACTAGTACCGGTATATTTTTAAATTAAGGAAAATTACTTATTCATTCTATGTAGACTGATTTAAAAAAAACAAAACAAAAAACACAGAGAAAAAGGTTCCAAAACAGTGTATTAAGAACATTTGGCATAGATTTTAAATACATTTCTTTTTGCAATTTTGTAAACTACCTACCTATATTCACTTTTCTCCTTACCCTCCATCTCTTTTCCTTTCCTTCTTCTTGCCCTACTTCTCCCTACCTTTACAACCGCCCCCGTTCCTTCATCTGTATTTCCTCAATCCTCTGCCTGCTTCAAAAAAATAACCCACCCATCAGTCCAGAGATGCTGAAGAGATGAGCCTTTTCAGAGAAGCTGCCACCACTAGTTGAACAGAAAGACAGGAGCAAAGATCTACAGAGAAGCAGTTCACTCAAGTGCTGCTCCTCCTAGTAAGGACTGCTCCAGCCACTCAGCTAAAATACATGGGACCAGCAGAGGTTTTCCTTCTGAAGCCCTAGTTAAGCTGCTAGCATTATACTCAGTGGATTAGTTCCAGTATCATCCTCCTCCTCTGAAGTTCGGAAGAGGAAAGGAAATGGAGTGAGGCAAAGAAAAAGATAAGGAGACAGAGATGAAAATTAAGAACTTTAGAAAGTCATTAAAAGAATATTAATAGTTAAACATTTCCTATATGAATATTATTTGATAAGTCTGCATGTAGCATAGTGATCTAGTTGGTGAAGTTGCTTTATAGACCTAATGTGTGTTCAGTGGGAGATAATTACTACAGAAAATCACATAGGATGATCATCTCCTAATTTCTACTTTAAATTTTGTTTCAGATTATTGACCAGCATATAAATAGTGGGAATATACACAAGTATATAAGGCAGTAGTGAACTGCCAAGTAGCAGCACTAAGTCCTGCCAGGGAAATCCAACCCCACTGCAGCGAGAGATAAGCCATGAGAATCAAGAAGCATGCAGAGCTCCTCAGAGGTGCAGTGTCATTACTGGGGGAGGGAGGCTCAACTCTCTATTTCCTCTAATGTAAACCTCATATAAGATGACCACTCCTCCAAAGGTTGGCATGAGACTTTGGTCAAAAATAAAAATTCAGCTTACACCTAATATGGTACATTGGCTGAAAGCTCTTTCAGCCAACCAGATAAAAATTTACATCCAAATTATTTTTACAAAGAAGTTTGATAATGCTCCGTACTGGTTTACTGAAGGCATAAGCTTGGAATCAGTCTTTAATTCCTCCAAGTAAAACATTCCTGGCCCTTTCCAAAGACTACGAACTGCCATTCCAAGGGAACAGTCCTTTAAATACTTTTGACAACCATCATTCTGGAGATAAACTCAGCTCCCTTACATATAACATCTCTAACTATATAGTTACACATTTCTAATTACAGTGAATGTAATGATGCATTATTTAGAGAACTACTACTTTCTCCCACAAATCTCTTATAGTTTTCATTAGTGGGGATGTCATATGTAATACAATTAGAAGTCATATCAGTACAAAGTAATAGGCTATTCAAACAAAAAAGAGTTGCTAGATGATTTAGTGTTCTTTAATAATACTTCACACTTATTGTGTCTTTCAACTGAGTCTCACAAAATGTTTTACAGTGACAGAAAAATATCATTAGCACCATTTTAATAGATTGGGAAATGGAGGTTAAGTGACTTGCCCAAGGTTACATAATGAAACAATGGCAGAAATGAAAACAGAACACAGATCACATGACTCCCAAGTTTCTGCTCTCACAAACCAGATAATGTTGCTCCCCATTCTCTTTAATACACTATTGTACACAATGTTTTTAACCATTTTTTAACAGTTTTATTTTGTTCTGAAATTATCTCACTGAACAGCTGTTTTTGGCAAGGCGATGTTTGGCGTTACATTCATCTTTACCTGTTACTTATGGAAAATGTATTAGCTTTATAGAATTTTGGAGGAAATTTTTTTCCCACTTTAGAAGCTTCTGGTTTACTAGATTCAATGACTTTGGAATTGAATATATAGTGCTAAAAGCAATAAATTGTAAGGTTAAGCTCCATTTCCACGTAGAAGCTGTTCCAAATAATGGCCTATAGAGATGGACTATTTTAATCAAACTGATTTAATCCTAATAGAGGAATATATTTTGGTAGGGTAATATATACTCCAAAGCAATATGTTTGCTCTGTAAAAAGATAGTAAACAGCTGGAACCATTCTGACAGGATACCTGAATAAATGAAGTGCAGAATGTCTGACAAACAAAAACAGAAGAAAGAGTCTTTAACAATGACTCTAACCGGTGGGCCGCATGGTGAACCTCGGTTAGAAACTGGAAACATAGCCTCACTGTTCACTGCAAAGAGAGTCTGTGCAGTCCTTATGATAGAGGAATCCTGAATATCAGCTGGACTCTTCACATTGAAAAGTAACATGAAGACATGGCTTACAGAGCACAAAACAATCTTGTGTGCTTCTACTACTTCCTTTAAATCTTCTGAGTAAAATATCACATCCACACACTGGCAGCAGATCAGCAAGTTATGTAAATCGGAGTTATAATGCGAGGCTTCACCTTTTAAGATTGGCATTTTTTCTATAAAAGTGAGATATTAAAAATAATGAATGAACGGTTTTGTAACTCTAAACTCCTATTAGTTGCTATGCAAACAAAAGCATCTTTATTCTCAGAAACTGGATTAAATGGAGGACATAAAAGGGTATTTTCTTAATTATCTTCAATAAAAATTTGCTCTTAAAAACTATACATCACCTTCACCATTAGAACAAATCCAGTCTTTCATTCACCTTAAGTGATGTTAGAATAATTAACATTAGAACTGTTTTGTAAAAAGGTTTCCACCATTTTATAGATCTTCCAAAGAAAAATTTAAAATTTCTAATTATATACGTCTAGTCTCTCATGTCATCACATGGTTTTTACATAAAAAGGGACTTCATAAAAAAACCCTATACATAAGTGTATACTTTACCCATAATACGGGTAAGGTAAAACAATCTTTCCTAACTCAGAACTTTAACAATTTAATTCTTTTGCATGCCCACCAGATAAATGCAGTCTCAACACCTTACACTTTGCAGAAATCAGAGAGAGGTTAGAGACAGAACCTGAAAGACTCATAGCATGAGTTAATTGTCAGTAAAAAATGTTTCAGTGCAAAATTATTTAAAGAACAACTCCATTAAACGTTCTAGGCTAAATCCTTTCTTCCCTTAAACCCCATGCAGCCCCTCTGACTTCACAGATGGAGCTCAGATTGGTTACAAGTACTACTCTGATTTTAATCTCAGAACTGAGAGTGTAATGATTTAGGAATGGCTATATAATTATGAGAAGTTTTATAAGAGTATATATTTTGCAATGGGTGATAATTTCTAATATGTTTATCATCGTAATTTAAGGTAACTTCATTTTTACAAGGTAACCAGTGTGGTCTGGTCCTCTTTTCATTTACATTTATAGGAACACTGCCATTGACTTGAACTAGGGACAGGACTGGGCCCCAGATTCTGGGCTAGGTTCAATATTTAGCATTTACTAGAACAAGTTATATTATGCGGAGTTAACATGAAGCACCTTCAAGTTATTATACCACTGGTCTGACCCAGGGTGGCCATTCTTATGCATTTAAATTTGTAATTAAGTTACCAAATTTTAATCAAAAGAACTATAAAAACTAATATGATGTTAAACTGCTGAAACCTATATTAAAAAAAGAAACTACCTTTTAGCCTTTCACGCCTTCTTTCTAACATCTCCCTTTACTTTCTTGTGTTACTACTATTCTCTCTTATCTCTTCACGTGCAGCTTGTATAAACTCAGACTTCATCCATAATTTCACTAAACATTCCATATTCTGAGTTCACTTCAATGAGCACAACTCCTGATTTTTTTTATAAAACATACTACAAATTTTAAATGATCACCCATCACTTATATATATAGTTTTATAAAATCCTCAAGATTCACGAAGTACTTCCCTAAATAATTAAGTAATCCATTCTGAGATAAAAATCACACATCACAATAGTTGCTAGTAATGGATAATTTATTAAACATGTTTTTAAATAATCAATCTGATCAGTACTACACGGAAAAAAACTAATTACTATTATAAGCACCTGGCTGTTCAAGCTGAGGCGGTTTAACTCCATGGCACTTGTGGCTTTTTTTTCTTTTCTTCATTTTTTCAGAGGACTTCTGATTCAAGCTTTGGATCATAAAATACTCCAACTAAAACATGAGATGCATTTTTAAAAACTACAAATAAAGTTATTTAAGAATAAGTTAAACAAAAACATTCTCACTTTTCCCAGTTTGTATACAGAACTGACACTGATGCCAATGTGAGTAGCTGTGCAATGTTGACTGAGTACTAAAATTTTACATAAGAAATCAAGTAAAGTGAATTGTGATGAACTGTTGTTTGGATTAACTTAATTAAAAAGACTATCAATTCAAAGGTTAGTCATTTGTTCTCTGGGGCAATCAAAGCAGAAACCACAGCTGTACAACCAGAAAATAATTCAATAAATCAACCATAACAGGTACTGATATAGGATCTGGAGGAAGGAAGAGCAGGGATTGATAGGTAAACATGGGTAATCTGATGCAAGTCCCAGAAATAATGGTAAACAGTGTAAGGGCTTTATTACTAAGAACTATCCAGGAACACTATATAACATCAAACTTTTATGAGCTGCTTTATTATACAAATAAAGTCAAAATATAAAGAATGTATTTAAATAAGAGCTTAGTTTTCTAAAAGCAGAAGATAAAAATGTAATCAACATAATAGGAATGGTATATATAGTAAAGTTATCCGTTTTCCAAAAGTCTTAAGACAATGTGAAGATGATAAAGTGTAAATACAGAACTAAGGGATCATAGAACAGAAGGAAAGGTGGCAGTAGTGAAGGGTAATTACTTACAAATGAGATGGGTAAGGCAGTTATACTATTACTAAATCTTATATGGTTTGTTGCCCCACAGGTAGTAGGGAGATATCATTTCATGACTGGACAAGCTTTGGTCAGAGGCTTGGAATAAGAAAAAGGTTTCCTCCCATGTTGGAACCAATGACACAGATAAAGGTAGACTAGAGGTCATGCAAATGAGATGCAAATTGTGAGAAAATAAGTGAAACCAGGCCCTCATTAAGTCTCAGAAATACTAACTTCACCCTAATTGTGGTACAGTTTAGAAATCGGAATAATGCAGTTGGCAATCAAATGATAGTTCTATGCCAACAGAGTCAAGTTTGGGATGCAAGTTCTCTCAATCAGTAGATACCACAGACAGCCTTAAAGTGAAAGGGAGCAATTCCATCACTTCTGAATTACCCCTATAATACAATACAAAGGAAAGCACTGAGGGAGGAAAAATAAACATCCTTCTTTGGGTCTTAAATATCAGAAAGACATGGAGACTTTTTCTAGATGTTTTAAGCACTTGGAGGAAGTACTCCAAATTGAAGAACTAGAAAAACATGAACATAGATGGAAATACAACATAAGCTACATTTTCTAAGTAAACCCTAATAGTGTGAAAGACATTGACACCAAAAACGTTGACACCATTGGGATAAACAATGTAACAATGGCATTGGCGTAAATACTGAAGTATTTCAAAGTAAATCAAGAGCACTGAAAAGAGAAATGTAGGTATTGGCATCATTAACCCGGCACACTAACGGCTCTGAAAGTTCAAAGCTGGCTCTAGATCAGTGTTTCAGCCAGCAATGAAATGTGGTGCATGTGTCACTGACAAAGCTAAAGCTATGTGATGAAATGTGTTCTTCAGGCTATATGAGCTTAACTGTAGCTCAAAGCCATAGGTCTGTCCCAACACCACCAATGCTGTTGAAGCTAAAGTAACCAGAAAGAGATCTCCGCAAAGAAAGACAGATAAGGTATTATCAGTGGAGATATACGGTCTCTCACAGAGGTAGACTTCCATCTCGGGAGGTGGTACTTCAAATTTAAATTTGGAATGGAGTATAACCAATGCTGTAAGCGTACCAAAGCTCTGGTGTGCCCACTGACTAACCTGGAGGGAGCAGCTGGCCACTTGTAAAAATGCCAGAGGAGCTGCCCTGAAGCCTATTTTGGTACCAAAACAAAGACTCATCTGGGTTACAAGTACTGAAGTACTTGTGGACTTGTGCTTTGAGGCCTTCTCAGCTACTTAGCAGAAGCCTTTATGAGATCAAGAGAAGTTTGTGTTGCTCACCCTGAGACCTAGCAGCTTGCAGTGGAATCTGAGCATAGATTCCTTAATCAACAAGCTATGACTCACTAAGAGACATCTCAAGCAATAGTCAGGTGCATCTGTAATGGACATTGGTTATACTTATGACTACATCCAGGGCAATGTTTTAAGCCACTGGACTACTTCTCTAACCTTTTCTGAATGTAGAACAGTACATAGCAACAATAACAAATGCAGTATAAACCCAGTGTCAATAAGAAAACTCAAATGAGGCTATAAAAGTAAATTTAAGGTCCATGCGATGCTGAGGTTGGATCTCTTCATAATGTTCAGAATTACATGTTAGTGTGATGGAGGTAGAGGTAAATTCATGTAAAAAATAATATGAAAGACTAAAGTCAGCTACTGCTACAATAGCAACAGTTGTCAGAGGAATTCCCCCAACATCAGCAGTGAAGAAAAAAAAAAAAAAAATACAGGCAACAGGGGGTGTTGTAAATCTTCAGTCGGAACTGATGTGTGCTGCCTGCTGAGGTTTAAATGTACAGCTTGGAGAATTCCAAACAGTTCTGCACTAGGACCACTGACGCAGCAATATAATATTACTACATTTTTTGTAAAAACAACAACTCTTATCAAGTATAGTGATGTGGTTATCTGTTGGGAAACTGCACAACGTGATTTAATCATACAGGAGCATTTTGCTTTTGCATTTAAAAATAGTTTCAGATTTCCAGTTTTTGTATATTGTCTCCCTAATCATTGCACCAACCGTATATCCACTTGGGGTGGGGGGGGTCCACTTTAGAGCACTATACATGTTTTGAATTCTTAAATTTGCTTTTGAATTTGAACACCTCTATATTGCGAAAAAATGACCATAGTTGTGATTTCAGTAGGTTTTTAATACTTTAGCTTTTCATTTACTTCCCCTTTCCCATTGACTTAAGATATTATACTTTTGAAACTTCATGCATTTTGGAAACAAAATAGCAACATGATATTCTTGCAGGTTCCCGAAGAAAGTCCTATTTAGTTTTATTTCAGGGCATTTAATCTGTATTACATTACATGCTCAGTCATGCAGTGAGTGAAAAAGGTCAGTTTCTGACTCAAGGAGAAACGGTTATAAAATGCTTATAAAGTTAACACTCTCAGTGTTAACAGTATAATTCCATTTTCAAACATTACATAGATGAAAAATTATTTTTTGTCTCGCACAATAAGATCTAGGTTAATCAGAAAAATGAGGTGAAGTTAAATAGTTTCCTTCTTAAAAATAACCACACTACCATGCACAGTAAAAGTTGCTTCTATGAAACAGGGCTACTGATGAGATTACATATTTAACAAATTTTCACTGTCTAAGGCACTGCACTCCCTATATGCATGAGTTTTTCACCTTAAAAGATGGGGAAAGAACTTTCAGTTCACCGTAAAAAGTGGAGTCACTAAAGATGACTTGCAACGAGGGAAATAACTGACTTGTATAATTTTTTGGTTCTTTAGGATTGTCTAAAAGATGTTTGTCAAAAAGTGTTTCACTTTTTTTACATTAGACATGCAGGTCCTATCTACTTTGGAAGCAGGGTGAATAAAAATCAATGATTTTAAAAAAAATGGTTTTTGAGGAAAAAAAGTCTAAAGATAGTTTTAATTAAGATAACTTTGAGCTATAATGTATCTCATCATGGAATAGGGATTATAAATTCTAATTCTATAGTATGAGACAATATATTCATGTAATGTTTAAGAAAAGTTTTGTAAATGAGTTCCAATAGTTCATGGATTAGGGACCCAATCTTACGGTGTTTCAGGGGCTTCTGTATAGATTATTTAGGTTAATCTTGCTATCTACTGAATGAGACTCAGTGCTCAGACTAGAAGATACCATCAGAGATGCTTAGTTTTGCAGTTCTCAAATTGTGGATTTGTGTCTTCAGAGATAACATGCTTGTTAACAACAAAAATGTTTTAAAATAAATAAATAATATATAGAGGTGAGAAATAACAGACCTCAACCCTATTGTCTCTCTGCAAATTTGTGTACACAGAGTCAATCCCTTACCTCTCTCTAAAAGTGCAAAGTTTCAAAAAGTTCAATGAATAGAAGATTGTTGGGTGCGGAATAGATCTGGACAAGGAGAAGAAGTCTGGAGATAAATGTGAGAAGGAAGGGACAGGCCGTAGAAACAAAAGTGAAACTGTTTGAAAACATATTCCAGAAGTCTTGAGGTCTTTCTGAGTGTAGCCTTCATTGATTTGAGATCTACCATACCATTCTCTCACTAGAAGGGAAATGCTATAATGGCAGCAGGCCGTAAAAGAGACCCAATTTGGGAATATTTTAATGAAGTTCCTCTACCTGTGGGTAAGACAGGAACGCGTGCAAAATGCAAACAGTGCAACAAAGAAATGCAAGGCCTGGTTGCCCAAATGAAACAACATCATGAGAAGTGTTCCTTCTCCGGAGGAAGCTGCGTTGAAGATGATGAAAGGAATAGGTCTGAACATGCAGGATCTTCAGGTTGGTAAACTTTTTTATTTCATACTTCTTTCTTAAGGACTGCCTGTCTTCCTTCTGGACTATTCTTGAATTCTCATGTTTGAGCAAAAAATATAGTTGTTACTCTATGGTACTATCATTTTAGATGCAGTTGTGATAAAAAAATTAATAGCTGAAATAGGCAGATCTTCCTTTTACAATTTCCCCTCTAAAGTAGTACTGAGTGTCAGTGAATGCAATGAGTAATACTAAATGAGCAATATGGTAATAATAATTAAATAACTGCATTGACTTATTTTGTTTAGGAGAATCCATCCTCAACATATAGGATTCTGAAGACTAGCCACCTTCAAGATCACCATCATTTTCTATAGTTTCAGAGTTATCTGCCAATGATAGTGTTTCAGTCACATCATGTATGTCACATAGCCACAGTATATCACCTGTAGCAAAAAGAAAAAAAAAAATCTCCATCATCCAGAAACAACCATAGATAAGTTTGTGATAAGAACCAGCAGATTACAAAGAGGTAATTGATGAAAAAATTACCTGGTTTGTTTATGCAACAAACTCTCCTTTCCATATGATTGAAAACCCACACTTCATTAACATGGTTCAGTCATTAAGACCAGGATACAGTCCACCCAACAGAGCAGATGTCGCAGGCAAATTGCTGGATAAAGTGTATGAAAGAGAAATTGAGTAGTGTGCAAAAGGTCTAGAGGGTGAAATTGATAACCTGAGTCTTGACGGATGGAGAAATGTCCACAATTATCCTGTTGCATGTGCTTGTGTGACAGCAGAAGAAGGGAATGTCTTCCTTACAGAAACAATTGATACGTCAGGAAACGAACACACAACAGAATACTTACAAGTAGCAGCAGTAAAAGCTATAACAAATTGTGAAAAAAAATTCAAATGTCTAGTACGCAGCTTGGTCACAGACAATACTGCAAATGTATCCAAGATGAGAAGAAATTTAGAAGAGAGTCCCAAGCCAATAACATACGGTTGCAGTGCTCATTTCATGCACCTCCTAGCCAAAGACTTCAGTCTTCCAGAAATAAAGGCTAATATTGTTGAAATTGCAAAATACTTCCATAACAACCACTTTGCAGCAGCGGCTCTGAAAAAAGTGGGAGGAACCAAGCTAACCCTCCCACAACACATGCGATGGAACTCAGTAGTGGACTGTTTTGAGCACCATATCAAGAACTGGCCTAATCTGATGCCAGTTTGTGAAGAAAATCATGAAAAAAATAGATGGCACTGTCACAGCCAAAGTTCTCAACACTGGGCTTAAGAGAAATGTTGAACACGTTTTGAGTACCCTGAAGCCTATTTCTGTAGCCTTGAACAAAATGCAGGGAAATAGCTGTTTTATTGCTGACGCTGTTGAAATCTGGAAGGAACTGAGTGAGATCTTAAAAAGAGAAATATACGACAGAGTTAAATTACAAGCATTAAAAAAAACGAATCGGACAAGCGCTATCTCCAGCTCATTTTCTTGCAAATATTCTCAATACTCAGTACCAGGGTCAAACCTTAACTGCTGAAGAAGAGTTGGCTATGACATGGACATCCAGCAATCATCCCTCCATAATGCTAACTATAATAAACTTCAGAGCTAAGGGTGAACCATTCAAGAAATATATGTTTGCTGATGATGTTTTAAAGAAAGTCACACCAGTGAACTGGTGGAAGTCACTTAATCACTTGGATTCAGAGACTGTTGAAGTGATAATCTCACTTTTAACAGCAGTAGCTTCTTCTGACGTCGTAGAATGAATATTTTCTTCCTTTGGACTAATTCATTCCAAATTGAGAAATCGTTTGGGACCTGAAAAAGTGGGAAAGCTTGTTTTTCTTTTCCAGATTATGAACGAACAGGAAAATGAAGGTGAAGACGACTGAGTTAGCTGCAGAAGCCAATATTTTAAGTTTCTCATGTTGACCTGGCTGACGCAGTCGATTTAATTTTTGTTTTTTAAAAAATATTTCATTTAACTATTTTAGTTAAAAACAATTTTAACCAAAACAAACCTGATTTTAAAAAACTTGAATGTTTAACTAAACAAGCGTATGAATTTTTGAATTTTGTTAAAATATGTTTGCTGTTGAAGAAAAAAAAATCCAGAATACATAATGTTGTTGTTTTAGTTAACTAAAACAATTTAAATGTCAGTCTGGTGATGTTCTCCTAATACAGCATGGCAAGAAAATCCTCCAAATATTAATGATTAACCTGTTGAATTGGAGATAGTTCACCTCCCAATGACTTCATACATATCTGCTTCAGTTACCTTTGGTAAATGAAATAACCAATCATTCATTTTCTGATATAGCTGTAAAACTAATCTGAAAAGTTTTCAAAATAAATGACTTTAAAAAGGTACAGTGTGTACCTTCTAAAAAAGAAACCTACATATTCTTCACAACTCAGAGATAGATGTATTAAGGTTATAATAACCAACAACAATGTACTTTTATGTAGAAATCCATGATTGAGTCTTCCTGACTAGTGATTTAAATCAAATCTACCCTGTTTGGAAGGCTATATGATGAGTGGAAAATTAATTAGAATATATCACAAAGGCTGAAAACTAGCAAATGAGATTGAAAGTGATTTTTTGTCAACACATTTAAAACTCTGTTTAACTTCTATTGAAAGATTGTCTTAGTTAGAAGTTTTAAAAAATCCTTTAAACTAAGTTGTGAGAACTCAGAATAAACATCTGAGATCCCCAAGACTTTATAATTGATAGGGAAGATCACATTTAACATTTCTGATACTCTTAAAATACTAATAAAAAACAGCAGAAAATAAACGTTTTTGGAGAAACAAAAAAAACTTTCGGATCTCCATACACCAAAAAGAAGCAAAAAAGGTGCAACCCAGCATTTTTTAAATTCTTTACAAGTTATCAGTATGGACTACATTTAAAAAAACATGCACTTAAGCAATCTCACAAGCAAGACTTCACTGTTTAATTTGTATTACGCATGTAATCACTCATTTCATATTTGTAAAAAATATGTTTGTTTTTGAAATTTTAGTCCTAACTATCTAACATTAAGGGCTCAATCCTACTTCCACCAAGATTAGTAGAAATATTGTCATTGATTTTAATGGGAGTAGGAGCGGGCACTAAAAAAACAAAACAAAACACCTTATTACGTTACATCTCAAAGTGGGAGAGAAAAAAAGCTAGTATGATAATCCAAGTAAGGATTGATTGTCTTGATTATTATCTGAGGCCTGCTGTATGCACAGTTTTTGTATCAGTATAAGAAAAGGTTACTCACTCTGTGCAGTAACTGAGGCTCTTTGAGATGTGTGACCTTATGGGTGCTCCACTGTAAGTGCCGCAGTGCCCCGTGTCTGGGATTGGAGATCTTGGCAGTGCACATTGGACCACACATGCGCACCTCCCCGTCTCATGCCATGAGCAGCAGGTATATATAAGCACTGTGCGATCCAACCGCCACCCAGTTCCTTCTCTACTGCAGAGCTCATCTTTCAGCTCCAAAGCAGAAGGGCAGACAGCGGAGCACTCATAGGGACATGCATCTCGAGAACCTCAGTTACTTCACCCGGTGAGTAGCCTTCTCTTCTTCTTCGAGTGATGTCCCTATGGGTGCTGCTCTGTAGGTGACCATAGAGCAGTGCCTAGTTGCAAGGCTGGGGTTTCAGAGCAGCATTTAATGCGGACAATAGGACAGTGTGTCCTAGTAGAGTATCTGATGTTGTGTCATGAGTAATAGCGTCATGACAGCTAAACGTGTCCACGGATGTCCATGTGGTCGCTTTGCAAAGGTCAGCGATCAGGACATTGTTGAGCAAGGCAAACGAGGTGGAGAGAGAGCGGGTGGAATGTGCCTGAGTGCCAGGAAGAGGTAGTTGATTATGCAGCTGGTAGGACAGGTTTATAAACTGTGAGATTCGCTTGGAAAGGCATTGCTTAGAAATGGCTGTGCTTTTTGATCTTTCAGCCATTGATAGGAATAAACATGGCGAGCATCTGAAAGGTTTAGTTCTGTCCAGGTAGAAGGCTAATGCTCATCTGACATCCAGGGTGTGTAATGCCACCTAATGCTGGTTGCTGTGCGGCTTTGGGAAGAAGCAGAGAAGGTAGATAGGTTGGTTTAGATGGAAAGAGGATGGTACCTTATGTAAAAATTTAGGATGTGGATGTAACAATCTTTTCTTTATGAAAAAGTATGTGTGTGGAGGGGGGGAGGGGGGAAAAGACGCCATGAGTGCTCCAATTTCACCAACCCAACAGGCAGAGGTGATTGCAACAAGAAATGCTGTTTTCATGGATAAGTGAACATAAGAGCACATTGCCACTGGTTCAAATGGTGGTCTAGTAAGATAATGTAGGACAAGGCCAGGATCCCAAGCTGGGATGGGATCCCGTATGTGAAGATAAAGATTTTGGAGGCCTTTCAGGAATCTTTTCATGAGCGGGTGAGTGAACATAACAGTGGCCGTCTATCTAGGGGTGAAAGACCGTGATGGCTGCCAAGTTCACATGAATGGAGCTGGTGGATAACCCGGATCTTTTAAGGTGTAAAATATAGTCCAGGATGAGTGGTAATGGAGTGCTCATTGCCTTGACATGATTGGAGGTGCACCAAGATTGGAATCTAGTCTATTTGTGGAAGTAAGTGCATCAAGTTGTATCACATCTGCTATTCAAGAGTACTTGTTTAACAGCCTCTGAACAGGTCATCTCTGAATCCTGGAACCATGCCTTCAGATGGAGTAGCTGTGGATTGGGATGGAGGATTTGACCCGCATCCTGTGAAAGGAGACATGGAGTCGGTCACAGAGTATTCGGCGGGCATACTGTCATGCAAATAAGTTACGTATACCAGATCTGTCATGGCCAGGTCGCAGCTATAAGGATGACTCGGGCTTGGTCCCCTTGGATCTTGTGAAGTACTCTGAACAGAAGGGGAAAGGCATAGAGCAGCAGCAGCCTATCCCATGTGAGGAGGAATGCGTTGTGATGCTACGCCCCATATTTTTCATAGAGATATGTTTATGATATTAATATGGCATAACTAAGATATGTTTTATGCAAGATGGGTCATGTGAGAGATCATTGGAAAGGTTCTGATTTACTGAATGTGATTATCCAATTTATATGCATTTATCATTTCTGTATCTGAAGTAAGGAATATTGACTATTTAACAATTACAACTGTGTTTTCACCTGGGGAACACCCACCAGACAGTATGCAACAGCCTGGATGGGCCATTAGGAGGAACAATAGATGCTAATTTCCTCCTTCCTGAGAAGTTTCCTGGGATGGAACTTTGACACTGCAGGGTCAGGTGATCATGTCACCTGTTACTGGACACCATCTTGGACTTCTAGTGGCTTTTCATTAAGAGGGGGTGGGGGTCAAATTGGGAAACAAAGGATTCCTGCCATACGCAAACCCTATTTAAAGTTGGGGAGTAAGTTAATCTTGGTTCGTTCTTCACTGAATTTCCACCCAAGATGACTGCTTGAGACATCGAAGAAACAAAGACAAAAGGGAGGGGGTGGACCCCAGATTGGGAATGGTGTCTGGCCCATGAAGGATATACCTGGAGTTTTAAGCTGCAAGCAAGAGCTATCTGTCCACAAAGAAATTCTGCAATCTGCTTAAAACAACATTTAGGGTGAGAAATGACTATTTGTAGCCAGTTTCTTTAGTGTATTGAACTTAGTTTGCAAGTTTGTTTTATTTGCTCAGTAATCTGCTTTGTTCTGTTTGCTATCCCTTATAATCACTTAAAAACTACCTTTTGTAGTTAATAAACTTGATTTTTGTTTATTCTATAACCAGTTTGTGTAATTCATCACAGGGGATGAAGGGGGGCAAAAAGCTGTGCATTACTTCCTCCACATTGACGGAGAGAGCAAATTTCATGAGTTTACACTATAGGCTGAAATTCGAGAAGAGGTCCATTGTCATTCATACAGTATGAAGGGTATCATGTTCAGATGGGGCCTTGAGGAGACAGTCATCTAAGTATGGAAATATGACAATGCCCTCTTTGCATAGGTAGGGGCAGCCACTACTGTGAGGAGTTTGGAGAACACTCAAGGGGACTGCAGAAAGTATGAAGGGCAGTACTTTGTATTGATAGCAATTGGTTCCCATGATAAATTGGAGGAACTGTCTGTAGGCAGAGTTTATTGTGATGTGAAAATATGTGTCTTGGAGGTCAAGGGCTGAGAACCAGTCTCTCTGTTCCAGTGCTGGTATAATGATGGACAGGGTAACCATCTTCAAGTAGTGCAGTTTGACAAACTTGTTGAGGTTTCGAAGGTCTAGGATCGGTCTCCATCCGCTGGATTTCTTTGGGATCAGAAAATAATGGGAGGAAAAACCTTTCCCTCTGTGCTGGGATGGGACTGGTTCTATCGCTTCCAGTTGCAGAAGGTGGTTTATTTCTTCTCGTAGAATGTGTTTGTGAGAAGGGTCCCTAAAGAGACTGGGAGGGAGGGTGAGTATGATAGATAGGAATGGGATGGAGTATCCTTCCTTAATGATCTCTAGAACAGTGGCTCTCAACCTTTCCAGGCTACTGTACCCCTTTTAGGAGTCAGATTTGTCTTGCATATCTGAAGTTTCACCTCACTTAAAAACTACTTGCTTACAAAATCAGACATAAAAATACAAAAAAGGGTCACAGTACACTATTACGGGAAATTTGCTTACTTTCTCATTTTTACTATATAATTATAAAATAAATCAATTGGAAGTCGCAGCCGAATGTTCTGATCTTTTCTGGCCCTGGCAGTCAGGTTGTGGCAGTGTGTAGTATGTAGAGCAGTATAAACAAGTCATTGTCTGTATGAAATTTTAGTTTTTACTGACTTCGCTAATGCTTTTTATGTAGCCTGTCGTAAAACCAGGCAAATATCTACATTAGATTAGTTGATGAACCCTCCTGGAAGACCTCTGCATACCCCCAACGGTACGCATACCTCTAGTTGAGAGCCACTCCCCTAGAACCCACTTACATGAAATAATTAGCCGCCATGATGGAAAGAGAGGGGCCAAATGGTCATCAAACTGGTGGGATGTTGGAGATGGCTGTTGTGACTGGAACAGGGGGAAGGCTTCTTGGGGCCTCGACCACACCTTCAAAAATTGTTGTTTGGCCAAAGGTGTGAGAGAGGTAGCCCTGTGAGGAGTCGTATGTCTGCACTTGGGGGAGGGAGGGAGCTTCTGTTAACAGTGTTGTGTGTTGTACAGTAAGTGAGGAGCAAACGGCGGTCAGGATCGCAGGGGTATTGCTATTTCCCCAGTCATCTCTTCAGCACTGGCATATAGATGCAAAGAGAGCAGAGAGTACTCGAACATCCTTCAGGGAGTGTAGGTACTCATCCGTGCACTCTGCAAATAATTTGGGGCCCTCAAAGGACAGGTCCTCAATGACGGTTTGTACCTCACTGAGGAGCCCAGAGAGGTGCAGCTATGAGATCTGACTCATGACTACAGCAGTCACAATGGAACAGGCAGCAGTATCTGCAGAATCCAAGGAGGACTGTAAAGCTATATGGGCCAAGAGGTATCCTTCAAGTATAAGCGCCTAGAGCTGCTCCTTCATGTCATCAGGAAGCTTGTGGCAGAGTTCCCGTATTTTGGAATAATTGACAATTATATTTGGCCTCACAGTTGGAGATGCAGAATTGGAGTGTAGCAGATGAATAAGCCTTGCAGCCAAACAGATCTAATCGCTTCCAATCCCTGTCATAAGGAGTGGATCTAGGGTGGTATTGGCAGCCCTTTTTGTGCACGGCCTTGACAACTACGGAATTTGGAGTGGGTAATTTTTTTGGTGACCCACTTGCATATGGTCGCTGGGATCTGCCAGAGCACGTAGGCCAGGTCAAGAAGGGACTCATTGACCGGGAGGGCTATTTTGGAGGATGAGGATGTGTGCAGAATGTTGTGCAATTTATGCTGTTCTTCTTTCACTTCCTCCAAAATAATCTGGAGGGAGTCTGCTATCCTGTGAAACAGCTCCTGGAAGTGTTTAAAGTCGTTGGCTGACGTAGGGGGTGGAGACATGATAGCCTCATCGGTGGAAGAAGAGGAGAAATAGAGTGGCAGTGTAACCTCCTCCTCCAGTTCTTCCTCATCCGCTATCGGTCTCTGGTGATCAAGAGATGGATAGAGATGGTGAATTTGTAGGCCTCTGGCTTTGTTCTATGGGAGACTTCCCAAACTGCAATCTGTATATGACCCACGGATTCCAGTATAGCTAATGTGGCGGGAATGGCACGTGGGGTTGTCCTGGGGTGGTTGGGGGTCGTGGCTAGTGAGGATGTGTAGATGATGTGCTTTGTGCCTGTCCCAAATGTAAGGGGGGGGGAGGGGAAGGCATAGTCTTCCTTTTCTTCCTCATCTTCCTCGCTTGGGAAAGGTAGTGCCGTCCTTGGAGGAGAAACGGAGCAGTGCTGTGACTCCAGAGAAGAGAACAGAGATGGAGGGAGCTCATGTCTGAGTACTTGTGATTCAAGCAGGTCATATACAAGCAGGTCCTTAGGGTATCTGACCTCCTGGAGAGGAGAGAGAAGCCCCATCAGCAGATGCATCAATGCTGAGGAAGAGGTGCATTTTCTTGAGCAGCCAGCAGATGGAGTCAAGGACTTGCTCAGTGCCAAGGGTTTGCTCAGTGCCAGAGGGTGAACCGGTGCCGAGAGCTTGGCTAGTGTTGCATGTTTTGTTGGTGCCGAAAGCAATGTCAGTGGCAACAGAGCTGCCAGTGCCAGTGGTTTCGTCAGTGCCATGGCACACAAAGTTGATCTGGTCGGGGTGGTCAGCACCATTTTTGAAGGTCTCGCATTGCAGTCTCTGGTGCCGAGAGATGATGCTGATCCTGCAGGTCTGCCCGTTTTAGGGTCTTTAGACATATGTTTAGCTCCGATACCAGAAGTACTCGGACAGTCCCTAGAGCTACTTTTCATATCCGAAACTGATGTTGCAGGGAATGGTGTTCTGGCGGGCAGTAGGCAATGAGAAGGCTGGTTTCTTCCCATCAGCGCAGGGAAAAGATTTGCTCTTAGAAGGACTTGGCGAATGAGGATCAGTGGACGAGCTAGCAGAGCGTGAGAACTGTACGGAGGAAGCATCTGGACCAGGGTACAATGCTGTACTCAATGATCTCTCCATGAGGAGAAGACATAGCTGAATGTCCTGATCTTTTCTGCCCTAGCAGTCAGGTTGTAGCAATGGGTACACTTCTGCGGGACGTGTCCCTCTCCCAGGCAGTGGATGCACTGTGGGTGACCGTCGCTTACCAGGAAGGCCTCCTGACGGGAAACGCACCTCTTAAACTCAGGAGATCTGAGCATAAGGACGAGAGAGAAAGCTTCCCAATCAGGAAGGGCAGGAAGCAGGAAAAAAAAAGTGTTAAGCTATGAACTAACAGAGAGGGTAAGAAGAAAGAGAAAAAAAAAATGAAGGGAGAGGATGATAAAGGAAAGAATTAACTACACTAAAACTAACAGGTAAGGCATTATCTAGCAACTCAAAGGATAGGAGGGCTCTGCTGCGGATTCCATCCCAGACCAAAGGCAGTTAAGAAGGAACTGGGAGGCGGTTGGTCCACACAGGGCTGTATGTACACATGCCGCTCACGGCGCGAGATGGGGAGGTGCGCATGTGTGATCCAACTGGCATTGCTAATGTAAAATCTCCAATCCCAGACACAGGGGACACTGACACACGTACAGTGGAGCACCCATAGGGACATCACTCAAAGAAGAGCTTTTTTTTTTTAAACCTAAATAGTTATACTGGTACAACTCCAACTGTGAAAACAGTTTTTAGGCACCTTTAATACCAGTGTAACTCATCCACAGTCAGAGTACCACTTTACCTATCCTGATATAAAACACAAAGACAACATATTTTGCCACATTACAAATGCTTTGCCAGTACAGCTATAACAGCACAGCCTCATAGCACGATGACAGTAGGAGTTCTGCCAGCATAGTAACACCACCTTCCTGAATGACATTAGCAGTGCTGTTGTAGCCGGGTTGGTCCCTGCTGAATATTAAAGAGACAAGGTGAGTGAGGTAAGATCTTTTATTGGACCAGCTTCTGTTGGAGAAAGAGACAACCTTTCAAGCGAACATTGAGGTCTGGGAAATGTACACAGTGTACAAGGTAAAACAGATTGTTTAGCAAAAGTAATTAACACACATTTCAAGGGACCATTCAAAATAAAGTGCCCAGTTAACTCTCTAGTCATAGAGAGGAAAGGGGGAGAGGCGGGAGAAACCCCCCTGGGTGGAGGGTTTAAGTGGGTTACAGATTGTTGTAACAAGCCATAAATTCATTGTCTCTATCCAGTCCATGATCTTTAGTATCTAGCAAAGTTATGAATTTAAGCTCCCAGGTTTGTCTTTTGAAGGTGTTAACACCAACCTTTCCCCCACACCCACCCATTTTTCCCCTATGACTGGCGAGGTGTTAACAGTCCACTTCACCTTGAATGGTCCCTTCAAATATGTGTTGACTATTTATTCTAATCAATCTTTTCCACTTTGTATTTAGCTGTGACACTCTGTACATTTCCTAGACTTGAAGAAGAGCTCTGTGTAAGCTTGAAAGCTTGTCTCTCTCACGAGCAGTCCAAAAAAACACATTACCTCACCCATCTTGTCTCTCTAATTAGCTATGCTCCCAGAAGCACTCTTCTGTCAGCACAGCTACATCTACACTGGGATTTTTGCCCACATAGCTATGTTTTTTTTCCCACAACCCTGACAGACATAGCAATGCTGACAAAACTTTGTGGCACAGACCTGGCCAGAGTCCTTGCCTCAACAAGTGTAAGTGTAACTTGTAATGAAAATGTTCATGGTTTACTTTTTTCAATCACTCTCCTTCCCCTTGTTTTTGCATTTTCAGGCAAAATAAATGAGCTCAACTTTATTTTAACTGACTGGACAGACGGCTTGAGACTGGAAACTGTTTAATGACTGAAAACAAAAGTAACTTCAGGCATATATTAAAATTCAAACACATTAACATGCTCATTTACAAGTAGAACACAACTGTAAGCAATTAACACCAAATATCCCACCTAAGCATCTTGAGTAATTTGGAGCACATCATTAAAGTGACAGGACAGCAGATTATATAACTAGGAAAAAGATCTGTTCCTTGAGTTTGTCATATAAACTTCCTGAAGTTGATTGCAATAGAGGAAGTTCTAGTACTCCCAATATTGCTACAACTGGGGAAGATGCACCACCAGTGGAAAATTTTAGAGAAAAAAAGTTTAGTGTAGATAAGGCCCCAGAGTCACTATTCCAGTTATCCAATTCTCATTTACATAGTACACACTGTTTTAAAGTAAAGCCAACATTTGGCTTTAGAGAGATATCACAAAGATTTTATCTATGCTCTGCTTAGTACAGTTTCTCACTTACCACTCCTCCAAAATATTTTCCTATATAGAAATCACTGAGACTGTGCAATTCAAGGTAAGTAGCTCCTAGTTCTTTAGCGAGTTGAATCCCTTCAGAAGCAGTAACACAGCTCCCTCTGTCTAAAGTGCACAGTGGACAAGTACAAGGTACTTCTGAGAAAACAAAAGATTTATAGAAGACATTTTAATTAAATAGTCCACTACACACTGGCTTGTAAATACTAGTAAAGATATACATTATATCGTAGAATCATATAATGTAGGGCTGGAAAGGACCTCAAGAGATCATCTAGTCCATCCCCCTTGCCGAGGCAGGAGTAAGCATACCTGAAAGGTGTTTATCTAATCTGGTCTTAAAAACCACCAATGACAGGGATTCCACAACCTCCCTATATAACCCTGTTCCAATGCTTAACTATTCTTGTAGTTAGAAAGTTTTCCTAACATGAAACCTAAATCCCCCTTACTGCAAACTAAGCTGATTACTATTCTTGGCAGGCATGGAAAACAATCCATCACCATCCTCTCTGTAACAATCTTACACATGTGAAGACTGTTTATCATGACCCCCCTCAACCTTCTCTTCTCCAAACTAAACACACCCAGTTCTTTCAACCTTTCCTCATAGCCTGTTTTCTAAATTTTTTATAATTTTTGTTGCTCCTCTCGACTCTCTCCAATTTATTAACATTTTTCTTACAGTAAGTATATAGTAAGCAACAAATCAAAGAGTTAACTAATTAATACTGGTACATGCAGTGTTGTAGCCGTGTCGGTCCCAGGATATAAGAGAAACAAGGTGGGTGAGGGAATATCT
The DNA here is from genome assembly GCF_028017835.1 of Emys orbicularis. Lineage (NCBI taxonomy): Eukaryota > Metazoa > Chordata > Testudines > Emydidae > Emys > Emys orbicularis. The sequence goes on along the minus strand of NC_088688.1, from coordinate 60,899,207 downwards.
TTTATTGGACCAACTTCTGTTGGTAAGAGAGAGAAGCTTTCATTAGCTTTTCTATGTCACCAACAAAAGATATTCTCTAACCCACCTTGTCTCTCTAATACTGGTACAGTAAGAAATAAAACATTTTTTTGCAAGTTAGAATATTAACGATCTGATAAAGACTGAATTTAACATAAAAAAATAGTATCACACTAAAAGAATGTGAAGGTTGCTAAAGCAAGCACTGAAAAGTTAGGAACCACCAGCATTAAGGATGCGTGTGCAAATCTAATTCAGCCCCCACGTGCTATGGAAGTAATTACATGATTCCAGCAATACGTGAGAGAGAAGCAGCAGCCCCATGGTGGCTGTTCTGTCCCCTGCAATGTGACCCGTGATGCAGGAAACGTGCAAAGGAGTAAGGGGAAGCATTACCTTTATGACCCCTTTACTCCCCAGTGCAAGTGTATATAGGGAGTCATGATTTTGTCCTGTGTGACTGTCTGTTAAGAACCTTGTACTTTATATACAATCTGTGCCTAGAACCTTGCATTTCCCTGGAACCACTGGTTAATTGAGGAAGGAACAACAATTTTAGCATTAGTCAAGGTGGCTTTGCTTTAACTGACAATGGAAAAAAACTTTTGTCCACCTATAAATGCGTTCTTTCATAATGTATACATCTCACAACCCAAACACGGTCCACCCACCTCAGCAAGCAGCAAATTATGCCAACACATTTTTTTTCCACCATACCTATTTGAGTCCCAGTTCTGTATTGTGATCTGTTTGAGCAGACAGCTGTGCTCACACAGAGCCCCTCTGAAGTCAGTAGGGCTCTATGAGTAGGGCCTACTGACATCAGAGAGGCTCTGTGTGGCACAGCCGTCTGCTCAAACAGATCACAATACAGGATCCAAGCCTAAACTTGGCAAAATATTGCCTACTCTCCCAATAACATTATTTCCAAAGCTTATTTTCACTACCAAAAAAAAAAAAATAAGCTACAAAGGTTCAGAATCATTTGAAGTGGTGATGCATATGTTATTAAACAAATTTATAGGAAAAAGTAAATGTATAAGTAAAAGAATTGGCTTAGCCAAACATGTAGTTAGTTAAATTAACCCTCGCTTTATTATAATCGGACAACTGGAAGATTTATCATCCACCTATATTACTCAAGCTGTCATGTTTTGCCATGTCAATGAATTACAAAGGAAAAAACTGTTCATAAAAGATTTAACATATACAGAATAGCAGCTCTTTTTGGTTCACTGAATAGAGATACCCAAGTAGGCTTTGGCAAAACTGAATGTAATATCTCCAAAGTAGTTATATTTTTATGTACACAAAATTTGTTTGCATATTATAAAATAAAGTTATTTTTGTTTGATTGTTTATACAGTATTGACATGGGATAGAAATCTGCTTATGCTATCTGTCTCGGAGAGTACCCACTTCACAAATTATATCCCTTATTTTTAGTTCATTCCATGTCAAATTTAAAATGCTTCCCTAAGTAAAACAGATGCAGATTTCTTTAATAAGTCATGGGTCTGAATTTTAAAGTGTATAAAAATCAGCAATACCACAATGCTTGGAAGAAGTATAGAATAAAGAATGAAAAACACCAAACTATCAACATCAAGCAAATAAAAAAAAAAAAAAAAAAAAAAAATTTCCCTAGTGTAGGCAGGACAAAACACAGTACCACACATTACAAACACAGTAACGTGTGATCACTGGAGGTCTCCCAGCCAAGTACAGACCACATTTAATTCTGCTTAGTTTGAGAATTTTGAGAAGTCCACACACCATGATTTCAATTTTTAATCACAGTGAAATATTCTGTATTATGTATATACGAAATGTTAAATTATTTTACCAAAATTATTCTGGTACCTGATGTGTCTTTTTTTCCTTTTTAAACACTATACTAGTTTTTATTCTTTTTGTATTGCTACATAGGAACATTGGAACAGTGATCCTCAACCTGCGGCCCAATCAGCACACAGCTGTGACATCCTCAGGGCCATAACTAGGGCAGGGCAGGAGGGTGCAAAAATGGGGCAGCACACGATCGGGCCCTGAGGCGTCAGCTCCCCGCCGCAGGATTGGGCCCAGAGGCATCGGCACCCCCCTTATCCCACAGGCTCGCAGGCCGCACAGCTGAGCTACCTGACGAGGTAGGAGACCAGTGGGTACGGGGGACGAGGGGGCTGTGAGGGGGTGCAAGGTGCTAGGGATGCAGGGAGGGGGGTGCGGCAAGTGCATGGGGGATAGACTCTCCATTGGGGGACCGGTGGCAGTCCCTGGATGTAGGGCTAGATATTGGGGCACAGTCCCTGGATGGGGGAGGTTCTGGAGGGCAGTCCCTAGGTGAAGGGCTGGGTTTATGCAGGGACAGTCCCTGAGTGGGGGACTGGATGCTGGAGGGGGCCATCCCTGGGGAGGAGAGGGGCATTCTGCCCTGGACAGGGTACCTTGTCTCTGCATCGTATTGCTGTCATAATTTAAAGCAAGAAAGAAAGAGAGATGTACGGGTATTATATATATTTGTTATGTGGGCCGCATCCACACGAGAGCTGCATATGCAGCCCAGGTTGAAAACCACTGCTCTGGAATATAGCGCACACTACAGTTATGTGTTTAATCAAAACTCATGTCTAGAGGCTCTACATGATCTTGAGTACAGTCCTGATCTCTCTCCACTTTGTAGTCAGAGGGGTTAGCCCTTCTGTCCCAGTGTCACGCACCCTAACACACTGTAGTTCTTAGTCCCTCCTCCAAGCTAACAGACCTTTAGTTCCAACATCAAATCCAGATCCAGAGGTCCTGGTTCAATTCCTGCAGATGATGAGCCATGCAGGAGTGTTATTTGACAGATCAAAGCATATTATTAATTTGCATTGTCTATATTCAAAAACTTAAAATACATAATATTGATACTAAATTAATCACTGTCAATCTACAGCACCTTAACACATCACATCTTTTTGTCAATGTGACAAACTCTGAAGAAAACAAACTTTTACCATGACTGGACTGAAGATGTAATCAGACTTCATTGTGATTTACCCAACATCTAACTTCAAGATAATATTTCAGCTGTTCATAATATGAGATTTAATACATACCACTTTTTCTTGCACCAACAGCAGAAATTATGACTGGAATTGAACAATGATTTAATGCTCTTTTTATCATTGGAACATAACTGTCCTTTACTTCTTGAAATGAAGATTTGTCATTTACAGAGTATTTAATCACAATGATATCAGCTCCTCCAATAAGATTTTGAGAGGTGTACCAGTCACTGTCAAAAATATCCTAAACAGGAAAAAAAAAATGCATCAAAAGTCTTTTTTATTATTATTTATAGGCAAGAAAGAGAGTCTATACAAATATTCTTGCACATAAAATATAGATAAATTATGTTTTTGAACTGACGAGATGCAACAAAGAGAAGAGTGGGTTTGTGCTTTGTAATTTCTCTGTATAATTTTCTTGTCTGGGAAACAATTTATGCATTTAATAGTAAACTTATGAATACCTGGAATCCTAAGAACAGCAGTTGAAACTCACCGTACTTTTAATAAGCACTGCACGCAGAAATATACGTTGCTCTTTAAATAATTTAACTTCAAAATTGTATTACTAAGGAAATAAAGCAGTGCCATCATCTTCAATTGTAAAAGTATGCAGCAATTTCTGTGATATTGTTAAAGTACTGTAGGATCTTTCTGGGTGGATACACAAACCCTTTGCTGTGTACTTATAGAACTTTTAAGGCAAATTTTAAAAGTTACACAGTTGAATACTGAATTCACTACACTGTATATTTCCATTGAAAAGCCTGCACAAAAGATTCTGGTATATTCACTAACAAGTTACCTATTAAGAGTTTGCAGTTTATAGATTTTATATGACAACTGTATATATCATCTCTAGTTCTGGTTACAAGTAACTATGGTTACTGATTTATCACCGACACTTATCATAACAAGGTTTACACGCTAAAGTTGTTTCATGATTCTAATTAATTACAACTAAAGAAAAGCTCTTCTCTGAAAGCCTACCTACACAGGGATAGTCAGGAAAAGTAAGGCAAATTAACTAAGCTGACCTCTCTTCAGAGATTGGTATCCAGGGTGACAATCTATTGAGAACAGGGGAACAGTTCTCATATCCTATTTCCAATCTCATGTACCAATCAGTTTATCTCACAGTTTGCCTAAGGAACACTAAGCTGGAGAACTTCAAAGTGGTCCCAGCAATATGAGAGCAGCATAATAAGATCTCCCAACACTCTGTATCAGGCAGGAGAGGAAACCAGAGAACCACAGGACGCGGAACCAAACAAAGCCAGGGATGAAATAAGCCACAAAGCAAAGGAGGAAGGAAAGTATGGAGCAGAAAATAAGGCAAGGATGGGCAACTTTAAGGTAGCGGAGGGCCACAAAATCCACTAAAACCCTTTGGCGGGCCATACTCTTTTTTTTTTTTTTTTTAATTAAAAGAACCTACATATTTTATAAACGTTTGCTACAATACGCCTGTGAACATACAATTAACTGTGTATTAACAGTGTAAAACCAAAGTGTTCTTAAAATATAAAAACCCTTTATAGCACATCCTTCAAATAAAAATAAAAACATACACCCCACCCCAAAAAAATTACACACAAATCTTTCACTAACCTTTTTTCAATGTGCTGAAGAGCAGGGAATTAATAAATGAAAATAACAAAAAGTAAAAACATCATTCTTAATGTTTTTTCTCCACTGCTTCCCCATGCACACAGGCTCTGCTACACGAGGTGGAGCCTGGAACTGGGAACAAGAGCTCATGCACTGGGCTGCAAAGCCACTCAAATTTGGCCTGGCCATTCTCTTTCATGCCAACAGGTAAGGAGTTCTGCCACCGTGCCACCCAGCTCTGGTTACTGTCCCCAGATGGCAGACAAGGGGGCTGGGCACAATCACATTGTGGGAGCTGGCAGACAATGATGTTCTTATCAGACGCAGAGCTTGCCAAGCCAATTTGTGGCAGTCTCATCAGCAAAGTTCAGAGCCCTCAGAGCACCATCAAATATGATCAGAGGGTGGCTGTCAGCATTGAGACATCGTCTTTGGCCACAGCCTCACATGGGATCCCTTCTTTGGCCCTAGGTATGAAAGCTGGCTGCACGTTAACCCTGGCCCATTCGAGAAAAACTGTTCAAAAGGGCCCATGAGCAGCATGGCAAATCAAAGCCGGCTACACACATGGTCAGGTCAGTTACAAGAGGGGAGCCACTGGGAAAGCAGTAACCAGAGCCAAGCAGGGCAGAGCCCTGCTCTAGCATGAATGACTGATAGATGGGCCAATGACAGGCACTGCAACGCAGACCATGGGCTCCTGCTCCCAATCCTGGGTTTCACTCCAATCCCCACAGTCACAGACTATGGCTCCATCCCATGCCACCTAGTTCTGGTTACTTACTCTGTTGATGGAGGTGAACCCTACCCTCACTCTGCTTTGTGGGGGGAAGAGGGACCTGGCCAGAACCTGTTTCTCACATCCCAATCAACCAGCCACTGGGGAGGCAGTAACTGGAGCTGTGTGGTATGGGGCTGAATCAGAGCCTGTGTTAATGGGGAAGCAAAGTGGTCTGAGGCAGCAGCAGCTTTACTAAAAGACACGCCCCTCAGCGACTCCGCTCAATTTAAAAAAAAAAAAAAAAATTATTCTCAGGCTGTGACCCCACCTATGGGCAGGACAAATAAAATGATCTGGCAGGCCCGGAGTGGTCCCTAAGCCACTAGTTGCTCATCCCTGAGGTGGAGGGAGGGAAGAAAGATAGAAAAGGGCAGAGGAAAAGGAGGACAGAACAGAGGGCTCAGAAGGAATGGAAAGGAAAGAAGCAGTGTAATCTGTGAAGGGAGGTTGCAGGAATGAGAGAATTGAAAATGGAGAGAAGAGAAATAAAAGGGAAGGAAGGAGAGAAAAGGCAACAAGAGAAAACAGAGAAGGAGAGAGAAAACGGAAGTTAACAGGTAGGAACAAATGAAAGAAAAATCACTAGAACATACAGGTGTGACTGCTTTAATTCTAACTGGAATGTATTGATAACCTCAAAAATATATTTTGTTTTAAAATTGTTAAATTAGTTTGTGAATTAACTGTTGTGTTCATGTAAGTGAAACAAGTAGCAATGACTTGACCTAAATATAGCATTGGCACATATTTGTATAAACTCCTAGATAGCTCCTTACATGCACCTCACGCCCACCTTAGGCAGCAACACTCTTGACATTCCAGTTCTTGGCCATCCCAACTAGAGACTGGCAATCATGCAGAGTTCTGCAATAATCTTGTGCAAGGAAAACTTCTTCTAATTTGGCACCAGAATCCCATATTTATTTTTGTTCAACAACTTAACCTGCACAGTTGTGGATCATCATATTCAAATGGATTTATCCTAGAGACAAGGCTTCTCACACCTGAGATGAGTCACAAAAGACACAGCCAACCCCTTTTCTCTAAATTATGCTGGACTGCATATTCAGATGGTGCAAACAGAGCTAATATAGGGGCAGCTGTAACATTAAAGTTGATATTCACTAATACAGACAAGATCAGGTGCCTTTTCCACAAAGAGACGACAGATGGCTGCAGTCTTATTAGTGACCACCATACATTAAACATCAGCCAATAGTTAGCACAATCATTTACAATTTCTCCAGGCCACTGAGATAAAACATGTGGCAGACAAGACCAGTTGAACAAATCACAAATGTCAACCATCTGGCTTATGGCTGACAATGGCCCTTTTATGTCTAGTCTTAGTCATAAAGGAATGTGAGCAGATTTTTTAGAACTATTCACTCACTAAATCTGCCAAATCCCCATTCACCAGCAGGAGCAATTACAAACGCTCAACCACCATAGGCATGTGGCATTGAAGTGGCACAGTCACCAAATATACCTACAACCTTCAGCCTGCACAAGATAGAAGTCCCCAAGGGATCCATCCTTGAAAATAACCCAAATAACCAGAGACAGCCTCAAGTGTAAGCAAAAACTGCTCATCCTACTGTTCTCCACACTTCACAAAGGGCTTGTCTACACTGGCACTTTACAGCACTGCAACATTCTCGCTTAGGGGTGTGAAAAAACATCCCCGAGCGCTGCAAGTTTCAGCGCTGTAAAGTGGCAGTGTACACAGTGCACCAGCGTGGGGAGCCGTGTTCCTCGCACTGGTAGCTACTCCCCTTGTGGAGGTAGGTTTTTTATAGCACTGGGAGAGAGGTCTCCCACCGCTGGTGCCGCAACTACACGGCAGCGCTTTAATGTTGCTAGTGAAGTCATGCCCTGAGAAAACTCTCACCTGCCCGAGCTGGGAAAGGTTAGAGCAGAAGTTATAATGGTAGCATTCCCAGAAGCATGAAGTGGGTGACAACAGTATAAGCTGCCACTGCTGTTCAGTCACTGTGATCCTAAGGTCTTCAGAATTGAAGTTTTGGTTCTATTAAGACATCCAAAAAGTTCATACGTTTATAAAACTAAAACAAATCCCTGAATGTGTGACATCTCTCTGCAAGCCAGGCAATAGGACATTCTTCTTATACCATTCTCCAACTGTTCACCAACCCACCTTCCAATTTATCCTACTGATTTCCTACAGTCTCTTAATTAAGGGTTCAATTCTGCAACGTTTATTCATGTTGAGTAGCACTTATTCACAGGTCTGGTCCCACTGAGGTCAACAGGACTACACACATAAGTACTATGCAATGGGTGAGAGACTTTCAGATTTGGATCCTCAGTTTCATTTGAATTTTTGATTAAGCAAAGTGATTGATAAAAAAAAAAAAAAAAAAAAAAACAGACCACCACTAGAGAACAGAATGCTAACTAGCCCAGGTTTTAAGCCTTAAACTACCAATGCTTCATCATGCATTTCTTACACTCAAAACTCCTGCAGACTCCAACAGAAATTTTGGGTGTGCAAGGAATGCAGTATCAGGCCCCATATAATATTATTAAATTGAAACTAATGAAGTTGCCAGATGGAACAAACATTTAAATAACCATTTTTAAAAAAGAACAGTGCTCTGAAATAATCACAAAAATAGAGAAGTGCTGTTTCACAATCTCACAAAAACAGAGAAATCAGTCCATTTTTGCATAATGAAAAAACTAACAGCTAACAAAAGCTGAATTTAAACAGTATCAATATTCTTATGCTTTCTGATTTAGGAGCTTATTTTCTACACTTGCTCATTCAGTATTTTTGTTTTCTATTGGATTATTTTCATGCAGTTTTCACTGAACAACGAAGTTGAAAAATACTACCTCCATATAGATGCAACAGATAGGGGCCCTGCTAATGGAGGAACAGGAGTAAAAGACCCTCAAGAGACTGTCAGTATTTATTTTGGTGGTTGTATTTTAACATTAGAAGTAAACTTCCAATCTTTTTTAATTAATATTTTGATTGGTTAAAATACCACTAAAGAGCTAAGACCATCAAAATCATTTGAAAAAACTGTATTTGGACTGAATTAGGAGTGGCTACAATGCTGAATGCAGAACATAGTTTCAGACTAATTGCTTACCCAAAGGGGACAGTCATGCACCACCAGTCTGACATTTCCAAACACACAGGCTTGATATTCAGTAAACATAGGGTTTCCAATGTGGTTGGCAGAGTTCAGCAGCAAACTGCTTTCAGTCTCTGAAATGAGAGCACTTCTCCCAAGATAGGTCCAGATCAGACTTGATTGCTGATTGTCTTCAGAAAATCCATCTCTCTCATTTCCAAAGGCTACAACATGAACAGACCTAAAAACAGTAACAACAAAAAGTGCTATTAGCATAGATTGGGGGAGGAGAGGGGAGAATGGGGGGCTAAGAATATCCTTTCATATCAAAACAAGAATATTAATCCTTCTCTAGCCTCTTCTTTCACCAGACTAACACCCCAGGAGTCAACATTGAGTTACATACATGATCTCAAATCCAATAGCAGAAGGAGAGTAAAATGGAAAGGAGTGCTGTAAATGTTGTTTGTTTTATAAATCACCAGCTTGTTTGGCTTTTTATTTGTCCATTTCCATATGTAGCTTCACAGATGTAACCTCAACGATTCCTGTCACATATTCAGTGGCTTTGGTGTGTTTTCAATGTTCTCTAACCTCCTGTTCAGTCCTTCAGCCCCTGCAAGTCAATGAATGTAACTGCATGTGACAGCAGCAGGACAAGCCCTTGCTGTTAATCCGCTGCTGTTGTAGAATTCAGCACATATCCTCGGCAGCAGGCAGCCCCAGGCTCAGCCACTGCCTCCTGACGTCAACCCTACCCAAGAGCATAATTCATACAATGGAGAGACTTGACATTTCTGCAGAACCAACATAATGTGGCCAGACCAGCAAAGAAAGACAAAGGCTCTTCAGCAACAGCAGCATTCGACTGCACCGAAGGGAGCTGATTATATGGTGCTCTTCTGCTGCTGCCGGGCAAAAAATTACATAAATATATGAGCTCACTGCCAGCCAATCTGTATGAAGACAGCCTTCTGAACTATGAAGATCCTACCCAAATGAGAGAAGAGCAAATGAGGGCAGCCCCCGCTAAGGAAAGGCTGCAAAAAGAAAAATGAAGTATGAAAGGCTGAATCTTTCTACTAAAATTAAATGGTTTCTACCAAATAGCACTGCACATATTGTGGGCTGAGAGAGAGAGAGAGAATGAATAATATGGTACATATAAAACTGATTATAGGAGCAAATTCTCCTCTCAGTTACGCTAATGTAAATCCAAAGAACAAACATTAAATTATGTGGAATCACTCAAACATGATCATTCATAAAATGACCAATGGAATCATCAACAACAAAGTTCCCACTGCAGAATCTGGATTATTTAAAAAACACTAATGCAAAATTAGTAAAACAACAGAAAACTGTATGAGATACTAAACATAAATATCAGTACGCAAGTTTCATACCAGTCAATTGTGAATATCCATACTGACTGGCTGGACCATTTATATAAGCTTCAGTGTCTGACCCTCTCCTCTTAAGTCAAAGGGAGCATTATCAATGACTTCCAGAGGCACAAGATCAAGCCCTAACATATATGAAACACACATATGACAACACCCAAAAATATTTAATACCTATTATAGCAATGAAATAAACTCTACAAATCTTTCCTCCTATTTTAATAGCCTTTATACACTATAAATATTAGACTTTTACAGCAAGAGAGACCAAATGTTAGTTTTCTCAAAAATTTCCTCTCTTTCGTCCTACTTCCCAGTTTCTCCCACCAGGATTAACTTTTGCTTAGGAAGCTGAAAGACCATTGATGTAGTTTCCACTTTGCAATCTGGTTGCCTTTTCTTGGTAGTTCTTCTCAAGGGACAGTTTCAAAACAAAACAAAAAAAGTCACCACATTTGTCATTTGGCTCTCAAACTAGTTGGCAGCGTCACCTAATACATTCTCCATTAGTAGCGACTGACGCTGGATAAAAAGTCAAGTGAGTTAGTGCCAAAACAATGCTTCGACTGTGTCCATTAATCCACTTATATAAAGTAAGTAAAAGCCTTTGGAGACTGAAGGTCTGAACAGAAGAGCTGGGGTTTGCAACATACTAGACTTACAGTAAGACCAAGGTTGAGGAGGATGTTTGAGTGGAATGTTTCCTGTAACCATGCATTTAGAAGCATGAACTGTGAATAACCAAGAACTCTGAAAACGGGTGACTATGAGAATAACCCTGAGGAGAGAACTGTAACGTGAATGAACCAGAACCCCAGAGGATGACTGGGTTTGAGACTGTGACCGGTTGTGAGAATAAAGTACATCCCCAAAGGGATGAATTTCATTGACCTTGTTTGGCATGTGGACTGTGTGAAGATTTTCTCCACTCTGCTTAAACAGTGCAGCTCAGTCATTTTATGAGCACTGGGTCCTGGGTTTGAGCAGGGAGGGGGAAGGAACTGGATGGTCTAGAGCAGGGGTAGGCAACCTATGGCACGGGTGCCAAAGGCGGCACACGAGCTGATTTTCAGTGGCACTCACACTGCCCGGGTCCTGGCCACTGGTCCGGGGGACTCTGCATTTTAATTTAATTTTAAATGAAGCTTCTTAAACATTTAAAAAACCTTATTTACTTTACATACAACAATAGTTTAGTTAAATATTACAGACTTATAGAAAGAGACCTTCTAAAAACATTAAAATGTATTACTGGCACGCGAAACCTTAAATCAGAGTGAATAAATGAAGACTCGGCACACCACTTCTGAAAGGTTGCCGACCCCTGGTCTAGAGCAGGATGACCAGAGGGAACTCTCATTGTCCACTCCCCTCCCCCAGACAGAGAAGAGATTACAAGCAAAATATATTACATTTTGTCTGTATTATCTTTTCTATGGAGGTCATTATGCATTGGGCTGCCTCCTTCAAGGTGACTGCCTTGTGCAAGCACAGCTGAGGAATTCCCTGGCAGTACAACTTCAAGGCAACAACACTGCCAGGGTCTGGGGGAGAACTGTCATAAAAAAGAATTGCTATAAAGACTCAGGGCTTCAGACACCCCAATCTCCTACAGGTACTTGGGGATTCATTGATTGGGGTAAGCCCTGTGGGGGGAACAAGTTCCAGCACCCAATGAAACAATATAGTAGAAAATGTTTAAGGGAATCTTCCCTGAGTTTTCCTCTCCAATCCCATTACATGGGTTTTTCTACAGGTGGGGGCTATCCAATGATCTGTCACAAAAGCTCATTGAAATTTTAATATTGTAAATAGTATTCACAGATACTGGTTGTTTAGGTTTCTTTAAACATGTACTTATGGTCTAACACAGGGGTCTCAAACATGCGGCCTGCGGGGCTATTTCCTGTGGCCCGCCAAGCAGCCCGCACCCGTCCCGTCCCCCCAGTCTACCTCCAGGCCAGGGGTGGGCAAACTACAGCCACATGATTGCCCCCCTCGAGCCCCGCGCCGCTCCCTGAAGTGGCTGGCATCACGTCCCTGCGGCCGGGGTGGCTTCCAGGCACTGACCCCCTCTCCCCCCCGCAGCCCCCATTAGCCGGGAACAGGGAACCGCGGCCAATGGGAGCTTCAGGGGAGGAACCTGGAGGCACGGCAAGCAGCGTGAGGAGCCCTGCATTCCCCTCTCCCAGGGGCCGCAGGGACATGGTTCCAGCTACTTCCTGGAGCGGGGCGGGGGCGGCAGCCTGCCCTGGCCCCGGTGTATGCTGCTGCCACCCCAGAGCCCGAAGCCCTCCTGCATCCCATCCCGAGCTCCCTGCCTGCACCTCAACCCCCTGCCCTGAGCCCCCTGCTGCATCCCACACCCCTTCTGCAACCCAATCCCCTGCCCTGAGCCCCCTGCCTGCACCCCAACCCCATGCTGCACCCCAACTCCCTGCCCTGCGCCCCCTGCCTGCACCTCAACCCCCTGCCCTGAGCCCCCTGCTGCATCCCACACCCCTTCTGCACCCCAATCCCGAGCCTCCTGCCTGCACCCCAACTCCCTGCCCTGAGCCCCCTGCCGCATCCCACACCCCTCCTGCACCCCAATCCCCTGCCCTGAGCCCCCTGCCTGCACCCCAACTCCCTGCCCTGAGCCCCCTGCTGCACCCTAACCCCTGCGCTGAGCCCCTGCCGCACCCCAACCCTCTCCTGCACCCCAACCCCCTGCCCTGAGCCCCCTGTCTGCACCCCAACCCCCTGCCCTGAGCCCCCTGCCGCATCCCACACCCCTCCTGCATCCCAACTCCCTGCCAAGCCCCCTGCTGCACCCCACACCCCAACCCCTTGCTCTGAGCCCCCCTGCTGCATCCCACACCCCTTCTGCACCCTGAGCCCCCTGCCTGCACCCCAACCCCCTGCTGCACCTCAACTCCCTGTCCTGAGCCCCCACCACACCCCTCATGCACCCTCTGGGGGCAGGGAGGGGGCGGAATTGGGGTGGGAACTTCAGGGAAGGGGTGGGAAGAGGCGGGGCCTCATGGAAGGGGTGGAGTGGGGGAAGGGCCGGGGGCAGCGAGGGGGGGGGTGTCAGTGATGCGGCCCTCGGCCCAATGAACTAGCCCTCATGGTCATTTGAGTTTGAGACCCCGATCTAACAAATGAAATCAATGAAACAGTGATTTTGTATAAACACAACTTATTTACATGCATGCATTTTAATAGTCTCATTTAAGGGGAAAATTCACTCCTTTCCGGACAAAGCCTGGGTAATTAAGCTTTGTGTAAGGAACTTGGCTGGGGTTGAGTGTAATAGAATCTTTCCTTCCCCCTCCCCACCACGTGCCTAGGTCTAACAGATTCTGCCCTGTGGGCTGGAATAATGGTACACCCTCTCCATATCCCTACACAGAGGTTTGGATTTTTAGATCTTCACCTGGCAATCTATAACATTTCCTTCCACTCCCACCTATTCTAGAGTGGCAAGAACTTTAACTATGGAGAAGGCTATCATCAGGATTCCACTAGGCTAAACAGGTACTTTTCTTGCACAGTAAGTCAGCTATTCCCCAAGTCAGAAATCTCACAGACTGCCTGTCACTAAATTCTGCTAAAGCCTGACCCCTACTCATCTTACACATACCTTCCTCCGCCTTATAGGGTGAAAAAGTAGCTCCTCTTTTTGTAATGTAACTGACCATTTCCTATTAACATGGACTTGCAAGACTGGGCAGAACATTGCTCAAGGCTTCCATTTAAAGCAAAACAAAACAAAAAAACCCCACACACAAATACATACATAGTAGAAGTCTGAACTTTGCAAAACACAGATGCTGAATTTAATCCTTGTGGGTCATATACTAGATCTGAACTTTGTCTATCAGTTATCAAATACTTTTTAACTGCCTCATCTCTTGTGTTTTTATTTTTCATTTCAGGCCAGAGAGATATTGCACTACCCTGCAGTGTGATGGGAGCCACATAATATAGTAGTGCCTCTTGGGCTCAAATATTTTAGCAGGACGTAGAAGAGGCCACACAGAAAAGGTTCAAGCAAAAAATTAGATGTATACATACTGCTCATGTGCAGTGAACTAAACAGACTCATTGCTTTTACCGGACTGAGCTGTCACAAAAGTTCCAGAAGTCCTTTGTAAAGATTCTGTATTATGATTAAAGATGTATTTATCATTAACAGATCCAGTTAAATATTAGAAATGTCATATGCCATGTAAAGTCACCAGGAGGACACTAATTTCAAACCAGGAATCTTGAATACAGATGCACTATGCACAGGATAAGTCCATTTTACACAACTACATGCTCTGCTATGGTAAATTAGCAGCTATCATAGCAAGTGAGGTACACTACATTAATATCATAAATTAGAGATGCAAAATCTTACTAGCTCTAGTACATACCCCTCAAAGTGCAGGATTGTTCTCACTGTGTAGAGAATAATCCTGTTTTCTGTACAATACCATTGTTCTCTGAGTTCTCATGGAAGGGATGCAATATATTACACATTATTAAATGAATCTTCTGAAAGTATATTGATAAATGCAATTATAAGACAGAAGATTTGGATTATTTTTACAATGTTTTAAGGAAAAACATGCACAATCAAAACTAATATTTATTGCATCCTTTTTAAAGGAAACCTCCAACCACATTTTCATACTAGCAATCAGAAAGTTCAAAAAGCACTTATGTCCATGTACTATGAATGTATTGGAAAATAATAATTGTAATCAGAGGTGGTGTTTCTAACCCTACTGGGGACAATATCTTCATACTAAAAAGTAATGAAATGTTACCTCTATATGGGATTTAAATCTTTCATATTTGTTATACCACAGCATTCAGAGACCCTTTGCACTAAATGTCGTTCTATTTTAATGCCAGTTTAACAACATGAAGAAAAATTTTATGTTTAGTTTTGAAAATAGTTATTGCAGCTACAGGAATTGAGTCACAATGAACATTGCAACTAGCAGACACTTGTTGTTACAGCTGCCAGATGAAAGCAAAATTGTAGAACACTGGGCCAGTCTTTGGCAGAAATCAGAAAACAATGACATATCTGATATCAGTGACATTTAAACAATAGATCATCAAATTGTCTCAAATTATTTCTGCTGATGTATTCACTGGAAATCTGTCAGACAAAAAGATGAACAGGGACAGATTTTCTTGGTTGCTCATGAGGGGAAAATATTGGTTTTGATGGAGAAAAGGAAAGGACAGCTTAGTCATGGATGAAGACTTCATTTTCCTGGAGGTACTGGTGTTACCTGTGGCTTTTCAGATAGGACTTTAAGTGTCCTTTACTGCAGAGAAGATAGAGCTTGGTGCACTTGGTTAGTGTGTGATTTGACAGGAATTCAGAAGAGCTGACAGTTCTCCTGGTTATCTGATCCTGCATTCTTTATGCACACAGAGCTTCCACTGATGTCAATTGGAGTTTTAGGTGCGCAAGGAATGCAGACACGTAAAGATTCTCCAAAACATTTAACGAGAGAAGGAGTGAGAAAGCATTTCAAATTACACATTTATTAAAATTATTATTAAACATAGTTCTCTTTTTCTGAATGAAACAAAATAAAAGCTTACATCGGGTTTGGTTTTAGGGAGCCTGCCATCAGGAATGTTCTTCAGCTATAGGATGGGTCATAAACCAAGCGGCAGCCTTTCCTCTCTTCAGACAAGTATTGACATAAATGTCCCCAACTGCGTGTCAATATTTTGAACACTAGAGCTGGAGAACTGAAATAGCATCATGAGTTAAAGCTGTGTAAACCATGAGTAACTCCATGCACGTCAATGGAATCACACCACTGCAAAGCCCATCAGAGGGGAGTCGGGTCTGGTGCGCCTCCCACCTTTGTTAAACAAACAAAAACCCCAGATTGTCTTAGTACACTGGGCAAAACAGCCCTACCTCCAAAAAATAACCCCCCCCCCCCCAAAAAGCCACGCCAGCGCCGGCTCCAGGGTTTTTGCCGCCCCAAGCAGAGTTAAAAAAAAAAAAGCCGCGATCGCAATCTGCGGCGGCAATTCGGCGGGAGGTCCTTCGCTCCGAGCGAGAGTGAGGGACCGTCCGCCGAACTGCCGCCAAATAGTTGGACGTGCCGCCCTTCTCCGGAGTGGCCGCCCCAAGCACCTGCTTGGCAAGCTGGTGCCTGGAGCTGGCCCTGGCCAGAGCAACAGCACTGCCAGAGACAGAAGCTCTTCACAGGGCTGGCCCAGATTATAGGGGGCAGGGGCTCTGTCAGCTCAGGAGGAGGGCGAGGCCTTGAGCCAGCAGCCTGGGCATGGTAAAAGCAGGAGGTGGCCTCTTAGGCTACAGCCCTTCCCCACCCAACTTCACCCCTCACCCAGCCCTTCTAGGGCCCCGGACACCCAGCGCACTCGACAGGCCAGAGCCGCGCAGAGCAGGCAACCAAAAGCGCTGCCCGAAGCCTCAGGGGCAAGCGGCGCGGCGAGGCTGCCACGGGGGCTTCGGCAAAGACTGGGCCAAGGCGACGCAGCAGCGTCAAACCCGGGCTGCCAGGCAGCCAAACTTTCCCCGCCTGCGCCTTAAATCCTCTAGTCTCCGTCCCCTCCTGTGGGAGGCGGCCGAGCACCGGCAACTCAGCGGGCTGAGGCCAGGCGCCTCGCCCCGGCTCTCCCGTGTCCCCTATTTTACCTGCGTGCTCCCAACACGCTGCTGCGTGGCAGGATCCTCGGGGCAGCGGAAAGCCGCTTCGCTCCCCTCGGCCGGAGAATTTGAAACCGCCCCTGTCCCGCGCAGGCTCCCCCCGCGCCCCGGGCGGGGAATCGCAGTCCGTTCTAGAGCATTCTCTGCCCCTCGTCGCGCTCTTTCCCTCTCTTTGTTCTGGCCGTTCAGGTTACTGGGCGCCGCCGCGCAGGCGCACAGGTTGCCTACTCTGCGCAGCCGCACCGCTTATTCCTTCAACCGCCGCCCTCCCTCGCGGAGGTGTTGGTATTAGCGGCTGCTCGGTTCCCATCGCTGGGGTGCTGAGCCAGGCCCCGGGTCCGCAGCGAAACATGCTCCGTGCCCGGCCCGCGTGCGGCGCCGTCCTGCTGAGGCGGCCGGGGCCCGTTGGGCGCCGCGGGTACTGGCGCACCGTGGGGCTGACCGAGAGCATCATCTCGGAGCTGGACACGGACCATCACTTCGTGCACAGGAGCACGATCCCCACCATGCACTTCCAGGACAGCCTGCCCAGGTGCTGCCCTGGGGCACGGCGGGGAGCCCGGACCCTGGACACCCGAAATGGGGGAAGAGGCGGCTGCAGCAGCAGCGGCGAATTCTCGGGCAGACTCTGGACGGTCTCCCCGCTCTGATACTGCCCTTGGGGCTCCCCCCCTCACCCAGCCCCCGATAGCCGGCCTTCCCCACACATCTCTCCCCCGCACCACCATCGTTCTCGTCCAGGGCCCCCTGGGGGCCGTGAGCAGGGGAGATCCACCAAGCAGGGCTAGCATTACAGTCTGGGGCCCAGGGCAGAAAGCTGAAACCACGCCGCATGGGGCTGAAGGGCCCAGGGCCCTGAGTCCTGCAGCCTGGTGCTGAAGCCAAAGCTTGAGCAATGTAGCGCGGGGCCCCAGGCAATTGCCTTGATTGCTACCCCATCACAGTGGGGCTGGCCTTTATATGCAGTAAACCCCGTGGTGCAGGTGGGCCGTGAAGTTTTTGTAGCATGTTGGTGGGACCTCAGAAAGAAAAAGGTTGGGAACCCCTGCTCTAGAGAGCCAGTGCACAGGCTGGAGCTGATGTGCAGCACAGGCCATCCTAAGGCCCCCTTGCAAACACTTGGCAAGAGCTGCAGTTCTTTGTGGAGGGCAGAACACCCATGCTCTGAGACTGCACTGGAGTGCAAGCCTGTACCTGTCCTAGAGCTGCAGAAATGTTCACGCTGCACCCCCAGACATGGAGCCCTTCCCTACTCACTGCCTCCCTGGTCATTCAGAATTTGCTTCTTCCCTGCAAGGGCTGTTGTTTGCCTGCTTTACTATCAGCCTTTGTTTGGAGCAACTCCCCAGTGCATGCATTTGCTCCCTACGAAGGTGATGAGAGTCCTTGAGCAGAGACAGAAAACTGAGTGGGATGGATCTGTAAAGGAGATTGTCTCCCGCCCTCCCACAACCTGCCTCTGAAGAGTTGAGCAAGGGCAGAGCTAAAGGCCTTAGCACATGCACATCTTCCCCGTTGGAAAACAGAAACTTCCATGCTGGATCAGACCAATGGATTGGCTATCTAGTCTAATATTCTGTTGACTGTGGCTAGTACTAAATATTTCAAAAAATGACTCCCCTCCATAGATAGTTAAGAAATAATCTTCCTATTAGGAATACCCCCCTTCCCAGTTTGATTTAGTGGTTGCTAATGCCCTGGCCCCTGAGAGTTTACATCCATTATTTTTAAAAAGAAAACACCTATTTAATATATTTGTTTTACTCATCTATATAAATGCAATAGTTTTTCAGTCCTTATTTAGATGTTGGCCTCTATGGGTATGTCTACACTACAGTTAAAAACCCACAGCTGGCATGTGTCAGCTGACCCAGGCTAAGGGGCTATTTAATTGCGGTGTAGACACTCAGGCTGGAGCCCAAGCCCAAACATCTATACTGCAATTAAACAGCCCCTTAGGCCAAGCCTCACAAGCCTGAGTCGGCTGACCTGGGCCGGTCATGGATGTTTAATTGCGGTATAGATATACCCTGGGATATATTGTGTAAAATAGTATTTCCTTTTCACTGACATGGTTCTCTTTCAATGGAAAAATATAAACTTGTCTTAAAAAATAGAATTTGCTGACTAGTGTGGAATGTAATCAAAACTATCAAGAGAGACTAACATTATGGGACCAGTACTTGCTTGTTCCCCTTTACCCTCCCGCCCCCCCAATAATGCCTTAGTCAGGTCAGAAAGTATAGGTCTCCTTGTTCCTGTGTGATGCTACACAGGGGGTAGAGTTTTATTAGGCATTGATGAAAGCTTAGATGCCTACTGTGCATGTTTAAGAGTGATTATTTTCAATTTTTTAAATGTTAGCGAAGAAACAGTTCCTTAAGTAGTACAAGTTGCGTGCCTGCTTTGTAGGTAGTTGTGTTCACCATGTTTTAATGATTAGTAACCAAAAAGAATAAAAAAAACAGGAACACTACTACAACCATGCTGGCCACTCCTGTAGCCTGCAAGCAAGTAGGGCCAGCTTAAGCTTAAGGCATACGCACAGTATGGCCATGCCTAGGGCTTTGGCTCTTTGATTTATGTGATGGTATTAGAATATCAACGTTAATAAAACAAAAAATGTTTTTAGCCCTCATAATTGTGAAGAAAATCTTGAAAACACAAACTCTGTGTAACTACTTGATAGATGCCTATTTAATGCATTCTCTCTTGCTTTTAAGAGAGCCTAACTGAGATGGAAGAACTGCCCCATTCACCTAAATGGGGAGCTAACTGTGAAACATGCTGCTTTGGGGGCTGGCGGGGGGAGGGTCCTGCCAACACTATCCCAACAAAAGAATCAGTGTGTGGAGGCCTTTACTGATACCACCTCATCGTGACTCTGCTAGGTGCTGTCAGAAGGGGACTTTGGACAGAGGATTGGTTATAGGCACAGCCAGCGTCCTCCAGGACAAACCCCAGCCTCCCAGAAGGGAGAATGTTATGATCCAGGGAAGTGGGAGTCCCAGCCTGCCCAATTGGAATGATGGGCCACCCACCAGTCCACCTACCAGTCTCATGTGACCCCTTCCACTACCCCCCTTCCCCCACCCACAATGAGGAATAAGGCCATAGTGCAGGTGACATTGCCACAGTGCTGGGGCTGGGTCAAGGGGAGCCCCATGCAGGGGTATGGCTAGAGTCCTGGACTACTTTAATCTGGTCCTGCAGGCAATAGCAGCATCCTTGACCTGTTATGATCCTCTGGTTACATTCTTTGGGCACACTGACCTAACACACAACATCTGCAGAGTGAAATGCCACAGAGCTCCATTGCATATGGTATTTGTAGAAACCCTCTCTGTGGCCTCCCCGCAAACCACAATAGGACTTGCTCAATAGTGTACAAAGTTTCAAGGTCTCATTATTGCAAAATGTAATTGCCTATACAGAAGCATGAGTCATGAAATGAAGTAAAAATATAGTACACCTCTACCCCGATATAACACGAATTCGGATATAACGCGGTAAAGCAGCGCTCCGGGGGGTTGGGGCTGTGCACTCCGGTGGATCAAAGCAAGTTCGATATAACGCGGTTTCACCTATAATGCAGTAAGATTTTTTGGCTCCCGAGGACAGCGTTATATCGAGGTAGAGGTGTATAGATATTGGAGATTGTACCCAGATAAGTAAACTATGTAGTAGTTAACAAAATGAAATTGGTACTGGGTAACAGTTCATAAGATGAGATGTTCTCTTCAGGAACAAATAGAGACTTTTGGTTTAAAATGTAATTCTTGCTTTTTTATAAAAATGCATTTGTTCAGGGCTGCAGTTATAATTTTATTATTGTTTGTATTACTGTAGAATCTAGGAACCCTAGTCATGGACTAGGACACCCATCATGCGAGGTGCAGTAAAAACAGAAGAAAAACATACTAAATTAATAATTGGTGATCTCAGCACAAATCTCAAATACTTCCTGTAGTTACAGAATTATTTGGGATTATAGCCATATCATTTAAAAAAATTATG
Source organism: Emys orbicularis (assembly GCF_028017835.1). Lineage (NCBI taxonomy): Eukaryota > Metazoa > Chordata > Testudines > Emydidae > Emys > Emys orbicularis. Next base: position 60,878,538 of record NC_088688.1, on the reverse strand, counting down.
TATATAATACATAAATCTAGCTCTTGGATGCGGGAATCTATGCCTTAACTTATGTCTCCACTCTCCTTTCAGCTTCTGTCTCCACTCTTTTACTTCTCTTTTCCCAACTTCCACTGCTTCCCCAATTCACCCAGGTTTGCTGTCAGTACAACATTCACCTCCCGTTCAAGAGACTTTGATTAGTCACATAGCATCTTTCATGGGTGCATCACCATACATTTTTTTCATGGTTTTTAATGTTATCGTTGCTCTCCCCATATTAGTAATAAATATATTTTTAACTTATTTAATAGTTTTTTGTTAAAATTCTGCACTTCTAGATTACCTGTTCCAAAATTGGAGGATACTGTGAAGAGATATTTGGCTGCTCAGAAACCTCTACTGGATGATGATCAGTACAGGTACGAAAAATGACACGGAGTAGGAAGCATTTAAATGAAGACCGGATTGTAAATGGGCTATTAGAATTCACACTCATCTTAAAACTTGGCATACAAGTTCCAAGCACAGCATTACTGTTATTTTCACAATATTTCATTAACATGTTTGCTGCCTTTTTTTCTTTGAAGTTTGCTTCTATATTGAAGAGTCACTTTGTTTAAAAAGGGGGGGGGCATTTTGTGGTTCCATATTTATTGGCTCTCAGTGACTCCAGATTAGATCTGCTCACTTTTCAAGTAAAAAGATATTTTTAAATGCCAGCCCTAAAGATTCTTACTAAATCTTAAAGCGAGCTGTTGTTTTTTTTCTGGCTCATGACCATTAATAAAGTTCCATCTATCTGTTTTGCCATCAGTCCTTTGAAGTGTCACAAGTGCAACTGAGGATAAAGTTTGGCTTGACAATTGGAACTTGCGTTCTTAAATGTCTGTAGGATTAGTGCCTTAGTTTGGAACCCTACATATCTTGAAGAAAGAGTTCTTAATCTATTTTTAACCTACAGGAGGGTCAAGCTCAGCAAGAGTTTTCCCATGTTCCCTTGCTTTATAGAAATTATTCTACAAGTAGGTCATGCAAGGATCACATCTCTTGTGAATCAAGTAGGTAGAGACATCTCTTTATTACTGATGAAATGTGTGCCCTTGGGATAATAAGACCCATCCTACTGTACCTCCTATCTACTCTTCTGCTTTTGAACAAAGGTAGGCCCTCATCCTGCAAGTTGTGCAGTGCAGGTAGAGGTTGAAGTCAAGAACAGCTTGCAGGATTAGCATTTTCTGATGACTTTCTTGAATCAATTCATTCCACAAACAAAGCCGAGAACACAAAATATGCCAGAATCCTGAATAGAAAATTAGGTAACTCTTCCTATTACTTGATTTAGTTCAGGAAGAAGCAAGAGCTTACTTATATTATAAGGCAGCAACTTTTTATTTTTTATATCCTAATTCAACTATAAAATACATTAGCAGAAGCTCCTTTCCAAAATACAACTTAATCAAAAGTCAAAATACTCAAAATTTCTCCAGCAAGTACTAGGTACTTTGTCAAGTCATTAGTGGACAGAGGAACAGTTCTCATTTTTCTGTGTGAATCCTTGCACACACACGCAGCCCCATTGACTTGAGTAGAGCTCTGTGGGAACCTAGTGGTCTGTTTATATGGAATTAGTTGCAGGATTGGGAGTATGGTTACCTAATTGGATCAACCAATTGAAGAAGATGTGGTTCATGGACCGGTGGAATTAGGTGCCCTAATCTGTACTTTAAAAAGGGACAGTGTTAATCCCCAGTGTAATTTCTGTGTTGACATTGAAATAGAGCAATAACTACTTGTACTGTGGCAGCACCTCAGGGCCCCAAACAAGAATCTGGGCCACATTGCTAGGTACAGTTCAAACCCATACAAAAAGACAGTTCCTGTCCTAAAGAGTTTACAATCTCATTACATAATGAGCTACACCATAAAGTTGTACTAAACTTTGTTACTACACAAAAGGGAATAGCATTTTAATGAAATACTGTAATTAAAATTTACTCTTAAAAGAACCTATATTATAATAATAATATTGTTTTCAATACTATAGAAATACTGAAAGAATTGCCAGGGAGTTTGAAAAAGGAGTGGGCAGGAAGTTACACCGAGATCTTGTTGAATTCGATAAAAAGAATAAGCATACAAGTTATATATCAGGTTTGTTTTCTATTTTATCATTATTTTAAAAGTTCTAACATTCAGTTGTCTATTGGAATCATTAACCTCTTTTGAAACTTACTATTAAAGTACTTGGATTACTTTTTCTGCTGGATCTGTATGGCAATTGCTGTGCATTTCCATTGAAATCAACTAATGTCAAGTCTGAGTCTTACGGACTATTCCTTCTGACTCGGTTTTGATTTGGCCTTAGTAGCAAAACCTCAACTTGTCTTGTTAATTTAAAACATTTTAGTTTGAATTTGGTATTTCCTAGCTCTTGCCTTCATGTCCTGATGGTAGGCATTTGCTCTCCCAGATCCCGGGAAAAGGGACAACAAGAAGTCCCCCCAGAATCACTCTCTCAGTTCCTTTTAATCAGACAACTGGTTTCTGACCCTTTTCCCTAAATTAGTTACTCAGATGGGATGCAAAGGGAGACCTAGATAAGGCTCCAAGTCATTAAGATGCTCTGCCATATGAACATTTAGGAATAAAATATTGAATATTACATAGAGGTAAACTGTAAAGCATAAATGTACTATTTTGTTTTTATTCTTTACTGCCTCTTTATAATGTGTAAAGACTACTTCAGACTTTTTCCCAAATAATAGGTTTGTTTGGGGTATTTTTGCTTGTTGTTTACTTTTGAAATGTCAGGGATATTATGTCTTCACTCCCTTCTCTTTGGCAGAGAGTCCTAAACTTTATCATCCATTTCGACTTCTCAAATGGTGGTAGGGAGAAATGCAATTTGGGTTAAAGTCTTGTGTGACATCACTATTCGGGTCCTCTGAAGGTATAGCCAGGATCTTCCAACAAAGAGTGGAAAGTAAGGATATGAAATTTCAAATATAAAAAGCAAGCAGAATGAAATAGTTATTTTGAGGAGTGGACAGGGTGGGAATTGAAACAATTTTCAGGCATTATAAAGAAGCAGTGAAAAGCAAAACCAAATGTTTATATTTCTTTTTTTTTTTTTTTGCAGTGTTTTGTGCTTATATAGTTGCTTTCACATGAGGCTCCACAAGTATTTTATAAATATTAATACATTAAGCTTCAAAACACTCATATGAAGTAGATAACTGTTATATTCATTTTACTGATGGGTAAACCTGAAGCACTAACAAATGTACTAACATGCCCTATGTCAAAAAAACAAATCAGTGGTTTTGCTGGGAGGGGAACAAAATATTTGGGTCCTTACTCCTAGTCTACTTTCAAAACTGCTATTCAGTATAGTTTGTATGGGAAATGAGATGTACAGCTTGTGATTATCTATCATAGATATTTCTTAGACACCTGTTACTTTGGTATTGAAGAGCCAACTGATTGCAAGTTTTATGCCTCAGGCCAAATTAAATCTGGGTTTAATGCTGTTGACTTCAGTGGAACTACCCAGTGTATGAATTTACCCCTTAATCCCTATGCACTGCAATGAAAGCGTGTCCTTTTCAGATCTGAAGTGGAAATTGAAAATAGAAAAGATAAATTGGTTATCTTTTCAAAAACTCAGTATGTATCTATAGTTTGAGTGCTTTATACTCTTTTTAGATTATGTTCATAAATGTCTGTACTCATTTGAAACAAATTCATTAAAATAATGAGATGCTGTATACAAATGGTGTGTCTATAAAACTACGTTTGTACATCAAAATGGTAAAATAGATTTTATTAACTTAATTTTCAATTGTTTTTTTGTGTGTGTTTTTTTTTTTGTAGATCCCTGGTTTGATATGTATCTCTGTGCCAGAGACCCTGTTGTTTTAAACTTCAACCCTTTTATTTCTTTAAATCCTGATCCAAAAGAAGCATACAACAGCCAGGTGGTGCGGGCAACAAATCTGGTAGTATCATCAATAAAATTTCTTAACTCTCTAAATAATGAATTTTTACGGCCAGATATCTATTATGTCAATCCAAAATGGAGCCAGAGTAGGCTCTTCAAAAAGTTTATCAGCCTTCTTCCAACCTCTGTGTCTTGGTATGGAGCTTATATGGTAAACGCATATCCCTTAGATATGTCACAATATAAGCATCTCTTCAACAGTTCCAGAATTCCTAAATTAAACAAAGATGAACTGTTTACTAATGAATGGGGAAGACATTTGTTGGTGATGAGAAATGGACATTTTTATGTTTTTGATGTTTTGGATCCTGGTGGTAATATTCTGCATCCATCTGAAATCCAGGCTCAGTTAATTTATATTTTGCAAGATGCAGATCGCTTGCCTGAGTTTTCCCTTTGTTATCTCACCACGGAAGACAGGAATACTTGGGCAGCAGTAAGACAACAGCTTCTCGAAGCAGGCAATGAAGACAACTTACAAAAAATTGATAGTGCAGTTTTTTGCCTATGCTTAGACAATATTTCCCTAAAGAATGATACTGAGCTGTCACATTGTATGCTTCATGGACGTGGTTTTAATCGTTGGTTTGACAAATCCTTTAGTCTGATTATCACTAGTGATGGCACTGCAGGGGTAAATTTTGAGCATTCTTGGGGAGATGGAGTTGCAGTACTTCGTTTTGTTAATGAAGTATATAGAAACAGTACAAGGCACCCAGCTATTGTACCACATTCTAGTCCTGCTGCGTTAAGTGCTACCAAGTGTGAGAGACTGGAGTTTAAATTGAATGATTCAATCCAATCTGCTATAAACGCTGCACGTATGAAATTTGAAGAAACAAATGAGAAAATATCTGTGAGAATGTTTGAATTCAGAAAGTTTGGAAAAGAATTTTTAGTGAAACAAAAGCTGAGTCCAGATGCTGTTTTTCAACTTGCATGTCAGATGACTGCTTATCGACAGTTTGGAAAAATTATTTCTTCTTACGAAGCATGTAGCACTGCTGCTTTTAAACATGGCCGCACGGAAACTATTCGACCCACATCTATATTAACAAAACAATGTTCACGTGCATTTGTTGAAGAACGAAGCAAACACAGTGTAGCAGAACTGAGAAATATGATTGATGAATGTTCAAAATATCACAGACGGTTGCAACTGGAAGCTGCATTAGGTTAGTTCCATGCCAATGTGGTCTTTCAAATTTTAGTAATATTTTTTCTAGGTGTTGTGATACCTGAAGTCGTTTTTAGAAAGGTATGTTAAGATCCCAATTCCTGTTGTTATATATCCATTTTAAACCTGCAAAGGATTTTTTTTAAAATGACCTTCTGCCCTTTTCTCTTCCTTATCATTTATTTATAAAGATTGTCTAAAACCATGGCATTGTTTAAACATGGATTTTGCTTGTTTTTTTAGCTTAGAAATATCAGCAGTGTCAACTCTGATTTGCTGGAGAACTTATTGAGGGTCCTGGATGACATATATTTTTAGATCTTGCATCTTAATTGAAGCAATTAGAGTTGTTGAATCATTAACAGAAGCACTTCTTTTGTCAAAACCACTTATTAGGCATTGAATTTAAATAAGTGTTAACAAAAACAAAGAGTTTTAAAGATTGACTAAAAGTCTCTTCGGATACCCATAGTTCAGTCCCTTTTCTCTTATGACAATTTAGTTGCCACCAAATCTTCCAGGATTAGATATACCTTATACCTGAATTTGTACAGTAAAAAATACAATCTGACTCCCCCTCCCAACCCCTGCTCATGCTTTTTTGAATCTTCCCCCCACCCCGCCATCTTTTCAGGCCTTCTGTATACTTCATAATGAAGTCAAGAACTGGTATCACCCCATTTTTTTCCCCATATCTGCCTTGTAGGCCACCTTTAAGAATTCCTGTTTTGTATTCCATCCACTCAGAGATTAGAATTATAATCAGTTCTATTATGCTCATATACAATACAGTGAAGTGGAGTAACAAGGGAAAGGCAAAAATAAGAGAAGGGGAGGGCTTGGGGAAGTACATAATAGAAGGGAAGGAGGAACAAAGCTGGAAAAAGGAATTTTGATCATAAAAAAGTTAAGTGGAAACAAAATATTGGTGTAATAAAAGCTGAGGTGCATTGAGCTGATTCATCTCTATTTGGATATGAAAAGTATATTGCGTAAATCAGTACATATTTACTCTTATTTAAGTTGCAAGCTGACTGGGGCATGGACCTTTCACATGTATATGTTTGTAAAGCATCATAGCTCTGTATAATGAGTAATACAGCTGGATGTATGTTGCACATCATTTTGTTCACTTTAAGTATGAAGTAAATACAGCCTTTGAGCATGTACAATGTCCCAGTAACCAAGAGAAGGCAATATGGGGAGCTTCTGAATATTTACTTAGGTTTCAAGTAAAAGAATAGAATTATGTGTTTATATATAATGCCTTTCACACTCCAGAGTATCTTAAATCTTTAAATAGTAATTAATTGAATACTAGTGGTGATGTGACAAAATAGGCAATTGGAGCAGCGCTTAATCCTTAGAATTCTTTATTTTGATTTTAGGATTTTAAGTGGAGTAAGTTTACCTGATGTCCTTTCCCTAATCACTCTCAGTAGGAGCCTCACTTCTGTTTCTGTTCTTCCTTCCCTTTTCTTAGGTCTTGTCTGTGCTGGGAAATTGACTGGAATAGCTGTTGCAGAATAAAATTATTTTAAATTATTTTATTCCAGAATAATTATCCTACTGTCCTTCCAAAGTGGAGTAGATGATCCAGTATAATGTAACTTTTATTCTGAAATAGTGTGCACACGGGGTATAGCCTTTATTCTCCCTACTGACTCCCACTGTGAGTGCCAGAAGAGTACCAAATTAAATGCATAAAAGGCTGGCCTGGAAATTCCATAGTTTGTTTTAATCTGTTGGTTTTGGGAAAGAGTCGTATTAAAGAAGCAGTTTCATTTTTGGGGGTGGAAGGGAAGGTGAGGTAATAAGGGAATTGCTTAATTATTAAGAGAAATTTATGCTTACATTATGAGTCCTATGAAGTGCCAAAATTTTCAAAAATGGGTTGCTAAAGTTAGGCTCTTAATTTCCTACTTAGATGCCTAAATAATTGGCCTACATACAAGCAGAAAATATAAGATTGTCAATTTTTAATGTAAGACAATGCCTCTTTTATTATTATAACTACAGGATGAACAGTAAATATCTAATTGATTAAAATGTTGGAGCATACCAACATTATTCTTAGCTACAGGAAAGTTTTGTAATATTGCACTTTAATAAATAACCTGCATATTTTCTGTATTCTTAACACAGTTTGCACTTTTTTGTTTTATTTAGGTAAAGGATTTGATCGCCATTTGTTTGCATTAAAACATCTTTCAGTGTCCAGAGGTGATCCTATGCCTGAACTTTTTCTTGACTCAGCCTACCAAAAACTAAACCATATTATCCTTTCAACTAGTACATTACACAGTCCTGCAGTTCATCTTGGTGGATTTGGGCCAGTGGTGCCAGATGGTTTTGGAATTGGATATAATGTATTTGATACATGGGTAGGATGTAACACAACTGGCTATTTAAATAGAGAACTACAAGAATTTCTTAGATGCCTTGAGTATAGTTTAACTGATATTTTAGATGTTTTAGAAGGAAGACCTCTTGTGTAATAATGGCAATATTAGCAATTATTTTAAAACTAATTTCTGACCCATAAAAATAACGGTGCAAAATCAACAGCAAAAATCTAATAATGAGAATAAGCTATTGGGAAATATATTTTCTACATCTGTAGAAAGTAACTACAAGAGAAAGGGAAACTCTGAAACCTTTATTAGTGGACTGACAAGATAATGTTAAAATGTTATTCTGTTTTTGTCCCTTTTTTTTTAATTATTACTAGTTTTCAACATCCATTAAGGCCTTTAAGAATGTTTTTTCCATATATTTTCCAAACTCTTCCTATTTTAATGAATCCCTTAATTTTATACTTGTTTATTCTTTTTCATACTCTGCTTATTATTTATTTTTCGGAGGAGGATTGTTTGGTTGGGATTTGTTTTGTTTGCTTTGTATTGTTATACTGTATTATGTCTTCATGGCTATGCTTGTTCAAACATGATTATAAAATACAAGTTTAACATCTTAACTACAAGAGACAAATTTTCATAACTGTGCTGCAATTATAGTGGAAGCCAAACTTTTTCTTAGTTTTTATGTACATTAATGTGGAATTGATGTTTCTGTTATAAATCCTGATTTGCTTTGTGGTGTAGTTGAATATTTCTTTTCACTAGTAACTAGATGTACCAATCAAACTGGGTAATCAAATTACAAACAAAAGTGGAACACACCTGGTATCTGCCCAACTATGACTAACTCCTGCTTGCTTTACTCAGTCATGCACACTGCCCTCCAGAATCCGGAATGGAACCCAAGATTTTTGACTTTCACCATTCCTCTGTTGCCAGGAAATGTCTCTGAAACATACTGGCAGAGTACGTGTGTCATCCTCTGCTTGGGCTGGTCCTCATAGAGGATGACAAATTACTGCTTGTGTCAGTTAATCAGCTCAAGTGGCAGAGGTACATGAAGTGGATCTAAAGGCTTCAGCCCTGCTGAAGAACCATATGGGGTGTCAATATGCCACATATATTTTTTTTTTCAGTTTGCTTTAAAAAAAAAAACCAACAACCTAGGAAATTACACAAAAAACTAGGTCAAAAGAATGACTTCAGCCTTCACCAGCACTCAGAAGTTAGGAAATGCCAGTATTAAAGTTATGTGTGCTATCTTAATTCAGTCCTCTTGTACTGGGGTGACCATACCAGGTCAGGACAGTCCCTTTTTTAAGCCCTGTCCCGGCTGTCCTGACTTTTTTGACAAAAGTGGGCATTTGTCCTATTTTTTTTTTTTTTTTTGGCCAACTTGATCAAAGTGGGGTGTGGAAGAACGTGGGGGGGAGCAGCAATGTCAGCCCTGCGTAGGGGGGCAGGCAGGGCTTGGGTGAGCAGCGATGCCAGCCCCATGCAGGGAGGGGGGGCAGGGCTCAGGCAAGCGGGTTGGCCAACCCCTGGGGGAGGACGGGGAGGGAGGACTCGGGCTATCCCAACACGGTATCCCGTTTTCCCTTTAGGAAATATGGTCACCCTACCTTGTGCATATGCATTATGATAGTCTTTAATTACATTATCACATACTATTTTTTCCACAGGAACCCAGCCTCATTAAGTATACAGACTGTACCATGCTCTGGGGTGAATCAGAGTTGTGTAGTGAATGAGACTGTTCTCTGTAGGACCCCTGCTTCCTTTGTTGCACAAGTTAGAAGTTGTGTAGTGAATGAGGTGGGGATTGCTGGAAAAGAAAGCTTAGTCCTATGATAAAGGCAACTGAATGCTTCCTGTGTGAATTGGATTCTATCCTTGCCTCAGCCACAGACTTCCTGTGTAAAGCTAGGCAAATCACTTAAACTTTTCACAGGTGGTCATGAATTATCTGCTCCTCATTTTGTGAGTGCCCAGCTTGAAACCCTGGGGTCTGATTTGCAGAAGTGCTGAGCACTCATAGCTACAATTAAAGTCAGTGGGACCAGTGCTCTGAACATATAAAATGCTATATAATGCTCAGTAATCTGAAAAAATCAGGCCCTCAGCATGTTTATTTGGGGACCCAAAATTAGTGCCTCAGTTCCTCTTGTGTAAAAGGGGGATAATACAACCCCTTCACCTCACAGGCATGTTGTGAAACACTCATATGCTATAGTGATACAGTTTGAAGAGTGTGCAGTAAATATGGGGCCACACATCTTGTGCACTGAATGAGTCAGGGGACCTGTTCAAAACATTAGCATAAGTGCATACACACTCTTCCTACCCTCTGGCCCTTGGGATAGGGATGTTCTTTGAAAAAAGGCATAACGGGGGTATCACTGTTATTGGCAGCTGCCAAAATGGTCCATTAGGAACATACAACTTAAAGCAGTTATGAGAGTGCTCTTACACTGGGATCTCGGAAGTTGTAAATTGGCGTAAAATTATCTTTGTCCTGTTCCCATCCCTTCACTTTAGTCCTCTGAGCATAGTTTAGCAGGTCAAAGAATCTGTGCCAATATATTTAAAACAGGCCCTTTCAGAGTGAAAAAGCCCTGAATACTTCATGAACTACTGCGTACAATAATTATTTCACCACTGAAATTCTGTTGCATGCACCAGAGTCCACTAGCTAACAGTTTAGAACTGGAAAGGCCTGATCTGGTAACTAGTTAAAACTGCAGGAAAAATAAAAAGAATCACCAGAACTGGAATTTAGCCAGGATCTCAGTGTTAACTGGCCTACTGTAAAAAATGCCATGGAATCTTTAATTCTTTGTGTATGTGTCAGTATTGATCCCACTGTAGGTATGCATGTGCCCCAAGCACATAATATCAGATTTTTTTGAATAGCAGTGTCTGTTGGGGTGTATGTACTCTGTGCTGCCTCATGCCCCGGTATGAAGGCAGGCAGCTGCAACCCTCCCTCACATTCCTCTTACCACCCATGACAGCAAGATGGAATCTAGCTGGTCTCTGACCCACTAGACTTTAGCCCTGGCTAAATTTCTCAAAAACTTCTGAGATTCTTCAGAATCACCTTCATTCTTTTATTTTTATTACCCTAGGCTGCTTTAGCACTTGCTGAAGCAAAAACTGCTTGCAGACTGCCCCTCTACCTACACAACCCTCCCCCATAACACACACACCCTGCACAGGACTCAAAAAATGGTGGACTCAAAACCCATTTCAAGCCTTGTCTATCCTGTAACAGGCTAATTCCACTAAAAGGCATAGAAGATGGCTGTTCTGCTTGGGAGAGTTTTGATTCCCAAGCAGGTGCTCACTCTGCCTCTCCTTTTCTGCAAGAACCCACAAGTGGAGGGATGAGAAGCTGAAGCTCTGTCTTCTGGAGCAATCTATGAGAGATCCAGAAAAGCCAAGTTCAAAGACCCCTCTTAACAGTCAGACTCATATCTTCCAGTGTTCCATCTAAAATGCAGACAACCATGAAGACCTCTGCAGAGAAAGCTGCACCAAATCCATGCCCAGCTCCAGCATTGGCATAATCAGCACCAGTGCTGATGCCATTAACAGCCCCAGCTTCAAATTTGACACCTCAAATGTCAATACAGTGTGCCAAAAGGGGCCAGCCAAAATAGAATTAAAGAAACTTGAGAAGGAGCTCTAGGTCCTCCCATAAAGAGGGACAGAGAAGATGTCAAGAGACAAGCTAGCCAAGTCACAAATGGCTTCAAAGACAGGTGGAAAGGAGCAGACTGCAGTGCAACATTCTCCACTGGTACCAGGCCCATCACCAGCAATGCCCCATAGATGTCAACTCTGATACCAACCGCAGAGACACACGGCACACTGGAGCTGCACTTGGCACTGAGCTATGCACTGGCACCAACAGAGTCTGTTGCTGATACTGTTTTACCGGTTAGCACTGCGTATGGAAGAGGTACACTCCTCCTCACCATCACCATCCCCATTTCATAGCAACCCTGTCCTCTCTGGGAATCTACACACCCTATTGGAAGGTGTACCTCCCTCAACCATTGCACCAGCAGAGGCTGCATACCCCATCTTACCACAGATAGATGGAGTACATGCTGGGAATGTCCAAGATACAACAAGGGAGGGGCATCAAGCCTCCTTGACCTCCATCCCAGACTCTACCTTGATGATTCATGAGCAAATTTGATGAGACAGTTGGGAGGCGCATAGGAACCAGTCTACAGAACACAACCTCTGAAAGCCACCTTGCCCCATCCCACAAGGTATGGTTCTGTTAACATCAGACAGATGGGTACTGGAGATTATAGCCCATGGCTACCCCATATAGTTTGATTCCATACCCATCCCACCTTCCCTGTCCCTCTTCATGGACTTGACTCACAAGAGCTTATTGAAAACAGAAGTGGCTTCTTTGCTTTAGCTTGGAGCTCCAGAGAAGATTCCTCAAGCGTACAGGGGAAGTACTGTTAGTATTTTCTTATTCCAAAATAAAAAGACATCCTTGTCCTATCCTAGACCTGAGGGACTCAGCAAATATATATGCTGTCTCAGGTTCAGGATAGTAACACTTGCCTCCATCATTTCCATCACTCCAACCTCAAGATTAGTTCACATTTCTTGACTTTCAGGTTGCATACTTCCACATGGTCATCCATCTGGCTCACAGGAAGTACCTCAGATGCACAGTGGGGACCAACCATTACCAATACAGGACTATGCGTTTCACACTCTCTCCAGCACTGAAAGTGTTCACTAAGTGTCTGTCCATAGTAGGACTCATCTAAGGAAACAGGGAATTCATGTCTACTTATAGGTAAGTGAAGGAACAATAATCCACACCGTGTAGAGTCAAGCACAGGAGTTTATTACGCACAGCGCTGGCGGAGTGTCACTTTGCTTATTAGGCTCAGAGATACTGCAAAACAATTAGTTACAATAGATTATGGTGCTCATTGGGCGGAGAGACGCGACAGGGATGGGTTTTCCCAAACCCCTGGATAGGTTCTAACAGCAAGACAAGATAAGCACAATAAGCCAATGGTCTAAAAGATTACATAATGGTTCTGCCCATGGCCCAAATTAACATATTGCTGACACACAGGTAATTACCCCCAAACTATGTCTATTAAAGTGTATAGGTTAAATCCTAATTTTGGGGTCCAGGGGAATGAGGTAGAAGCTCTCTCGGTTGACCAACGGTACATTCCTAGAGATTTAAAGCGAAAAAGCAGTAATTAGTACTTAACAATTTCACAAGTTTACCCTTGCATTTCTGTGAGCTAGGACTGGCATACATCTGTGAGGGGAAGGTGTCATAATTCATGTCAATTATATTAGGCCTCTCCCCAAACTTTGTCTAGGATCTGAGGGGTATTGTACCACTATCTCCTCCCTGCATTAGGGAGTAACCGTGAGGCCTTTCTCAGCGCTTCATGTGTCTATAACTCACGATAAGGATGCCCAATTACATTCGGAGTTATGCTGACTCCACTCACTGACTTGAAACACACAAGGTTATCTGTTTACACCAGCTTCCTCTGAGCTATGTATTGTTCTCTATTAGCCAGCCCCCATAGCCCAAGCCAAGCTCTAGACTCCGGGCCTATATTGAAAAGTTCTTAGCAGAAACTGCAGTTAAGATCTTACATCCATAGCTAATGGATTCTGACCCTTCATAAGTGACTGGCAAGTCCCAAATGGAGGCTGAAACAGCTCTGGATCACTTCCTTTCCCTGTTCTCCCACTTAGAACTCCTAGTGAATGGGGGAGAGAGATCTCAATATTGTTGCAAAAATAATATTAATAAATACAACTTTTAAAAAAGTAATTACAAACTTGTGTGCACCTTTACTAAATATTAAGAGATAGCTACAAGAACATTATAGTCAAGATGCTTGGAAATATAACAATACACATGCTTAGCTAATTACTGTATGTTACAAAATGTTAAAGCTAGTCAAAGTCATTCCAGAAGGTTTCTGCTTCTAGCTCCCAAGGACAAGCAAACATCAATCTGTGTGAACACTTTTAGGAAGAAACCTGAGTGTGAAAGGAATGTAGGTTTGTGTTATCAGAGCAATAAATCTAGAGGTAAAGTGTGCCCACGCTAAATCCCCCCCCCCCCTTTTTTTTCCCAAAGAAAAATCTTAGTTTAAACCCACTCAAAGAATTCTAGAAATAGCCTTAGTGATATTAATTTCTTTTGTAAACACACTACAGTTTTCATTCTTTAAACTTGGAGAACACTTATGGTGGGCAATTTTTACAGAAACTACTGGCTACTTCCAACTCGTTTTCACTTAGAGGTGAAAACTTTTGTTGTTTCTCAAATGCTTAGATGGCATAAGCTTCTACTAATATGTATATTTGTAAATATTTTGTATTTAAATGCAAACTTTCATATAATTGATATTATTATATAAATCATAAGATGTTTTATGTACAAACTAAAGCAAGGTCATTTGATGCTACATTAATTACTAATGTAAGAAGCCATTTAAGCATAGAATACAGTAATGGTTAATTAACAACTTAGGCTAAAGACTTAGAGTTATTTAAATTTAAAATACTGTTTTGAGAACTAAAAACTTTTAAATAAAGAAAAGAAATTAATGGACTTTTTAAAAACAATTTCATTTCCTGTCAAACTCTAATAAAAATAAAATTTCACAAAATGAACTGAAAGTTATCTTAAAAGTTATCTGAATCTTCACATATTTATGTACACCCACAGAGAGAGCTATTAAAGAAATGTTGCATATTAGAAAGACTGCATATTTAGGAGATGAAAGTATCACCTAAGCCAACCCCTAAGGCATGGAGCCAATAAAAGAATAACAGCAACCAACTTAAATCTGAACAAGCATTAAAGAGGTGTGTTTTCATATAATTTAATAAAAATAATGGTAAGGGTATACAAAATTCTAAAGTGAGCACCCCACACCCCTGGCTACTCAGCTTCAAAAGCAAGCACTCCTCAGTTCAGCCTTTCCACCACTAAAAGGAAGCTGCCACAGACAGATAAGAAAAACATAGAAGAATCAAGAAGAAACCAACCCAAGGAAACCTCCCCAAGCCTTCAACACTGATTGGTAAGAAAAAGTTAACTAAAACACTGTCAGGGATTAGATATAAAAGTCTCATAATGATTTTGTTGGAATACTGAAATAAATTAAGACTAACAGTTTCTCCTGTTAATCACCAACTGGTTAAAATGGATTTCTGGAAAGGAGAGGAGGACTAAACACTGGTAAACAAAAAAAAGTAGGATTTAATTAAATTTAAAATGTTTAATATTGGTTAATTAGCCTGTCTCGATACAACTCCTTAAATGGCTTCTTCTAAGTAACCAATTTAAATGTTTTCTTCTGTTTCATAGAATGTAGTTAAGATTGTTGACTTTGCCAACTATAAACTGGCAGGTTCATCTACCCTAAAATCTCTGGAGTGCTATCTCTGTTAAAAACTCTACACAAAGAGACATAGAGAAAAAATTGTAATGGAAGTAACCAGTTTATCATTTGTGTTTATTGTTTTCTTATTCTTTTCTTTAATTATAAAATAGCCATGGTTAATAGTTGTGATTATTTTTCTTGGTCTTAATCATGGTGTCCCATAAAGTATGTAAAAGAACCTCTGTGACTCAATGGTGGGAACCACACCCCTGAGTTTGTAGTAAGACAAACAATTAGTCAGAGCTGGCCTGCCATTTCTTGTTTCTCTAAACTAAATATTTTTAGTAATTTTTAAAACAAAAGTAGTAGATGTCCAATTCCTTTCCATCTCACATGAACTATGAGAATTTGTCTGTTATATCGCTGCAGATGATAGAGTGCATAGGACTTATCCTCAATTCTAGTTTGGCAAAAGCTTTCCTGCCAGAGGACAGGTTTGTGTACTTTCCGTCAAGTCAATAATATATCACCTGCAGACAAGACTGATAGTTGCAGTGCGTACATATCTGGCTCTCTTTGGCTACATGTCTACATGGGTGTATGTGATACTACTTGCCAGATTTTGCTAGTGACCTATGCATCACTGGCAGAGAACAGTCTGATTCTCATGTTGCCACCTTATAACCAAATGAGTCTCAGTCCCACTATGCATCCTAAAGAACTGGAGTAGTGGATAGACCTGCTGAACGTAAGAAAATTGATACTCTTCTTGGTCCTCCCCCAATTACACTGGGCACAGACACATCAGGAACAGGCTGGGGTGCCCCACTTGAATCACTTGTAAATGCAAGGTTCTTGGTCTCAGGACAATCTAAAATGTCATATGAACATCTTGGAACTGAAAGCAATTGCATGGTGTTCCTTCCTTCCTCCAAGCCACCCATACTGCAGACCTTGATCACAGCACCTCAGCAATACCCTATAGTGCAAATCTGAATTAATAAATAATATATATATACTGCAATACTTCAAGGGAAATGGGTGAAATTCTCAACCCCCACATTTTCTCAGTAAATGGGCTTTATATGGGGCCAGTAGGAACACTATTCTCCTCATTAATAGTGGCAGGGCACAGGCCATCCAGGCATCTTGTCCAAAGGCATCACTATTGTTGTGGTCTTGCTGAACATTACCTCTCAGTATTAAACACAGGAGTTTATAAGCTATACTACTTAAAGACAATTGACAAATACCCCTAGTTCAGAAATGTGGCAATGTTTTGTTTCTGTTCTCTTTATGTTGGCAACCAAAGCAGCCATATTAAGAATCATTTGAATTAAACATTTTTGGCATGCTTGAGGGCTACATTGGTAGTGGCCAGCATTAGTGTGTTGACATTTGGTTATTTCCTTGTCTGGGAGGGAAGAGCAGAAGGAGCCAGAAGCAGCTGGAGCCTATTAGTTTCCCAGGAGCCAACCTGGTGCATATAAAAAGAAAAGGAATAATAAATCACTGGCTGACTGATGGAAAGGCCAATAGCTATATTGAGAGAAACAGTCTACATGCAAAGGACAACAACTATTCTCTTGCTTGTTTAAAACTTAAGGAAAGGGATGGGGACTTTTGTTTGTTTACCTTGAACCTGAAGGCAAAGGAAATCAGAGATTTATTTTGTTTAACCCCAAGACCATGGATTTAGGATACCAGAAGAGCAAGATGTAAAACAGTGAATCCTTATGCAAAACTTGGAAGAAATGTGATAATTTACATGGCAACTTGTGAAAAGTACAGATGATTTTTTTCCCTGATAGGATCATGCCTTGGGCACCACGTATATGCAGAGCATCAAGTGAGTATCTGAGAGATCCACTGTGCTGTCATAAAGGCTCCCTGCCTGGATATGGTGATGTTCCTGTGGGGGAGGGGGGACATGGTGTGCTCATTTGTGATCTGAGAGTCCAGCTGGATTAGTCTTTTGAAGTAACTGGAGCTTAGGACTCGGGAACTCACCCTAGGACACGATGCCCATCAAACCAATTGGATGGATATGTGGGCAGGTGATCAAAAGATTTTCTGGACAATGTACGTAATCCTGGTTGTGATCCATTTAAACCCCCAAACCTTCCTTGTCCTACCTATTTGTACATGTTACCACCACTTTGTTTAATTGATTAGGAGGTTTTGAATTGAATCTTTAATTGCTTCTTTTTTACCTCAGTTTACCTAATCCAGAGAGCAGTTGTGGAAATTATAGATGAGATTAAGGATGAATTTCCAACCATAATTGGATTGCAACAGTCAAACCAGGTAAAGGTACTGAACTACTGTATTTGATTGCCATTAAAGTTCTGATAAAGGTATTTCCCCCTTCTTGTTTAAAATATTATGAATGTGTTTTATCTACCATTATTTAATAAGACATGTTCTGCTGACGTTGATATTTAGTCATTAAATAGTTATTGGAGCAGGGACTGGAACCTGGGTCTGCCAGGTGGGTGCTCTAATCTCTGGGCTGTAGAGTCATGTCTCATTCTTTCTCTGGTGGGGCTTCTCCACTTCCATTTTGTGCTGGGCCCAATCTGGAAACTGGCCTCTGAATTGGACATTGTAGGTGAGATAGGCAGGGGAATGGCCTGAGCTGTTTTATGGCATCAGGATTTAGATGGCTCCATGCATACCCACTGGCAGAAATTTAGGGGAATTTATCAGCAGAAATGTAGGTGCCAAGGTAATTTGTGGGCAACTGAGTGGAAGTTTTGAGAATCTTAATTTGAGAATCTTAAACTGCCTCAAGTGGCAGTTAGATGCCCAAAATCTTTGTGGATGCAGCCTGCAGTCCTCCATTCCTCATCCATGAAATGGTGATAAAATTTCCCTATTTCACAGAGATGTTGTGAAGGTAAAATCCATTAAGGCTTGTAAGGTGCTCAGATTCTATTGTGATAGATCCTCAATTCCTTCTACACTTTCAGTTCCACCGATACTGGCAAATCAGACCGTGAAGCAGGACATCAATTCCAATCCGTCTCGTAGAAATAAAATTAGGAGAAGAAGGCCTGTAAGAAGTTATTGCCTGAAACACCCAACATCCGCTTCCTCTGTTCCTGCTCTCAGACTGCAGAGCATCTCTTGCAGAAATGCTGTGACTAGGTTGACTTCTAACATTACAAATTCATTCTCTTCTCCTTCGGTTCTGCCATCTTCCTAGCTAAACAACTCCACTTAGACAATTTAATTGAATCTCACGTCCACAATCCCAACCACCTCTGATCACTCCTCAAACCCTCTCCTCCTCCTACCTGCACTTCTCTGTGCACAAGTTCTTGCCAATTTCTTCCATGAGAAAATTGACAAAATACAATATGACCTTTCACCTTTTTCTACAACTCTCTCTTCTTCCTTCCTGTCACAGACACAGAAGTTTCTCATCTGTGCTCCTCTAAGCCTTCCTCTTGCCCCAGTGATCCCATCCCATCCCATTTGATTTCCCTCATGCCCACTCTCATTCCTTCCCTTACTCTTCTTGACCTTTTGTGCGCCTCTGGCTCAGTTGACTGGATGAGGGCAGTCTAGCCTAGAGGTCAGAGCAGGCATCAGGAACCAAGGACTAGGGTCAGAGCCAGTAGTGGGAAGCCAGGGCCAAGGATCAAACCAAGGTCAGGAACTGAAGCAAGCAGGGTAACTGGCAAGGAGGGGTTGAAGGCAGAGGCAGGCCAGAAACAAGGCTGGGTGTAAGGCAGGAATAAGGTAACAGGAGCAATCACAGTGGTGGGCATGAACATTGAGCCGATGTCCCAAAAGCCAGCCTGTTGCCCCCTCCAGTCAATCAGGTGGCGTAGCCGATCAGACAGCTGTTGCAGGCCAAGTGTATTGAGGAAGCTGCCTGGAGACTAGCTCTGCAGCAGATCCTGATTCCTGATACTCTTTCCCCTCACAATACAAGCAAGCTTTAGTCTCAATCCACCCTTGATCCAACTTGCCTCTCCAGTTAGTGCTGCATCCTCCCTTCTCCCTTTCGCCTTTAAGCTCATTAGACAGCAAATGTAAACGGCATGTTCCGAGTCCTCTCCTCCAGTTCCATCCTAGACCATGTCCAACTAGCTTCTATCCTTTGCACTTAACTGAAAATTGCTAATGCTCTTGAAATCTTGTCCTTCCTTGCCTTCTGTGACTCTGTCCTTTCCTGATTCTCCTCCTACCTCTCTAATTGTTTTTTTAGTGTGTCCTTTGGAAGATCCTCCTCATTCCCTCTCCAACTTTTTCTCCCTCCTCATCCCTTTCTTTTCTCCCTCCACACTTATCTCTGAAATCTCATCCATAAATACAAATTCAATTACCATCTCTATGCTGATGACTCACAGATCTACCTCTCTACTCCAGGCCGGTCTCATTCTGTCTAAACTAAAACCATGGTCTGCCTCTATGATATTGCTTCATGGATTCTAGCCAATCAGCTCAAGATCAGCATGGCTGAAACAGAGTTCTTAATCTTTTCCACTATATGTCATCTTAAATTCAGACCTGTCTTTTCGTCTTCACATCCAGGCTATATCTAAATCTTGCTGTTTCTTTCCACATAACAACTCTTAAGATTTCCTGTCCATTTACACAGCTATAACTCTTGTCCAAAGGTCTCATCTCACATCTCTATTACTGCAACATTCTTCTCACTTGCCTCGACGAAGTAAATTTCTCCCTGCTCGTATCTATGCAGAATGCTGATGCAAAGATCAATTTCCCTGTGCATTGCTTTGACCACATCACCTTGCTCTTTGAATCCCTCCACTAGCTCCGTCTTCTCTATTGCATCAAACTACTTATTTTCACTTTCAAGGCCCTTTACAACCTATCCTCACCCATCCTACCTATCATCTATTCACTATTAAAATGTCAGCTCCCACTTCTGATCAGGTCATGAGGCCAGCTTCCATCACCAACTCATTAATCAAATGAGCACCTTTGTGCTTTCTCCCAAGCTGCCCCTCACACTTGGGAGATGCTACCCATAAATATCCACAGAGCTAACTCATTATCCTCCTTAAAATTCTCCTTTTCCATTATGCCTATAAAAAACTTGACCACAGTTAGGCTGCTGGCATGCAGAGACCACCAACAATCATGCTGACCAGTATCATCTCATCGTTTCCTTGCACTTCCCCATCTAACTCTGTCTGTGTCCATCTGCTGTCTCTTGTCTTATACTTGGATTGTAAGCTCTTTGTGACAGAGTCTGTCTTTTTGGTCTGTGTTTGTGCAGCACCTAGCACAATGGGGTTCTGGTCCATGACTGGGGCTCCTAGGTTCTACAATAATACAAATAATACAAAATAATAATAGGAATGACACAGCAATGTCTATTGAATGTGTTATAATTTGTATTGCAGTAGTACCCAAAGGCCTCAATCAGGATTGGGATCCTGCTGTACTGGGTGGTGACCCAAAGAGCTTAAAATATGATAGGCAACAAATGCCTTTTTCCATTGCCATTTAGGACTTGATCCTGCTCCTGCTGATGTCAGTGGGTGTTTTGCTATTTTAATAGGCTTGGGATCAGCCTTAAATGAACAAGAAAATATTTATTTCACCTCTTATTGAGATTGGCATCAATAATCCCCACTTTCTATTAGGGGACTAATATGACTGAAAGAGCAGCTACAAATGCCCCCACCCACCTAATTATATTACTGCAAAGCTCCCATTTGGGGAGTTTTGCTTGAGTAAAGATTGCCACCGATTCAGGTGGGAACAGCACTACTAAACCTGCTTGTGGACACTGACAAAATGTAATTTACATTTCTTCCTTGACAACATGAGCTAGAGTGTGTGTGAATGCATATACCATATATAATAGATATGGTGACATTATAGTCATTAGGTTCTAAGGGCATTGTGATACATATAAGGACATAAGAACAGCCATAGGGTCAGACTAATGGTCCAATTAGCCTAGTGTCCTGTCTTCTGACCGTTGCCAGAGCCAGATGCTTCAAAGGGAATGAACATCACAGGGCAATTTATCGAGTGATCCATCCCATGTGGTCCAGTCCCAGCTTCTGGCAGTTGGAGGTTTAGGGACACCCGGAGCATGGGATTGAGTCCCTGACTATCCTGGCTAACAGCTATTGATAGACCTGTCCTCCATGAACATATCTAGTTCTTTTTTGAACCCTGTTATACTTTTGAACTTCACAACATCCCATGGCAATGAGTTCCTCAAGTTGATTATGTGTTGTGAGAAAAAGTACTTCCTTTTGTTTGTTTTTAAATTGCTGCCTATAAATTTCATTGGGTGACCCCTAGTTTTTGTGTTTTGAAGAGCTAAATAATACTTCCCTATTCCCTTTCTCCACACCATTCATGATTTTATAGACATCTATCATCTCTTTTCATCGTCTCTTTTCTAAAATGAACAGTCCCAGTCTTTTTAATCTCATCTTGTAGGGAAGTTGTTCCATACCCCCAGTGTTCTAATTTATCTTTTTTTGAGATGAGCAACCAAAACTGAACAAAGTATTCAAACTGTGGGTATACCATGGATTTACATAGTGGTATGATGATTGATATATATATTCCTTTCCTAATATTCTGTTAGCTTTTTTGACTGTCACTGTACAGTGAGTGGATGTTTTCAGAGAGCTATCCACAATGATCTCTTTCTTGAGTGGTAACAGCTAATTTATACCCCATTATTTTGTAAGTATAGTTGGGATTATGTTTTGCAATGTGCATTACCTTGCACTTATCAACATTGAATTTCATCTGCCATTTTCTCACCCTGTCATCCAGATTAGTGAGATCCTTTTGTAATTCTCTGCAGTCAGTTTTGAACTATCTTGAGTAATTTTGCATCATCTGCCACCTCCCTGTTCACCCTTTTTTCCAGATCACTTATGAATATGTTGAACAGCATAGATACCAGTACAGATCATTGGGGGACACCACTATTAACCTCTCTCCATTGTGAAAACTCGCCATTTATTCCTACAATTTGTTTCCTATCTTTCAACCAGTTACTGATCTATGAGAGGACCTTCCCTCTTATCTATGACTGCTTAGTTTGCTCAAAAGCCTTTGGTGAGGGACCTTGTCAAAGTCCAAGTACACTATATTGAGTGGATCATGCTTGTCCACATGCTTGTTGACCCTATCAGATAATTCTAATAAACTGCTGAGGCATGATTTCCCTTTAAAAAAGCTTTGTTGACTCTTCCTCAACATATCATGTTTATCTATGTGGCTGATAATTTTGTTCTTTACTACAGTGTCAATCAATTTTCCTGGTACTGAAGTTAGGCTTACTGGCCTGTAACTGCCAGGTTTGCACTTGGAGCCTTTTTAAAAAATATAAGTTACATTAGCTACCCTCCAGTTATCTTGTACAGAAGCTGATTTAAGTGACAGGTTACATACCTTAGTTAGTTCTGTAATTTCATATTTGAGTTCCTTCAGAACTCTTGGGTGAATACCATCTGGTCCTAGTGACTTATTACTGTTTAATTTATCAATTTGTTCCAAAACCTCCTCTATTGACACTTCAATCTGGGACAGTTCCTCAGATTTGTCACATAAGAAGATCAGCAAAAGTGTAGGGATCTCCCCCATAGCCTCTGCAGTGAAGACTGATACAAAGAATTCATTTAGCTTCTCTGCAACAGCCCCATCTTCCTTAAGTGCTCCTTTAGCACCTCGACCATCCAGTGGCCCCACTGACTGTTTGGCGGGCTTCCTGCTTCTGATATACTTTTAAAAATTGAAATTAGTTTTTTTGACCTTAGCTAGTTGTTCTTCAAAAAATTTTCTTACCCTGCCTTATTATATATATATTTTACACTTGACAGAGTTTAAGCTTCTTTCTATTTTCCTCACTAGGATTTTACTTCCAATTTTTAAAGGATTTTTTTTTTGCCTCCAACAAGCCTCTTTTACTCTGCCGTTTAGCCACAGTAGTGTGGTCCTCTTACAGTTTTTTAAATTATTATTTAGGGCATAAGTTTCATTTGAGCCTCTATTATGGTGTTTTTAAATAGTCTCCATGCAGTTTGCAGGCATTTCACTCTTGTGACTGTTCCTTTTAATTTCCATTTCACTAGGCTCCTCACTTTTGTGTAGTTCCCCTTTCTGAAATAAAATGCTACTGTGGTAGGTTTCTTTGCATTTCCCCCCCTACAATGATGTTAAATTTAATTACATTATGGTTGCTATTACTGAGTGGTTCAGCTATTATATTTACCTCTTGGACCGGATCCTGTGTTCCATTTCAATGCGCATTCCTTCCTAAATGTTTTGAGAACCTTATGTGGTTTTTTTTTTTTTTTATCACATAGCCAATGGTACAAATCATTTAAGGCAGATCCTCATCTGGTGTAAATTTTCATAGCTCCATTTATTTCAATGGAACTATGGCAAGAATCTACCTCGCATTTTTTTTCAAGCAACATTGCATAGGGTTTAGTTACAGGACTCCCATTGATTTTTAATGGAAATTGCACCTCTGATCAATATCAGATGAAATACAGGTCACTACAGAGCGTACAGAAACACATCTTTGTATCTTACACATGTAAGGAACTATTTCTCTCATTTAGTGCAGTCACTGAAATTCATCACCCTCACTAAATCCAAGTGGTTAGAATTGTGGAGGGAAGACTGCTATGGAGTACTCATACTTGGATCTTTCTCACATAGTCACCCTTTGGCCAGGCTATTATTCCAGTGTATGGACAGGAAAAATGACTGATGCTACATTTTACCTAGCTACTTGGATCATTGTATCCCTCTAATTACAGATCATGTGGTCAATTATAGAGCCGATACAGAGCTTCCCTCCACAATCTCTCTGACCACAGTACAATCACCATGGGGCTTAAGAGGTGCAAAAGGCCTTGTGCTTCCCCCCCTGCATTAGGGTAAATTTCACACTAATCAATTGATTAGGTTTTCTTTAACATTTGTTTGAATCCCACTGGGCTGTAGGACGTAAGTTCAGGTTTCTAAGGGCTGGTCCACACTAAGCCCCCAGTTCGAACTAAGATACGCAACTTCACCTACGTGAATAACGTAGCTGAAGTCGAAGTATCTTAGTTCGAACTTAAAGGTACTTACCGCAGGTCCACACGCGGCAGGCAGGCTCCCCCGTCGACTCCGCCTACTCCTCTCGCGGAGCAGGATTACCGGCGTCGACGGCGAGCACTTCCGGGATCAATTTATCACGTCTAGACAAGACGCGATAAATCGATCCCAGAAGATTGATTGCTTGCCGCCGAACCAGCGGGTAAGTATAGATGTACCCTAAGTGATAACTACCAGAAAAGCACGGATAAAAGATTTTGTCAGGCTTCATGTTTTATGTTACTTGTAATATGGTAATGCTCAAAGGCTCCAATCAGTACTGGGCCCCCTTGATTTTAAATCAATATTTGAGGACTTCAGTAACTCAGCCAGAGGTTATGGACCTATTACAGAAGTGGGTGGGTGAGCTTATGTGGCCTGAAAAGCGTAGGAAGTCCAACTAAAAGGGATGATCCCTTCTGGTCTTAAAGTCTGTGAATCTATGATAAGTGCTGCATAAATACAGATGGCTCTTCCCTGAAGAGCTTACAATCTAAAAAGTCACTTACAGGCTAGCATATAAGCAAAGTATTATCAATGTGATAATAGGAGCCTCTTACTAGTTTTTTAATATATGTCAGCTGTATATGCTGATAGCCCCTCAACCTGCAATGTGTACTATTAGCTTGCCAGTTTTTAGTAAGTGTCCTGGAAGAAGTGGGTGAAGAGGAGGAAAAGGAGGGATTTGAAGGGGAGAGTAGTGGCTTTATTTGTCAGCTCAGGAATGACATTCCATGCATAAGTGGCATGATGGAAGAAAGAGATGTTTGTGGGAGAAGTGGGCTCAGTCAAGGCTGGCATTGTCAGAGCAGAGGAGCAAGGGAAAATGCGTTCAGAGATGAGCAGATGAGTAGAACATATTTTAAAATGTTTACAAATATAGAAGTAGAATATGCCTCTATCTTAAGCATTTCTAATATGCCCATCATTGTATTACCAGGTGGCAATGTTGTAATTAAAATCAATTGGTAAATCACCAACAATAAACCATTAAACTCTTTTGGCTCATATCAAGTGTAGTCTCAGTTTAATCTGATACATCCGCTATTAGGCCCTTTATGTTCTAAGCTGATAGACTCTCTCAGCTAGAACACCTACATCTCCAAATTTATATTTTTAGATTTGCTTTTGATGCTGAGTCTGATGGAAAATATGGTGAGCTCTGCAATATGACAGAGTTTCCTGGGAGGTGCTGACTCCATCAACATCCATAGAAGTAAAGTACTTCTCAAATTCAGATGATAGCTGCACTTTCCTGCTTGCTGAGCCATTGTAGGGCTGGGAATACTGCAAAGACCATACGCCTATTACAGGAGAAGGGTAGTCTTGTGCCCACTAGCCAAACAGGAACTACAAAAGCTTTTTCTTCTTCTAGATGCTAACTGTGCTACATAAATGTATGTTGTTTTCCAGTAAAATATTCTGGTACTTTCTATATGAATATGGGGCAGGATTATCTCTTCCTATGTGTTTATATAGTGTTTTGGATATTGCCACAATTCAAGTCATTATATGTGTTCATTATTATTTGTAGAGTTAGATGAAGAATGATAATTGAGCTTTTAATAAAATAGCTTGTATCTCTGCATAGCCTCAGTATCAAAGGATTATCTTTGGAATAGCCTTTCACTCTCCATAAAGTCAGGATATTCTAAGAAATTTATTTTAGAATCATATGCCATATCATTTCTCAAACACTTCCCTTTCAGGAAATTGCTCCCATTCTACAAGCATCCAGATCAGTTGTGGCAAGTGCATTCTCTTCATCTCCTGGAGTAAGAGTTATTAATGGGCTAAACAGAATATCAACATCTTCAAAATCTGTTGCCAAAGTCTTGCAGCCACAACTTGTACAAAATTTTGCAGAGTTAAATACTATGTCTCATCGTCTTCTGAAAAATGTAAACATACCAAAGCAGCCTCTGTATAAAAATCAGGTATGGGAGCATTAGTTCAATTGCTAATTATTTAGGACCTATTCTGACGTTCTTTACATGCAATGTATATCAGGTTTTCAAACTACTTTCAATTAAAAGTTCTGTTCCACAGCTCATTCAAGTTACTGTGTGCAAAACTGGAATCTTTACCGTCTTGATCTCATTTTTTCCCCTATGAATACTTTCACCTCTATTACATAGTAATTCATACGGGTACAAATCCTGAAGCCGTTGGTTAACTCATTCAGTTAACATGCTCACTGGGCCAAAACAGTAGGCATTTTGCCTGAATAAGGACTGTATACAAACAGATGCTCTGATTGCACCCAATATCTGTGAGTGGTGAGGACCCTATGTACATGGTTCTCCTCCTTCCACATGGAAAGAGAGCTTAGCCAGCTCTGCAGCAGCATTAACTCTCCTCCTCCACCACTACTTTCTTCTATAACCCACAGAAGGCCTGGCCTGCTGAGTCAGAAGAACAGGCAGGCTGGTAGAAGGGCTGTGGTGGATGCTTGTGATTCCTATATGTTCTGGTGACCCACACAGATGACAAAATGAATGTAAATATAAACATTTTAGAAGTGGATATGGATATAGGGAACTGCTCTTAAAATCTTATCCTGTTGAGCAGCATTGATATTTTGGCAGCAAAAAAAAAACTGTTTTAAAAAATGATTTTTCCTTCAGGGTAGAACATTTTCCCTGTTTGATGTGATCTCCTATCCAGCAAAGACTGCTCTTACCAGCATAATGTGTGCTTCCTACGCAGCACTAATTTATGTGGTAAGTATAAGCTTCTTAGTTTTGCAACTGATTCTGCCACCCTTACCCACAGTGCGTAGTGCCTTACTCCATATGTGAAACCAATAGGACTATGTGCAGCATAAAGTACTACTCAATGGGTAAAGGGGACAGAATCAGGCATTTTTTGATCAATTCAGTTTCTTAATATTCATGCTATAGTAATGTAGCCATCAGAAGAAGGTTTAAATGTTGTCATCAACAATGAGCATTTCAGTTTTCCCTCAGTTCTTTTCATATAGGTAGCTGCATGACAGGCGGAATGAAATGGTTATTTATTTTACTCAAGTTGCATTTGGGTGTATCATGTACATGTTTAGGCAGCCTTGCAAACTTGGTCACAAACCAAGGCATAAAAATCTACTCCCCGGTTCTCTGCTATGTTGATTGATAATGGAAAAACTAATGATATTTACTCACTTATAAAAAAAATAAAAAGAACCCATAAAACCACCAACTACTTACCCTGGATAAATGGGATGCTATTATTTTTCAATGCTGCATTAAATTGTGTGTCATGAATTTGTGGCTAATGATTTGCTGATTCTTTACTCAGGATTATTTGCCCCTCTGACCCATCCCCTCTAGCCTGTCTCATAGACTTTAAGGTCAAAAGGGTCCATTATGATCTAGTCTGACCTCCGGCACATCACAGGCTACAGAACCTCACTCACGCACTCCTGTCTCAACCTCTGACTGAGTTACTAAGCTACTCAAATTTTCATTTAAAGACTTAAAATTACACAGAACCCATCATTTACTCTAGTTAAAATCAGCAAATGACCCATGTTCCATGCTGCAGAGGAAGGTGAAACCCCCCCAGAGTCTCTGTCACATTTCCCAACCCAAACATTGCAATCAGTTAGACCCTGAGTATATGGGCAAGACCCACCAGCCAGACACCTGGGAAAGAATTTAATGCATAACTCCTAGTCCTTCCCATTTAGTGTCTCATCTCCGGCCATTGGAGATATTTGGTAATACCAGTCACGGATGGACATATGGGATGGTATACAATCTCATCATACCATCCCCTCCATAAATTTATCAAACTCAGTCTTGAAGCAAGTTAGGTGTTTTGCCACCACTACTCCCCTTGGACGGCTGTTCCAGAACTTCACTCCTCTCATGGTTAGAAACCTTCATCTAATTTCAAGCCTAAACTTGCTATGGCCTTGTTCTTGTGCCCATGTTGACCCTTAAATAACTTCTCCCTCTCTGGTCTTTATCCCTCTGATGTATTTATAGAGAGCCCTCAGCCTCTGTATTTTTAGGCTAAACAAACCAAGTTCCTTAAGTCTCCTCTCATAAGGTTGGTTCTCCATTTCCATCTTAGTGGAGCCCTTCTCTGCACCTGTTCCAGTTTGAATTCATTGTTCTTAAACATGGGAGACCAGAACTGCACACAGTATTCCAGATGAGGTCTCACCAGTGCCTTGTATAATGGCAATAACACTTCCCTACCTCTACTACAAATACCTCGCCTGATGCATCCTAGGATTGTATTAGCCTTTTTCACAGCCACATCACATTGGCAGCTCATAGTCATCCTGTGATTGACCAATACAACGACGTCTTTCTCCTGCTGTTTCTTCTAACTGATAAGGCCCCAATTTATAACAAAAGTTCTTCTTGTTAGTTTGTAAGTGCATGAACTGCTTCTTCCCCACCCAACTCCTTCTCCCAATCCTATTCTCTTTCCCTAACCAGTCCCAGTCTCCACTCCATAGACTTCTCATCCCATTATTCTTACCCACCCAGTCCTAGTCACCACTTCCAGGCTCCCCATCCAAGTCTCTCTCCTTAACTACTTGCCCAATCAATCCCAGCTCCCCACAACCACCCTGACTCCTGTCTCCCATCTCCTCACTCAAACAGTCTCAGCTCCTTGCCTCCTCCTCTGATCTGTCTTCCCCGCATTTTCTCCTAGACCCACTGTGCCTTCCCAGGTTCTTCATCCAATCTCAGTTCTCCATGTTCAATGAGGATTGAATCTTGGTGATTTTAGCTGCTAAACTCTTTGTCATCTCTACTAAGCATGGGTGAATGGAGATTTTCCAAGGTTTATAACTTGACCATATGTGATAGATTTGATAGATACATCCCTGACACAAAGCCAACGCCTGCCAAATTTAAAGTCCCTGCTCCAAAGCCTGGGGGCTCTAGAGCTTCTCAAAGAAAAAGTGACCAGAATTTTATTAAATGGCAAAACATTTTCCCCTACTCTAATTCTCAGAAATGGCTGAACTGTTTTGGATTAAATTTAGAAACAAACAACCCAGACACCTGGCATGGAAAACACCAGCCCTAACAATTAAAGTTTGGCAAAGATAAAAGCAGCTGAAAACAGGGTCTTATAATGGCAAGTTTCAGGCTATTGACACCACCCACCTGTATCAACTTAATATATTTTCCCCCTATATGGCCTTTATCTGTGTCTTGAGATTGTTAACCCTTCAGGGCATGGATTACCTCTTTTCTAGGTGTGTATAGCATCCAACACAATGGGGACCCAATCCCAATTGAGGACTTCGGGTAATACCAGATTATAAATATTTTCTAATAACTAACAAACTTTTTTTTTTTTTAAATTAACCCACTCCAGGCATCTTAAGATATCCAGAATGATGGTTATTTGCACACTGTAGGGAGCAGAGGCATTATTCTACTTCACATAAAACCTGATTTGTGTGAAGTGCTGAGTGCTAACACCCACTTCCAGCAATGGGATCTAAGGGCATCCAGCTCTTTGCAAGAGACATTCAGCATGTTACAGCCTAGCTCCATACTTGACTCATTACAGGCTCCATCCTATCCTGCAAGGTACTGAGTGCTCTCATTCTCATTTAATTCTATGAGACTCACGGTAGCTTGGGAACTGGCAGGATTTGGTTTGCACATCCAAATATGTTGCTAGATGTTCCATTCCAGGACCTGTTTAGTTTCTTATTGCTTAATTATAATCAATTGCCTATATGTTTAGAAGCCTGAAAAATAAAAAGCTGGTATCAGAAAGATGAAGTATTTTTGTCTAGTAGAAGTTTCATAATAATGTATCTTTTAGTATTTTTCCAGCTCTTGTGGCTACAATCTCATTAGTATTTTCTAGTGTCATGTACTATAGTTATCTGTCAGCAATATTATCTTAAATCAGGGAATAAAACATTAAGTCTTATTTTGTGACAAATGTACAAAGTTGGAATATTTTTGAGTTACGTGCATACTGCTCAACCTTTGTGTCCATTTATTCTTTTGCATAGAGACTGTCTGGTTTGGCCAATGTACATGTCAGAGGGGCATTGCCAGCACATGGCATATATCACATTGGTAGATGTGCAGCTGAACGAGCCCCTGGTGTTGCTGATATGGTTAGGTCCTATGATGGTGTCCCTTGAATAGGTATGCGGACAGTTGGCAACGGGGTTTGTTGCAGGGATTGGTTCCTGGGTTAGTGTTTCTGTTGTGTGGGGGTAGTTGCTGATGAGTATTTGCTTTAGATCGGGGGACTGTCTGTAAACAAGGACTGGCCTGTCTCCCACGGTCTGTGAGAGTGAGGGATCATCCTCCAGGATAGGTTGTAGATCCTTGATGATGCGCTGGAGAGGTTTTAGTTGTTGTAAGTATTTACAGTAATACATTCTATAGGAGAAATGTGTAATAGTAATAACTGTTTAAATGTTTGATAGACATAATGGCATTGACCCTACTAGTAAATTCATTTAGCTACAACTGTATAAAGTGTGCGGTTACCATGGTGATGTATAAAAGCTTGATCTTATGAAGTGCTAAACATAGTAGACCTGATCCAAAAAGCACTTAAGCCGCTGCATAATTTTAAGCATATATGTAGTCTTACTGAATTTGCTAGGACTATTCATATGCTTAACTGTATTGGATTGTGGCCAGAGTAGTCAGCACCTCAAAGCACTGAGGCCTTTATTACTAAGATATTGGTATGTATTATAAAACTTCAAAATAAGGGGTACTTATTTATTTCAAATATACAACTCCACATTATGGTTTTCTTCAACTAAACTATATATCTTTATTGGATGTAGGCAGTCTCTATTAACACAGTACTAGGGAAAATAAAACACATTGTTCAAGAAGAAAAGACCTCAGGAGAAAACGCTAAGAATGAGGAAGAAAAAGATGTATTCTCCAAATATGAAGATTTAGCAAGTTTCCCTGTATCCTCTCCAGAGAAGCAAGTATTTTCTGAATTTCCTGCTGAAGATTCAACTAAGAGCAGCATTCACATCCTACATTCTGCACTGGATCAAGATACAGTACTTAGTAGTGGTAACTGAAGCTCAAACAGGCTTGTGAGCTTTGTTAGTGCATTGAATGTTTAAACAAAGACACTTAACATATACAGAATTTACATTCTCTATTTGTTAATAAAATAATAATTAGTACAAATAGTTTAATGTCTTCAGAGTTCCTTGACTAGTGAAAGAAAAAAAAAAATCTAGGTATGTGTCACTCAGAACAGTTGTGGCTGAGGGCCTTACTATAAATGTTTTTAGTGCCATGTTCTATAGCATTTAAATTTCTTCGCGACAAACTGTTGTGTAAATTTCACTGATTATGCAAGTAAAAGCATGGGATTTTTTTAAAGTCTGGAGTCTAGTGTGTTCCTTTTATACCAAATTCCACAATTCTGGCCAATGTCTAATTGCAGTTTTTAGCAGACAGACACTGACTGTCACGGATTAATGTGTACTTTGTCTCCTTTACGGTGGTTCAACCTGCCAAGGATGTTTCTCTCTGATTTTTTCCCTTGATCCAGACTTTTCTCATCTCCTGTCTTGATTCACTGGAGCAGGATGTTTGACTTCACAAAATGTTACAAAGTTTAAAAATAACCATATTTAGTCATGTCAGAAATATGAAAAGAGATTCTCTTTGGGCTCTACCCAAAGCATTAACAGAATACTCTCCTGTGTCCCCTTGTTGCTAAGTTCTGAAGAGGCCATGCAATCACTTATGCTTCATTTTTAAATCTCTTTACAACTTCAAAAGCCAAATTTTAATGAAGTGAGGCCCCAGGTCCACAAGCACCATCTTAATCTAGCATTTAAACACACCCCATTACTCCTTAGTCCATGCAAATACATGATGTACACATACAGCTCTACTTATGTATAAACAGAGATCTAACCATCTGTGATGGGTTACACTCCCACTCCACGGTACCACCTGATATACTGGGGTACTCGCCTGTTCCCCCTTACACTGTCCAGCTGAGCCAGGCCCTCAAGCCTCCGTCAGCACACACACAGGTAAGGACACAACCAGCTTCAGAAAGACACAGACACTGAAATCAGCTCTGCATGGGAAGGCTTCAGCTAAGGAAATGCCCAGCACTCAAGTGTACATCCCCTCTGGAGTGTAAACCCAGAATTGTACTGTCTTGTGCTGCACAGAGAATTGTACAGCAGCATAAGCTCATGAAATTCGCTCCCTTCCTCAATATGGAGGAAGATATGCACAGCTTTTGTCCCCTCCAGTTATGAATTCCACAAACTGGTTTCAGAGAAAACAAAAACAAGTTTAATAACTACAAAGGATATAATCACTTAAAATCTAAGGGATTGCAAACAGATCAAAGCAGATTACCCAGCAAATAAAACAAAAATGCACTATAAGCTTAAGACAACAAAAACCTGGTTCAAGTAGAGTTTCTCACCCTAAATATTGTTTTGGGCAGATTGCAGAGGTTCTTGAAGGCAAGCTGCTCTTGCTTGCAGCTTGAAACTCCAGGCATTTCTTTCACAGGCCAGACACCTTCCCAGCCTGGGCTCAGTCTCCCCCGCTCCCCCCCCACACACACTTTGGGTCTTTGTTTTTTAGATGTTTCCTGCAGTCATCCTGGGCAGGGATTCAGTGAAGAATGAACGCTGATTAAGTCACTCCCCAGCCTTAAATAGGTTTTACATATGGCATGAATCCTTTGTTTTCCACCACCATACTCAGTGGAAAAATACTGGTATTCTATCATGGAGTCCAGTACCAGGTGACAATCACATGACCCTGCAGTGTCAAAGCAGCCATGAGTCGGAGGTTGTTTGTAGCATCCCAGGAAAGCTTCTCAGGAAGGTGGGAGATTAGTATCTTCAAAGACCTATTGTTCTCCCTAATGGTGCATTGACTGGTCCCCAGCTAGTCAGCCAGACTGGTTGCATTCTGTCTGGTGGGCATTCCCCAGGTGCAAACACTTTTGTAGTACAGATGTATAGTCAATATTCCTAACTTTAGATACAAAAATGATACATGCATACAAATAAGATAATCAGATTCAGTAAATTGTAACCTTTCCAACGATATCTCACATGCCTTATCTTGCAATAAACATAGTTATGCTATAATCATATTATAACAATATTTCTATGAAGAATATGGGGTGTAGTGTCACACCATCCTTCACCAGATTCAACTATACCACTAAAACAAAGATGGC
Source organism: Emys orbicularis (assembly GCF_028017835.1). Taxonomy (NCBI): domain Eukaryota; kingdom Metazoa; phylum Chordata; order Testudines; family Emydidae; genus Emys; species Emys orbicularis. The sequence goes on along the minus strand of NC_088688.1, from coordinate 60,845,292 downwards.
CCAGTGCTCTGATTAGATCAGCACCTGGATGAAGAATAGTTGGTTGAAGCAGAAGCTGAGCAAGACAAAGAATATGTTGGTGGGCAGAGAAAAGCACTATGAAGAATTTACAGAAACAGTGCAAATACCTTCCTTTGACTGAAGGTATACGTTCCTAATTGGTGAAGTCAATCTGTAGTTTACGAATGTTCCTGGATTTCTCAATGATGCTAAGCTTTTGCATAACACAAAACATGAGTAATGCTTTCTACTTGATCCAGTTGGCTATGAGATTCTGTACCATCCTGGCAGACAGACAATGACCTGCCCTCAGTTATTCACACCTTCGCCAGCTCCTATCTGGACCACCATAATGCAATATACCTGGGCCTGAAGCCTTCAATGCCTAGGAAACTCCAACTAGTACCAAACTTTGCAACACATCTCAATAACACTGGCTACCATAAGCACATCAGCCCTGTGCTCCACTCTCTACACTAGCTTCACCCAGAATATTGAATCAAGTTCAAGGTCTTGGTCTTATCTTGAATGGCCTGACCCCAGAGTATCTGAAAAATCACCTAAAGCTCTGGGATAAGCACTGTGCTGGACAACTCTGAACCTCAGGCACAATGGGACTTTCTACCATATGAGCAAAGCTCATCTGTCCAAGAGGCACAGCTTTCTCAGGGACTAGTCTGAGACTGTGGAATGAACTGCCCCAGTGCCTCGATCACAAACTTTGCCCACTTTCTGCTCCAAGTACTAGGCACACACTTCTTTGAACTGCCTTGTCCAAGATACCTTCTGATAAGTGTTTACATTTTTAAAATAACCCAAAACCAAAATCCTACACTGCACATCCAATTTTCCTCCAGAGGAAAGAATGACAGAGAACTCACATGTGATAGATGTTTGTCATGTTGGTTAATTGACTATTGGAATGTGCTCAGACACTACCATGATGAAGGAGATACAAGTACTTATTTAGAACAGAACTGGGGTAATTGCACACACAAAAGTAACCATGCAAAAGCACATTACAACACACAAGTGCTTTGTACCTCACTTTATGAAACTCTGGTCCTATGTGTTAAGATAAAATAACAGGTTTTTCTCCTGACCTCCAAATAACGTAACATTAAAAAAAAAAAATCTCCCAATTACATTGAAATGATTATAGTTCTAAACTATTTAATGTATTAAAAAAATTCTATCCTTCAATGGATATTTACCATAACATTTCAAGATGTTTTTATAAATTAATTAAATGCATTATAATATTCCTCCTCCTAAAGGTTAAAAGATTTTAACTCTAGCGATAGAAGATTTAACACTTCAAATATTACAAACTTGACTAATGTACGTACATTAAACTTGTATTTTATTAAAGGCAAATATAAAACTGCACTGGCACAAAGCTATTTCATTATAGAGAGGGTCTTGACCTTTGTTTATGATCTTACTCATTTCTACATTACTTAATGCTTTAATAACAGTAAGATTAACACTGGTATTTCTTTATATTAATATCCAGAAAAAAAATCTGCATATCATTCTGTGATACTGATAATGCCTTGTACACAGACACTGGTATTTTGCATTATGGCCACTGATTTTGAAGTTCAGGATGTGCATTATTTTTTCATATCAGAACTTCCAGTCTTTTTGTACTTATCAGCATAGTAATCAGAGTCACAGCTGATAGGTAAGTCCGAAGGAGTCACATAAACACTTCCATTGTCTACAGTAACCTTGTGAGTTCTTTGCTTTATTCCTTTTGATCGCCATTTTGGTGTTGCTGATGGTTCTGTAGGGTTTATTGCTTGATATAAGCCTTCTCCTGTTGCCAAAGTAATTTTATACTTGTGCCAAGGGCAAATAATGCAGGGCCGTCCATTGATATCCTGGGAAAAAAATTAAGACAACCCACTGAAATCTTACTCTTCCCTATGAAATATCTCTAGACCAGGGGTCGGCAACCTTCGGCACGCGGCTCGCCAGGGTAAGCACCCTAGCTGGCCGGGCCAAGTTTATTTACTTGCTGACGCGGCAGGTTCGGCCGATCGCGGCCCCCACTGGCCGCGGTTCGCCGTCCCGGGCCAATGGGGGCGGCGGGAAGCCGCGGCCAGCACATCCCTCGGCCCGCGTCACTTCCCGCTGCCCCCATTGGACCGGGACGGCGAACCGCGGCGAGTGGGGGCCGCGATCGGCCGAACCTGCCGCGTCAGCAGGTAAATAAACTGGCCCTGCCCGCTAGGGTGCTTACCCTGGCGAGCCGCATGCCGAACGTTGCCGACCCCTGCTCTAGACCAACACATAGCTTTGTGGCCTAGTTGTAATGCCCTGTACTGCCGTGGCAGGAACACCAGGTTCTGTTTTTAAAAATAGCGACTGGAATACCAAATCAGATTACTGATCCAGCTAGCGTAGCCTGTTTCCAACAGTGGCCAATGTCAGAAGATTCAGAGTAAAACCCATAATGCCCCTAACTGGCAATACTCTATCATAATGGGATGTGTGTGTATAGATGGCAGGGATTCTTTCTGACTCCAGATAATAAAGAGAATATCCATTTTTATTTTCAACAGTGTGACTGGAGATGTTTTTACTTACTCACATTTTGACAGACACCACATCTCTCTATGATGTGGAAACACAAAGCATGCTGTCAGTGTTTTATAAAGTAAGTGTCTCTAGTAAGTGCCAAATAATAATAAATGATATTAAACTATTTGTTTCAAAAGTACCTGAACTTGGCCTCCTGTCCCTCAAGCCACCAGGGAGTTGGGGGCATTGTGGAAATTGAAAAATTAAGGACTGTTAAAGATAGTGGTCCATTATAGAGAGAAAGGACCAAATTTTGCTTTCAGCTACACCAGTTTAAATCCAAAGTAACCCCATTGATTTCAGTAGAGTTATTGCAGTGTTACTAAGAACATTATTTAGCCCAAAGTGAGAAAGTAATATAAAATTGGGATTAAAATGTAAAAAGATTTTGAATAATTGTGTGTTATTTTTAGAATGTTTATATACCTCTATCTCTCCAAGATGTAAAGGACCTCCTGCATCTGAAACATAGTGGAATATGGAATTAGAGTCAAAACTCACACTAGCTTACTTTAAAAGTGTTACACACACACCAAGATGATGAGTGCAAACAATCTTACGGTAACAGCGACGGTCCATGGCATAAAATTTCCCTTCATGGTAGAAAACGACAACTTCTCTGTCATGGACACTGGCTGTTATTCTTTGGGACTGTTTTATGTCTTCTTCTTTACCAACATATACAGGAGCATCAGCCTTCACTTTATCAGGTATTTCAATTGAGCTGTGCAAATCCATGTCCTTTAGTTAAAAATATTAAAAAGCCACTTTATAAAACATTAAAACAATTAAAGTTTAGGGTTTCTACACAAGAACACTTTGGATACCAAGTCATTCATAAAGATATTTAACCAAAATATCATAAGCAAAAGTTTTGGTGAAAATATATCTATATTATATTAAGAAAACATTCCTGCTTCATAACAATGTATAGCCAGTCTGTTAGATAAAAGAACAAATGTCATGATACCTATTCATTAAAGTTCATTACTAGACTTAGGTCTTGGGTAATAGCAACACTACAGTTAGGAGCAAAATAGAGGTTTAGAATCTAAACCTCTTTTCATTCATTTATGCCAATCTCCAAAAAAACTCCATATAAACAAAAGCAAATGTGCTAAAACTACTTTTTAGATAATGTCAAGGTTGGGGATATACACTGATTTAAAATAATAAAAGGGTTAAAGTTTACCTGCAAAAGAAAAACAAAGTTAAAAAAAGTCTTTGTATGTACAGAGGAGAATGGGCACAAGGGGAGTAGGAGGGAGTAACCAAAATGGGACAGAATCAAGCTCTAAAGGGGATAAAAGCAATGTCACATCAGTACCTTAGATCCATACTAGAGCATAACAGAGATGAAGAATGGATGAAGAAATGAAGTTGCAAAGTAATGAGTGCAGTTCCCTTCTATAGCTCCATCACATCCAGGCCTGCTCTGTTCTCTATGTATCAGCTCTGATAAGTGCTTCTTTACTGAAAAAGGCTTTCTGAAAGACAGTGGAACTGGTCTGAACAGCAAAAAAAAGGCAGGTTTTGTGTGGGACACAGCATGGCTGAAGTGAACTTTGCAAGAACTGATAAGAGGAAGGCTGCGGCAGGGCTGATAACAGAAGAGTAGAGTTGTTTGCTTCTTTACTCCTTATAATTATCTCATAGCTGCCTTCTCCAGAAGGAATCTTGGAGTCACATTCATTTAAAACAGCATTTAGAAGTTCTTTTATAACATTCCTATGGCCATTCACACATGGCAAACAAATAATTCTAAATCAAATATGTGTGTCACAGCCTCTGCAGATTGGTGTAAACACCATGGTACTTCCCAGGCTACTTACCAGCTGATTATGCATAAATCAAATAGCAGTACAGCTCCTTCAGGCAGTCCCATCCATTTCTGTTTCAGCTCATACCATGTTTCTATTTCTAGCTAAGATTTTATTGTAATTATTAGTCACAGGAATGCATTATCCTGAGAGGTTTCAGAGTAGCAGCCGTGTTAGTCTGTATCTGCAAAATGAACAGGAATACTTGTGGCACCTTAGAGACTGACAAATTTATTTGAGCATAAAATTTCATAGGTAGCCCACGAAAGCTTATGCTCAAATAAATTTGTTAGTCTCTAAGGTGCCACAAGTACTCCTGTTCTCATTATCCTGAGAATTACTCACTTCTCTTTCACAGCCTGCTTTGTAAATAAGCATAGTACAAAATATTCTGATCATGAGACTGGGAACTGTAAACTCCTGATCTCTAATATGTAACCTTCAGCAAGTCACACAGGCCAAAATTTTCAAATACAGTGCCTACAATTAGGCACTCTCATCCTCATTGAGGTGCCTAAATATAAGTGACCTGATTCTGCATGTTGATCAGCATCCAAAACTCCCACCAAGATTGATGGGAATTTTAGCTGCTCAACACCTCTGACAATCAGGCCACATTTATTTGGTTGTCTAAATGTAGGCATGCACCCAAATTTGACTCCGAGTTAAAAAGGCTTCAGCTCAGCCTGATTTTGCTAGCATGTCTTGCACCCACATTTAATAGTTGGGGCAAGTGCTAACATTTAAATACTAAACGTCGTTTTGAGGCACAATCAGGCTGATGTGTTAATAAATAATAGCATATGCTCCTACAATTAACTGCAGGACCAAAACTGCCCCAACAAACGGCAGGTCCGCCAAAGAAAGCCCTTGCGACTGACAATTTGAATCTGAGTAGAAAGTCTGAAGGAAGCCTGTTAAGAAGCACTGTGGCAGGCAAAGGGTTTCTAGCACTGAGGGAGAGAGACAAGGGAATTCTTGCCAAGGGCAAGCTATAATTAGACCCTTTTTTTCAGCCCACTAATGGCCACTCTCAGCTGAAACCAGCTGGGAGCTGGTGGTGAGCATGGGAAGAACTGGCTGGAAGTGGATATTCTGGCTCTGACAGAGCTGACATATGGGAGGAGGAGGCAGGCTCCTTGCCCACTGGGAGCGGCAGTCTCCTTAAGAGAGGGGGGATTCCACGTCGCATGACAGAAGCCTAATCAAAACCACTCCAGCCTTCCTCTGGTATCCTTCCTCCTCATCCTCTGGGCCCGGCTGAGCGCTTCCTAGCCCCCGCCAGAAGCAGCAGCTCTCTCCTCAAAACACTCAGCTCTCAGTTAACCCCCGCCGCTGAAGTGCTACGGAAAGAGGAGTGGCCGAGCCAGCTGCCCCCTCCACCAGCCGCTCACATGGCGCTATGGGCCCTCTAGTTATTGGCCGTTCCTCGGGCAGGCTCGCGCCCTCCTTAAGTTTCCATCCTGCATCTCTTGCCGCGCAGCCCTGCCAGCCCCAGGGGAGTGTGGCCCCAGCCCCCCCCCCCCCCCCGGCTCCCACCGCCTCAGCAGAGAACAGGGAGCGCCATGGCTGCGCTATCGATCCAACAGCCTCCCGGGGCCCCATGCTCAGTGCGAGAAGCAGGCTGGGCGCGGGCGGGAGCTCTCTGGGTCTGGCCGGAGGGTGCCGGTACAGTTGGGGCTCGAGCGAAGCGGAAGGACCCGGGGAGAGCCCGCTTCATCCGTTCCCGGCCGGGCTCGGCCCACGGTTCGCAGCCGCGACAGGGCTCACGAGCCCCATATTTAACAGCCGTTGGTGTTCGCTGTGGCGCGAGCCCCCGGCAGGGAGCGGCTGGCAAAGCGAACAGGGCTCTGTGCCGGCGCGGGGGGAAGTGGGGAGTCACGCGCGCACCCGAAGGAGCTGACAGATCGTGACGGCAGCGCCGCCTCAGCACACACTGGATCCCAGCCGTCACTACGGTGCAGACAGACCCTCTTCCAATGAGCGTCACACACAGCCGGGCCAAGAGACATCACTGCGCCGCCGCAGCGAGCCTCAGGGCCCACCCCGCTGGGGAGACTACAACTTCCGGCAAGCACCGCGCTCGCTCAGACTCTGATAGGTCGCATAACAGAGCTCGCGCCAAGCGTTCTCCGCCGGTAGAACCAGCCCCTTCGAACCCATGGGTGGGTCCAACAGCGGCGACCGACCCAGTCAACTCCCAGCGAGAAGTGCTTCCACGAAAGAGGGGCCGCAAAGAAACACGTGACAAGAGACCTACCAGGCGATTGGAGCCCTGAGCGCCATGTGACACGTGACGAGCGCATATCCTGCACGTGACTCGAGGGATTCCCGGCGATGGAGCCAGTCTCCATTGCCCCCTAGCGGGGAGGCTCAGTACTGCACGCTGAGCGCTTTGGAGGCTGGCACGGAAGGGAGATGTGAGGGTCGCATCTGGCCAGTGGGGCGGGGAGCACAGTATGCGCAGCCTTTGCTGGCGCTGCTCGCTCCCAAAACGTTTGGGATGAAAGAGCAGAAATTCAGAGGGGAGACTTCTGCCATCCAGAAGCCCGGGGGGAAGAGCCATTATCCATGTCTGTTCAGCCGGTAGGAGACGTGAGCCCCTCTCCTTACTTTCAGCAGTGACAGACCTGTCCTAAGGGTGTGGGTTGGTCCTCTGCCCCCCGGTAAATACCAGGCCATTTCATTTGAATTCACTGATGCGGACAGTACAGGTGGTCAACTCTTGGGTTCTGTAGATAGGGCGACTGAAGTCAATGATGACAAGTTTCAGTCCTTGGGACTATTCACCTGCATAAAGAACGTGCATCACTATTTGCAGCATCAAGGCCCTTAGAACATGTTACTTTAAGAAAGAGGGACAAAGCCACCTACTGCTAACAGCCTAGAAATTCAGCTTTAGACTTGAAACTTTCATAGATTCATAGATTCTAGGACTGGAAGGGACCTCGAGAGGTCATCGAGTCCAGTTCCCCTGCCCGCATGGCAGGACCAAGTACTGTCTAGACCATCCCTGATTTATCATCATTCATAGCTGATGATGATGACTGGATTCACGTGCAGCTACAATAATAAAGTGAAAAACTCTCCGAAAGACATTTGTTACCAATGTAGATAAAAATAGAGGACTTATAAAATAAAAATGATTTTTTTAATTTAAATTGAATACAGGTTATTTTTTTTTCAAAATAAGCCTATTTAAAATTAAATATATAATTGACAAGTTTATGCCTTAACATAGGTTATTATAATTTATTGACATAATCTAAATTAAATACAAAAAAATATGAAGTAGGATCTATTTGCTCCTGAAATTTTAAAGAAAGTCAACCCCCTGGAAGTCATTGGCTAAGTACCTGGAACTAGCGTCTGCTGAAGTACTAAACCAACTTTTGATAGCAATGGCCTCTTCTGCAGATGCAGAGAAGTTTTTTTCATTTCAATTTAGTCAACTATTTCACATGAATGACTAGTTCATTCAAAGTTAAGAAACCAATTTGGAGCTGAAAAAATA